>NC_133875.1:2942213-3515000 GCF_044706935.1 Curcuma longa
ATAGTGAGTTAAATTTAAAGGATTTTTTACATGTCAAAAGATTAGGATTGAAGTTAATTATGTCATATAACTAATTATGTCAAAATCATGAATCAATACCTCGGATTTTTATATTTAACATTTATAATTTTTTATTTATTTCATGTCAAAAGATTCGGATTGAAGTATATATTCCATTTTATAAATATATTAAAAGGACATTTCATTCTAATTTTTTATTCTAAAAATATCTTTTTTTTTTATTTGACATGTGTAACATTCACAAACTATCCCATTTAATAATCAAGTAAAATTAGTAGAATTAAGGACAGATTTTTGTTATCTTCTTCTTGTGTGTTACACGTGTACTAACTTAATTTTTAGTTGCCCCGGTAGGTATGATGCAATGGTGAAGTAATTAAAAGAATAAATAAAAAGATTAAAATTTAAATCATAAATAAGAAGATCAAAATTAAAATCTTAATAAAATAAATATTTTGAATGTCAATCTCTTAATATGCATAAACTATATTTTAGATTTACTGATAGATGAATTATAAAATCGTCTATTTTTAAAATTAGTCGGACGAAGACATCTAGATTATCAAAAAGAAAAACTAAAAATTATTTTAATGTTGATCAAAATGCTTCAATTTGGGTCAAAATTACTTTGTATTATCAAAATTAATTCATTGTTGATTTATATTGTTAGTAATCTAAATAGTTGAGGGGGAGATTTTTGGAATCTCAAGTGTATGTATCATAGTTTAATTTTAATGTTTGATAAGTAAATTTAAATTAGATTTTCTTGTGTTTCTGATACATGTATTTAAGTACGTAGAGACTTAGAAAAATATATAGGTGTCTGGCTCAAAATTCGATGGAGTATGATGAAGGGTGATATGAAACACCTAAGAGATCGGAAAAAAAAAGAGTATCAGAAACAATGAGCCTTGGGGTAGAAAATCCAAGCGAGCGAGAAAGATGATCGAGAAGGGAGCTCACGGGCTCGATGCATTTGAGGTATGAAGAATCTAATAAAACAGAATTCCAGTGGAGTAGAAGGATGCACGAGGAGTGAGTCAGAAGAGCTCGTTGTATATGAGAGACGAGAAGATGGGACGAAGTCTGCACAAGATAAGCTAGTGAGTTGAGTTGAGCGAACTATTCTCAAGACTTGGGTAGAGCCAAGTGAACTAAGTCATAGTCAGGCAATCGAAATAGGATTCTGAGTAATTGAACTTCGAGTGATCGGAAAGGATCTATGCAACCCTATACCCTATATACTTATATTTTGAATAGGTCTGAGATCTGAGCAATTCAGGTGGTTTCCAATTGGATGGACCTCCGGACAACTAGAAGAACATGTGGAGTGCATGATCGAGTCAGTCGGTCAGAGATTCAGATTGACCGTGTGTTCAGGCGATTGGAAGGGTATCACGTTAGCCCAATTGAATGAAAGGAGACTTGTTCATGAATAAGCTTGACGGCTAATTTAGTAAGGTTTAGGCGACTGAAAAAGTTTTCAGTCAACCAGAACAGTACCACAATAATACAATGGCCAGATCGAAGTGAAAACTATATAAAGAGTCATAAAGTTTAAAAATAGACAATCACACTCGAAATACTCTCTTAACATTATTGTTCTTATTGCAAAAGCTACTCTACTTGTAGTATCAATCATCATTTGTATAGGAGGTTTCTGTACCTTCAATATTTTATTAAAAAAAAAAGTTAGTGGATGATGTTGTGCATAGATCTTGGAATAGCAAATCTTAAGAGGTTATAAATCAAGTAAAATATTGTATCTTTCCTTGTGTATGCTTTGTATTCTAATATGTATATGTGGTGTTTCTAAATAATTAGCTAGCAAGAAATAAGGGATAAAATATTTTTTTAATTGTAAGGACTCTCTAACAAACCTTTATAAGGACTCTCTAACAAATTAACCTGAGTGTCCTCTACACTATATATGATAAATATAAGGCTCCTTTTGCTATAACCAAAATAAAAGGATCTTTTTTAATTTTTAACTTTTTTTCTTTCTTTTTAAATAATGCTCCTCTTCCTCCTCTTCATTTGAAGAAGAAGAAGAAGAAGAAGTGAAAATGAGTTTTTCCTCTTTCCCAGTACCTATTGATCCTCCCAACTGGAACCAGGTGATCATCTTTTTTCTTCTTTATTTCAATTCCTCAAACTTAAAGCGAGATCATAATATTCAATGTTGCCTCAGCTGCCAGATGCTATCGGAGCCGGAGCCGGCGGCGGTGAGGCTGGCCTTGCTTCTGCACAGGCACCAGGAGTTGCCGCCGGTCAGCCTACTATCTCGACGGCGGAACGCGCCAAGCTGAGGAAGGCCCCGCCGCCGGAGCAGGCGCTCCGGTGCCCGCGGTGCGACTCCACCAACACCAAGTTCTGCTACTTCAACAACTACTCCTTCTCGCAGCCGCGCCACTTCTGCAAGGCCTGCCGCCGCTACTGGACCCGCGGCGGCTCCCTCCGCAGCGTCCCCGTCGGCGGGGCCTGCCGCCGCCGCCGCAACAGCAGCGCCAAGTCCTCCTCCACCAGCTCGGCCAAGCCAAGCAATTATCTTGCTCTGAGTTCCGGAGTAATTCCGACGATAAACGCGGCCGCCGCTGCCGCCGCCACCGCAGGGCGTCAGATAGAGAAGTGGAACCTGCCACAGATGCAGCACCTCCCTTTCTTGGAGCCGGCGGCGCAACGACCGCCCAAGTTGACGTTGCCTCGTTTCCAAGTCCCGCCGGTGAAAATGGAGGATCACGCGCATCTCATTTAGGGTTCATCTTGCATGCCGAGACAGTATTCAGCTCCTCCCGGAAACTATCACCAGCACTACTGGAGCAGCAGCAACGGCATCAAAGATGGCGGCGGCGGGAGCAGCAACGGCATCAAAGGTGGTGGTTGGGCGACGACGGCCGATCTCTATGTTTTCGACTCGTCATGAAAGAAAAACTATACATCTAATTCAAGATACGATGAATCATCAACAACACTATAAAAGAATTAGATGTTAAAATACCTGGAGCGGAAGATGACGAGGAGTTAATCTTGTTTTCCTGTAAGAAAAACTCAAAACAGCAATAGAGAAAAACACAGAGAAACTTCTCCTATCGCCCAATTCCATAATGTTCGTATATGTCTCAATGGGGCGATAACCACATTTTAAAGTTAGGAGAAGGGGCCTCTGCTATGATTTAATGGGTCAAGCCTATCCATTATAGCTAAGCCCAACAACAATATGTTAATTATGCTAGTCCATATAAAATATATCCAACACGTCATCCATCCCATTCCCAGGCTACAACAACAATTATTCATGATCCTCTTGCATGCAGATCCTTTTCTAGCTAGGTTCGCCGGCCGGAAAGCTGACGTACGTTTACAATTACAATAGGGATTTAAACCTTGTTCTCTTGTTATTTTCCTGAGTATTGAATGACTGTATATTGATGTATATTTATATTGTAGTAAAAAATAGAATTTCGTCATCCAAGAATCTTATACGGTTGATTTCATGACTATCAGTGAATAAATAAATCGGGAAAGGTCATCTCAAATAAATCACGTAAGACTAAGTCTTTTATATTTAACACTTTTAAATTCTACCATTTTCATTATCTCTCGTGAATATCTCCCAACGCTTATTTCGTTAAATTGGCACAAGAAGCTAAGGGCTAGCAAAGATCAAGAATAAAAAACTTGATATATATTAATTATTTTGTTTAATTTTTCATTAACAATCAATCAACAAGAAGATGGACCCAAGTAATATTGCAGCACTAGTTCTTGTGAGCCACTTGGGTACTTAATTGGTTTTGTTAGGGTTTAGTCAGTGGCGTGAAGGAGGAATGAAGAATTCTGATATTTACAGGTGCAAACTTGCGAGTATTTCAAAATATCTTTACTTTAATATAATAATTATGTCATAATTTTTTAATATATATCAAATAAATCCGAAATATAATTTATGCAGAAGTCGATCATTAAAAATTCGACTCATGATCTATTTCTTTAATATTTTAATTTGTCATTATACTACAAAACTATTATAGTTGTTATTATCTATAATATTTTTAAAATGATTTTTATAAAATTAAAATATTTTAAATTAAATTTAAATAATTTTTAAAAAGTTAATAAAATTATTTATTTTAATATGAAAATGCTTCACACATATTTTTAACTAAATTAAATTAAAAAATATTAATATATTACAACAGTTACGTCACAACTAATACAATAACAGGATATTTTCTGGATTGTAAATATACAAAAGCAAAGTTTTAATTTCTTTAAAAAAAAACAATTGGGAAGTTTAGAGTTTTATGAATCTTAATAAGCCAAGTCAAAAAATGAAGAAATTTTCTTGGCTTTGTTCTTACAAAAATATATAAAAATTTAACCATCTGTTCACCACATCATCCATTTTGTTTGAGCATCCTTATCATTGTCTTGTCATTTTATAATAATTGAAAAGTACCTTAAAATATTATTTATCATATATTCAATTAATCTTAAAAAAATGATCGATTCAATCATATGAAAATTTTTCATCGTTTACCAAAATACTGCCCTTTACCGTAGTGGTTAATTATAATTTCTCAATTTATTTTCTCATAAATGATTGTAAGACGATCGTGTGAACACAGATTCTATCTTTTATTGAAGTGACAGATTTCATTTAATAATCGGTTAATTTTTCATAATTAAAAACAGTTTAAAATCTTTCACTTCAATACAAAATATCAAGTACCAAATAGACTAAACACTGAATTGACATTCTATTCATTTTTCATCTAAAAATACCTTTATTTTAATAAAGTTACGTTGTAGCACCTTTACTCGTAACTAAGTTCTCATACTTAATGAAAATGACCATATAAAAAATATTATTATATTAAAATATCTTTCTCTAACTTATCCAAATTAATTTAAACTTAATCAATCGACTTTAGCAACTACAAACATTTTAGTTATATTATTCTATATTTAATAGTTTTGAACAAAATTACTCCTGCACTAAAATAAATATATATTTAAGATAAAAAATATAATAAAATATTATTTTAATATCTTCTTAAACCCATGATAATAAAATAAAGAATGCTCCTACAACTTTCACCAACCATGAGCAAGCCAATTGATATACCGAAACTGAACATACCAATCAAATTAGATGAGCTGACAAGGACAACCGAGCCAAGTCAAATGTGGTCAATCGGGTTAATTGGGTTGGGTCAGTACATGCTGATCAGTTCAAATGGGCTAGTCCTTCTGGCTGATCCAATGAGACAATCAATGCAATCAGGCTTAGCAGATCAGTCGATCTATTTAAGAAGGTCGATGATTAAACCAGGCAAGCCAGTCGGACCAGGTGAACAGATCAATTGGTTTGAGCTGATCCTTCATAGCGTCTAGCCTACCTCTAGAGTTTTTCTCATCAATGCACCAAGTTAGAATATAGCAAATTAAATTTTAACAATTGCATCAAAAAACAAGAAAAAAAATCTATTTTTTCTTTCTTTCAAGAAAACTTTTCAAAAGAAATTGTTTTTCAGCAAACATAAAGGATGTGTCTGAGAACAGTTCTTGAAAAATTAAACCAAACATCGAATTTCAATTCGATTACCTGAGGTTGCCTACCGAGATATAGCAAATCTCACCATCGCAAACAATCATATTATTTCTTCTTATCGATCGCTCACTCCAGCAGACCTGAGAAACAGAGAGGATGCTTACTTTTCAGATAAAAACGTAACGAAACGAAAATCTGGCATCGGTCCGGGGAAAAACTTAAATTAGGCAAGTAATCAGTCAGAAAAGCTAATACAAAGGGCAAGTTCAAGTGATTCTATTCTTGATCCGAAATCTAATGACTGTAGAAAGCAAAACTAGAGTTTAAATTCAATCCAACATCATTTCCCTAGAGGAAACTAGAGTGGCAATCATATTCATCATTTCAAAGTTTGAAAAGGAAATTCTGCTGCTGCCGACCACACTAATTTATTAAAACACTCAAAGCCAAGCTAGGTAGCTAGGGAAGATGATCCAATTGGGCGAAACTGGTCCTGTGGGTTGATTGGGTAAGGGACACCCAAGTTAGAAGAGGTCAATTAGTTAAATAGATCCAATGAGCCAAACAGGTGATATGAATTGGAAGAATAAGGTAAGGCGAATATGACAAAGAAAAACATATATAGTGCATGCTCTCATTTCTAACTACCCATAAGCCTTAAAAATCACCCTAAAGAATCATTTTGAAAATGGTACATTATGGAGGAGTCCAATTGCCCCTTTTTTCTTTCTACCATTTGAAGCGAGAAAGAAATACGACATGAAAATGATTGAATGTTGAAGTGTAATATGCTGGTAAAGTTTCAATTTGGAGGACTATAGAAATTCTGTCATACAAACAGTAATGTTCCATATTGAATGAATTGAATATGTACAGCTTAATTAATAGATCATGTCAAAAGTATAAACAAACAAAATCAATCATCAATATATAAAAGAAATTAGATAACAAGTTTGTTTAGTTCGATTATTTAACAGCTCCAATAATAGTAATCAATATCATGGAACAGGCATATAATTAACTTTGAAAGCATTGTCTAACACTTTCACAAAACTAAAAATTATTTACTCAATGAGATCTTTACTCCTCTTTATTAAGGTTATGCATCTATCAAATAAAACCTCCAGTGAATAAAATTAAATTATATAACTGTGATATTAGACTTAACCAAAAATGAAAAATAAAATTACTCCTACAACAAAAAATTGGAATCATGAAAAACATAATAAACTATTCACCTCATTTTCCGGAGAACATTAGCCATCTCCTCTCTCTTCTTGCAACCTTGGCTCTTTTGTGTGTACCCAGCTTTCTCTTTGCAACCTTCATTTCGGTATAGCAACATTTTGCACGTTTATCCTTTCCAACCTTTAGTAACTCAGTGATCCTCGGTATGGTATACGGTATCGTACAAAATTCGGGAGCAAAACCAGCCACTTCTCTAATCAAACTCCTAACAAAATGCACTCTCTTGCTAGTTTTCTAACACATTATTGCCCAATATTAGTTACATTAGATCATAATGACAAAAATATACATATAAATAAAAAGGAGCAAAAATCAAAAGGACACCCCTTATTTTATAGTAGAGTCATCATATGTGGCGTGGTCAAGTCAATAGTCAAGTAGGGCTATACAATAAGTCAAAATAAAATTCGGATTAAGTCAAACTTAGTTTGGTTCAGGCCAAACCGAGCTTGAGTCAGGTCAGGTTAGATCAAGCTCCAACCAAATCAACTCAAATAGAAGACCTTAAGTCAATCACATATGAGTCGCATTCGAAAGTGGTTCACTCAGATGGAAACTCTGATTCGACTCAACAATTGTTAAAGTGTCAATCACTAAGAGATGCAGTGGTTAAAGCACTGATTACCAAAAGAGCTGTCTCTCGATAAAGAAAGTAAAAGATGCGCCCTTCGGGAATCAAAGTATTTAAAAGTAATCAATTGTAGCATCAAAGCAATCAATTCGAAAACCTCAAGACAATCCCATCTGAGTCGCATTTGAAAGTGGTCCGTCTAGATGGGAACTCTGATTCAACTCAACAATTGTTAAAGTGTCGATCACCAAGAGATGCAGTGGTTAAAGCACCGATTACCAAAAGAGGTGTCTCTCAATAAAGAAAGTAAAAGATGCACCCTTCAAGAATCAGAGTATTTAAAGGTAATCGATTGTAGCATCAAAGCAATCAATTTGAAAACCTCAAGACAATCCCATCCGAGTTGCATTTGAAAGTGGTCCATCCAGATGGGAACTCTGATTCAACTCAATAATTGTTAAAGTGTCGATCACCAAGAGATGCAGTAGTTAAAGCATCGATTACCAAAAGAGATGTCTCTCGATAAGGAAAGTAAAAGATGCACCCTTCGGGAATCAGAGTATTTAAAGATAATCGATTGTAGCATCAAGGCAATCAATTTGAAAACCTCAAGACAATCTCATTTGAGTCGCATTTGAAAATGGTCCGTCCAGATGGGAACTCTGATTCAATTCAATAATTGTTAAAGTGTTGATCACCAAGAGATGCAGTGGTTAAACCATCGATTACCAAAAGAGGTGTCTCTCGATAAAGAAAGTAAAAGATGCACCTTTCGGGAATCAGAGTATTTAAAGGTAATCGATTGTAGCATCAAGGTAATCAATTCTAATACTCTCTAGTTTTCTTACTTTTCGTCTTTCATTGTTTCTATCTTTTATTCGAGATCTGACTTGAACGTCGGAGAGACCTTGTCAAGATCTTCTTTGAGTCTTTCCATACCTTTATCCGAAGATTCTTTCCATGCTCGGCAGTTGAAAGCCGACCTTTTGAGAAGTCATCCTGACGAAGTCTGACCTGATTGAAGCCGATTTGACTTGTATCCAACCGGTCGAAATTACTCGATCGTGGTTACTTTGCTGAGGTATTCTATCCCTTGATCTCAGACTGGACCACATGCTTTTCTGATCTGTGAAATATTTTCATGTTGGAAATTGTCTGTCAATTCATTCTGAGAATTGAGATCCTATTCCCATAAGAGAAGTTAGTCAAGTTTTCATAATCAGATGCTCTCACTAAGAAGCTTTACATGGTCCTATGCTTTAGATCATCACAATACTGCTGGTTAGTTCACTATTTTGGCCTATGAGAAAGTTTAGGAATGTTGTCCAAACACTAGTTTTTAGGCCCTTGTTTCTTAGGAGGGAAGGGAAACAACAATAGAATCATGCCTAGGAAAATGACGAACAACATTCAAAAAGTATACTCTCTTTTTATAGCATAATCAAAGTTGTCATCAATCAATCAAGATAGTTGATACTTTCATACTCCTTTTCAATCAAATTGCTTCTTTTTGTTGTTGTTGTCTTTGTTTTTGGCAGACAAAGACAAACACAAACACTTTTTTATGTGTACAATTAGGTGAAACTTTCCATCAAATTAGCAAAGTCTATGTACAATTAATTAAGGCTCCCCCACATTCGCTATAGTGATCTAATAAAGAAAAATTTAGCACACTTTTGATATTTATTTAATTTGTCCCTTGATCACTCAACCAACTTTTCCACATCTTGATTCAAACTCTATGTTGACCCTCTACTCCATTGCTTTGTTTTCTTCTTCCCAAGTCGAAAGACTTCGACGTCATTAATAGGGGAAGTTGATCCTAGGATCTATCTCTTCGGGGCCGCCATGCCCCACCACCCAATAGAGATCTTAGAGACAATCATAGACGCATAGCTAAAGTCATATATAGCATCCTCCTTGCGTATCTCGACTTTAGAGATATGTCTCCTTGGTGGGCATCTTATGGAAAGCGATGTTGAAGTTGAACCTTGTTGCAAGTCACTTGCACGACAAGAGAATGGCCCTTGCCACGACTATATATATATATATATATATACATCATTATACTGTTTTAAGTTAGAATTATGGCTGTGTTTAGAGTGCAAATCCAACAAGTATATTCCTTGCGTGATGCAAGTGCAGAGAGATAGATAATTAATTATTAACCAAAGTAATTAAGCTCCATAAACCTAACTCCACCAAAAATTAAGAAAGAGCTCTTAAAGCATAATAAACTAAGAGATACGCATCTCAAACATGATGCAATGCAGGTGCTTTTCTTTTGGAAGCATGTGCATTATTTGACCTCCCTTCCCCTTTTAGGTTGTGTACTTTCGCGGAGAGGAGTATTATTTTCGATGTTCACACTTCTATTCGTGTACTCGCTTCGTCGAATTAGTGATGAATACCGTATTTGTCTTTGGTCTTTGTGAGTTTGATAGAGGCTCGAGAGGGCGTGGGTACGAGTAGTGTATCAATTGACCATTGTTGATTACGCGAAAATTGACAAGGGTCGATTGCTAGTAAGATGAGGTTAGGAGGTGGTAGGTGGCAATGTGGGTCAAGGTGACACAAGAAAAGGATCAAGGACTACAAACTAGGCAAACAACATAGGGCCATGGGTTGATGAGCGATAAGTGTCGGCATGAGCATCGTCTAGACAAGGCATGACCATAGTCTATGACAATCGAGATCCTCTTCCTCTCTTGAAACTACGAAAGTATTTATGAACAATATCAAATTTGATAATGTTGAATATATTTTTACGAATTTAAAATCGATCGCTAATGATAAAGTTTGGAATGGAGCAAAATATATTTGAAATTTTTTTTTAGAGAAGTAGTAAATAAATATAATTGAGATTGCAATCAAATTCACCATATTTAAATCCTTCGCGAGCCGAGAAGCTCCACTAAACGATCGGACGGTCACAATTGAAGGATCACGAACCCGTTGGGGCCAGGCTCAGGCGTAGGTTCAACCCGTAGGCTTCCTCCGCCGCCGCATCTTGCTCCGGCGACGCTGCAGCGAAGGTGGCGGCGGAGCTGCCGACCGTTCTTCCTCCTCCATAGAACCTTGCGCCTCCGCCACCGCCACCGCCGCCTTCTCCGACGCACGCGTACTCTGCGGGCGAAAAGTACTGCGGCAGGCGGACCGCCGGCGAGGCCCTCGCGTAGACCCAGCCGCCGGCCGGCGGAGACGGCGCCAGGAGGTGCGGCGCGAAAGCCGCGGCGACGGGCCGGCGGTGCCCTGCGACTCCAGGATGGCTGTAGAAGCTCCCGGCCTCCGCCGCCTCCCGGAGCTGCGCGCGCCTCAGCCGCTGGCGCTCCTTCTTGTGCGCGTTCTGGTGGCCGCCGAGCGCCTGCGAGTTGGCGAACTCGCGGAAGCAGTACTGGCACTCGTACCTCCTGCTCCCGCCGTCGGCCGCCGCAGACGTAGGGCTACCACTGCTCTCCGCCGGCGTCTCCTCGCCGGAGCCCTCCACGGCGCAGCTCTCCTTATCCGACACGTCGATCCCGAACAGCATAATCCTTGTGCTGGCCTTGATCTCCTCCATAAATCAAACTTCAATTCTTCTTCTGCCGATCGACGACTGCAAAGGGAATTAAAAAACAGAGGAAGAACTGGATTCAAGGCTGCCCGAGAGGTCGGAGTCGCCGCAGGGGGTTTTATAAGAGGATCGAAGCTAATTCCTTGCATGAACAGAGCGTCGAATCAACTGTTAATCAGGGACAGGGACGTCCCGAGAAAAGGGCACAGGTTGTAGTAGTGGAATTGGGAACACGTGTAATGCAAGAAAACATTGGAGGCGGCTTAGATTGCGTTTGTCGTGTATGACTTTTCTGTAGATTCTTGCTGATCTTTTGAAGATCATAACGCATAGGCACAGCTGCGTGGAACTAACTCCCTTTACCTCAGGGTCAGATTTTCCTGTTTAAGGTTCCAATTCATACACGACTTAGAAGTCGTGGTTATCAGGTTTCAGGGCATTGAGAGTTTCACTGAGATTTAACCTTTTCCACTTCAATAAATCTGTTTCATAGTAATCAATTCAATTATGTCCCAAAGGATATAAATTTGGAGTATAATTTATACACACTTAACTTATGATAATGCCTCTACGACTATCGGTGAGGAGGTAAATCAGGAAGCTGCAACTGACCACTACGGGGGAGAGCTTGCCTCTGGCTTTGTTGAGATTCGATCTTTGCCCACTTCAATAACCAACTCAACTATACTCCGGGAGTGTAAATTTAGAGTATAATTTATACACACTTATAATAATGAAACTGCGGCCAAATAGTAGAGTTGGCTATGAAATTGTGGCTGCATGGTCAAGTCGACTGCCTGATTGTGATTTTGCAAGTACCTCGACCGCGAGTTCATAGCTAACTTGGTCGCGATTCCATAGTTTCCTACCATGATTTTGCAATTGGGCGATTAAGAAGTCCTAAATATGTTATCAGTGTATCACGCCTGTGGGACTGTAAAGGTTTTTTTTTTTTAATTCGCATAATGTATTTAGTCTTTTGGATTGATTAATCTTGAGATGATTGATCCAGTTTCATAAAAAAAAATTATTAGCCACCAAGTAAATCGGGAAGTGCTCACAGTGGATGGTCCGGTAACTTAGCGTTCTTAGGTCAATTGTCCATTGAGAGAAATTCATCCGATAATTAACTATAGCTGAGACTCAATTCTTAGATACTTGGAAAACTACATAGGCGTCTTGTCCGTCATAACCCCGGGTGCTATAAAAAAATGATGATAAATCTCAGTCAGTTTCATGGACTCAATCCCCGGGTGCTATAAAGGTCTTATCTTGATGTAGATTCACATTGACATATACTTGCAAACGATTGAATCACAAAAGGCACATGGATAAATCTTTTCGTATCTTTTTGGCTGTTATAAAATTCTTAAGACTTCTAGTACAAACTATAGCTAACTTCCTTTGCCGCCATAATTTCATACATGTAGATTTTTTTTATATAAAAAAATATTAGTCCATCCCATAGATATTGCAAGGTAGCTAATAGCTAATAAACTATTACTCATGATTAATGATTCGAACTTAATCAACAAGTTTTCTAAATTTTATATTTAAAGACTATCCTAGCTATGTAGCTATTGATTCCTAAGCTTTGTTATATATATTAGGAAGACAACCTTCCTCTTTGATTCACATACGAGTAAATTCAGAGCACAATTTATACGCGTTCAAAAGTTTATTTTTAAAATATTCATCTCGGGTGTCTTACTACTATCCTGTACCATCGAGGGCAAAAATTATTGTGAATTATTTCTCGATTTATGAGTGTCATTCTTGTAAAGGGCCTTGTTAATCTTCTTGTAAGAGTAACCATCCATGTATTGAATCATGATCATGTGAGTTATGTTGGCTTTTTATGATTCAAAATTATCTATTTTGATGAAGAGGAGGAGAGGGGGGAACGAGAGTAGATTCTATTTACACGAAGGTCACCGTTCAATTCACTTTTCATCGTTCTCGTGCTTCGTTTTCATAGTTTGTGTTCCGGCTAAAAACCGACGACAGTCAACCCACGGGTCAACAATATGCCACCTCAACCGTCAAGGGCCCTACAGGGAAGAAGACCTGCAAAATTACTGAAGAACGAACGGGTTAGCTGGCGCCGGGAGGTCCCGGCAGGCCACTCCGACGCTCAAGTTAGGTTTCAGGTGGAAAGTAGTGAGAACGAAGAAGACAGTAGTGAGTATGCGAAAAATGCGATCCCTCTTTCATACCTGTGAGAGGACTTATATACCTGTGAAGAGAACCCTCCACCTGTCAGCGCGGCAGACTTTGAGGGTATCCGGGGGGACAACTTCTGATACTATCTGACATCTGTGCCAGGAGGATGGCATCTGAGGGACAAGGGCAAGCTGCCTGTAACCGTCTTCCGACGTGGCGATACCCCTGGCTTTTGTCGTTTAGCCGGAAAAGGGGAGATGATTGCCACGGGGAAGAAAGATGCCGAAGACATGAGCGTAACTCGTTCCCTGCATATCAGTTTACACGCTTCTTTGTCTGTAGTGCGAATTAAACTTGAGCCAGGATTGTTTATCGGAGTGGGAAATCATCTGGGACCGACAGCAATCGAGTTTACCCAGGACCAAGTGTGGGAAGGGGGCATTGCCCGGGCGAACCAGACATCGCGGGTGAATGGCCGGGTGAACCGGGGTCCGGGGATGTGATTCCCGGGAGATGGCTCGGCAGTGTAGTCAATATTTGGGCCGAGGTGTAGATGGTGCTGGCCGGGTGAACCGGGGTCCGGGGATGTGATTCCCGGGAGATGGCTCGGTAGTGTAGTCAATATTTGGACCGAGGTGTAGATGGTGCTGGCCGGGTGAACCGGGGTCCGGGGATGTGATTCCCGGGAGATGGCTCGGCAGTGTAGTCAATATTTGGGCCGAGGTGTAGATGGTGCTGGCCGGGTGAACCGGGGTCCGGGGATGTGATTCCCGGGAGATGGCTCGGCAGTGTAGTCAATATTTGGGCCGAGGTGTAGATGGTGCTGGCCGGGTGAACCGGGGTCCGGGGATGTGATTCCCGGGAGATGGCTCGGCAGACTTCTCGTATTCCCCTAACCGAGGGTATCCACCTCGAGACCACGGGTCCCACAGTTGGCCACGTTAGCCACTTGGTTGACCTTTGGGGCCGCCTATGACTGGGCCAGACTTCCTTGACCGTGGGCCCCTGAATCGGCCAGGATGGGCATTCTATTGACCGACTGCGCCACGTCAGGCCTTGCAAGACTTACCACATCAGTTTGCGTCCATAATTAGAGTTCCAACTATTGCTACCTAATTGTGTGTCTTTTTTCAAAACAATTGGATCATCTATCTATTTTGTCCCTGGCCCTACATCTTGAAGAATATAAACCCCCTTGAATCACAAATATATTATGGCTTTTCTTGTCGAAGTGGCTTCCACCAACCGGTATGAACATGTCGTAAAGACTTTACGTGTTCTTCATCATGTCTTTTTTTAGGTGTAGATTGAATGAGATTTAAGATGACAACTTTCAAGATTGCTAGAATCTTGAGAAGGCCCACACTAAGTTTGTTAACTCAAAGATGATATCATCCAAGTACATCTAACCAAATATTTAGCACATGGTTTTTAATTAACGATCGAAATTTGAGTGAAGAAACAAAATAAAGAGGGAATTCTTTATTGCCAAAATATGAAATAACATCACCAACTAGTCACTTGAAATATAAATTTATTTATATTTCTAAAATTTTCTAAACTATGGACTAGAAATCCTCTTTAGAAGAGCACTCTCATGCTCACTTTGTGTTTGATGTTATAGACCTACTAACCCACTTGTTCACGACCGTGTCAGGTGACATTGGTGCTCCATCGTTTGATGATGGTGTCCGGTGTTCGATGATGTTGTAGACCTCTAACTCACTTGTTCACGACCGTGTCTGGTGACATTGGTGCTCAATCGTTCGATAACTAAGTTAGATGCTCACTTGTGTTTGATATTGTAGACCTACTGACTCACTTATTCGTGAACGTGTTAGACGACATTGGTGATCTATCGGTCGATGACGGTGTGACATGCACATTTGTATTTGATATTGTAGACCTATTGACCCACTTGTATGTGACCGTGTCAAGTGACATGGGTGCTCCATCGTTTGTGTTTGATGTTGTAGTCCCACTGAGCCACTTGTTTATGACGGTGTCCGGCGATGTCGGTGCTCCTTTGATCAAGGAAACATCATCGTCTCCACTCTTGGCAACTTTGTGCCCCTCGATCTCGATGGCTCTCAGCTCGTCGAGCACCTCCTTTATGGACGGCCTCATGTTTCCATCGGCTTGCAAGCACCTGAACGCCACCTCGGCCACCATGGCGATCATCTTCCTCGTCGCCTGATCGGATCGGAACCACAAGCCGGCGTCCACCAGCTGCTCCAGGTCACCATTCTGGATCTTGGCCACCGCCATGCTCGACAAGTTGATCTCACTCCGATCCCTGGCCATGTCGACGGCGGGCTTCGACGATATGAGCTCGACCAGCATGACTCCGAAGCTGTAGACGTCGCTCTTGCTGGTGAGCTGGTAGCACCGGTGGTACTCGGGGTCCAAGTACCCCGGCGTTCCCTGCGGAGCCGTCGAGACGTGCGTCGCGTCCTCGGGGAAGAGCCTCGAGAGCCCGAAATCGGCAACCTTGACGCGGAAGCTGCCGTCGAGCAGGACGTTGCAGGTCTTGACGTCGCGGTGGATGATCGGAGGGTTGACGGCGTGGAGGTAGGCGAGGGCGTCCGCGGTCTCGATGGCGATGCCCAGGCGCACCGGCCACGTGAGGACTCCTTCCCCGGCGCGCCGCCCGTGAAGGTGATCCGCCACCGTCCCGTTCGGCACGAACTCGTACACCAGCAGGAGCCCCTGGCTGCGGGGCGACGTGCAGCCGTAAAGGCTGACGAGGTTCTGGTGCCGGAGCCGCGACAGGATCTCGATCTCGTTCACGAACTGCTCCAGCCGCCGGCAGTTGTTCTCGTAGAGCCGCTTCACGGCGATCGTGCGTCCATCTCGAAGCTTCCCTGCAGACACCAAGCCATTTGAGCGAGCGAGCGAAATCGTTCGTTCTCAAACTTCACTACCTTTGTAGACTGTGCCGAAGCCGCCATTGCCGAGCTCATTCGAGGGATCGAATCGGTTCGTCGCCTGCAGCAGTTCGTCGTAGGAGAAGAGATGGGTCTGTAGGCGAGCAGCGTTGAGGTCAGGATCCTTCAGATACGGCTCAAAAGAGGCATTTCGAACCAGAAATTTGGAGGTTGAGGAAAGCATTCTGTTCTTCCTCCGCTTCAACCACAGCAAACAAGCGCAAACTAGAACCAAAACGCCGGCCGCCGCCACAGAACCTGCTCGCCATTGAGATCTAAGAACACACAGAATTGCAGAAATTGATCTGTTCCCAGATCATTGGAAGAGATCTTACCGATTACAATCTTCACCCTCTTGTGACCAGATCTTCCTGCAGTGCAGGAATACAAATCAGTTCATCGAAACCATAGCAATTAGGAATTTTCTGAGATCTATCATATGAAAGTCAGAATGATCGTGAGGATGAGTTATCCGTTGACTTTATGATTTGTGGTATTGCTGTGAATCGAGATTCTTGAATGGCCGCACGCATGAACAGATCACAAGTTCCAGTTTGAAAAGCATAATAAGTGAATTGAAGAAGATCGAACCTTTAGAGCACGTCGGAAATCCCTGTCCATAGGAGCAGTAGCAGGTGTCGTTGTTGGTCGGAGAGACGCTGTTGAACCCGCAGACGCCGCCTGAGTTTATGCAATCGCTGCACCACCCCCTCCCCGCCGTCCAACGCACCGAGAACCCATCCGCCACCGCGTCCCCGAAGCTCAGGTTCCCCATCGCCAGCCTGTCCGCCGCCTCCTGGTGCATCGGCACCAGCACGGTCGAGTTGCACCGGATCCCCGCCGACACGCCCTCTCTGAGCGCGTAGTACCCGCGGCGTCCGGCGGCGGCACCACTCGAGCAATTGATCGCCTTGAACCCCCCCGGGACGGCATCGCAGTCGGAGAACACCGTGGTGTTGCGATCGCGATCGCTGCAGCCGTACAGGTTCGAGGCGATGCTGGCGTTCTCGGTCGGCAGAGGGCAGCTCTTCGACAAGAGAGCTCGGTCGACGACGTCGATCAGGTGGTTCACATAGTCAACGCGCTCCACCTGGTAGCTCTTGCCGTTGATGTTGATCATGACGAAGGACTTCTCCTTGTCGCACCAGAGGTAGTACCCCGGGTAGCCGCAGTAGTTGGGACGCCCATCGACGTGAAACGGATAGCTGACGTCGAGCTTCTTGCCGCCGCAGGTGTACGAGAAAGCAGCACAATTCGCATACCTGTAGTAGGAAGAAGACGCCATGGATGACGACAGACTGAAGAACAATACAAAGATCACTGCAGCAGGAGACTCCATCGACTTCAATTTTTCCGGTGAAACACAAGACGAGACGAGCTTCCCTGTTTAGACTGGTCTTTAATTGCAGCAGCAGGCACTTTGGGTGTCCTTTTCCTCGCAACTTTGACCATTAGCGACAATGGCGATCGATCGGTTTAGGTATTCAAAAGCAGGAAGTAGATCGGCACCTTTTTTTGGCAATTGCAGGACGCGTAGATCGGCAAAAGGGAAGCTTTTGGAGGGCAAAGTGGCCACGCGCACGACACATTGCAAAGCTCTCCAATATCATAAAGGAAGGAAGTGAAGAAAATAATGATGAAGAAGATGAAGTTTTACCGAAACTTTAAGTACCATCAAGTCTCTCTTAAGCTTTTCACAGACTTGATGAGGACTTCTTGACATTGCTAATTAAAGCAATTTCTTTCAGGCTTAAATTTGAAGGCATCCCTCACTTTGTCTTAGCGTTTAAACTATCACCTAAACTTGAAAATCATTATTTTCCATCTTCATTTATAGTGAATGCTCCCATCGTAGAGAAAAAGGGTGAGTCCGCTAGGGTGGCAGATTCCGTCTTATGTTGAAGGATGGATCAAATCCTTAGCAAATCATTCACTATTGACTTTTATGATGAGTCAGTCAGCTAAAGAAATTGACTATCAACAAGTCAATCATCAAGAAATCAACTATTAGAAAGTTAGTTACCTTTGCAAATTAGACTCAACAAGAGGTTAAAAAGGGGTTAAGGCGTATTTTAGAGTTGCCCCTCTGATATTCAAGTTAGAATAATACAAAGAAATAAATGGAAAGTATGAAACTGTTATTGTGATCTCAGAGATTGCATATCTGCAATTAAAGAAGTAAAATATTTTTATAGAGAAGAAAGAATCTGTCTCTTCATTAATTGAAGTCTTTTTACTTCAATGAGTGTGTCTCTTTATTAAACTCCAGTGGCTAAGGCTTGCTAGATAAACTCCAACAGTCGTGACATTAATTTCATATGCAAGGAACAACCGCATCCCTTACATTTTTAATTGTGATTTGGAATAAGTAATCGGTAACCATCTCTTTGTTTTATATGTGTAACTGTCTGTAACTGACATAACTTTTCATTTGACCTTTTATATCTGATGTGGGAGATAATTGTATTGATAGCTTAACCACTTAACTAACACAACCTTTCATTCTATCAATTCGATTGTTAGTATCTTTCCAAACCGAGTTGTTCGTTGACTAAGATGAACTCTCCTTTATGTCTCAATAAGTAGTACGTGAACTTTGATGAGTTAGCTTTATGAATACTGAGTCCCTGTAGCATAAAATGAATATTTTAATTCGGCTTTGCTCTCGTCGGATGTTTTGAGTCCTTTTTTATAATGAATATGTGTTATAAGAAGATTATCTGACTTCTTTCTGTAATGGATCTGAATTGTTGGAATACGATCCGACTTCAGTAACAGATTTGAATTGTTGAAAGATGGCTTCTTTCTGTTTTGATAAAAAAATATCACATATAATATACTTTGACAAGTTAAGGTTTTTACGTGGCAGAAATATTGACATTCTAATCCCTTTCGTAAAAGGTGGAATTCGTCATCCCAGCGACCCTACACGTTTGGTCCTACGACCATTTATGAGAAGGTAAATCAAGAAATTACAGTTGACCATGACGGAGGAGGGTGTTATCTCGCCTTCATCGAGATTTGACCCTTGTCCACTTCAGCAACTATGCTCCATCATAACCAATTCAACTATGCTCTAGGGGTGACATTCTAACCCCTGAACCATATGATCAATCCTCTAATGTGGTAAAAATCTAAGAGAACTTTGTCTTGTTGGATTTTATTTCTATGTAAGGTGGGCTTACATGTGAAGGATGTAACACACGAACTTGCCATTACAGATAAACCTAATAAGGTGATCTAATGCATGTATTTATTATGAATTTGATTTATTAGGTGTGGATAGATGTGTGTAAAAAATTGTTAATCCGCTTTTTCATTATTATCTATGGACTAATAATAACGAATTCAAATTCTAAAATTATATATAAAAGGTTATGATCTCAGTAAGGTAAGGATGATCTTGATTCTCTTTTTCATTCCATCTGGAAAGGAGATATAGTAGCCCTCACCTTAATCCTTACGAAAGACCAAACCTTCGCTTATTGTTCTTTCTTTTTACATTTCAGATTCAGATTTACAATTTTATTTTGCTTCGAATTCTGCACTTTATATATATATATATATATATACACACACAAATTTGATATCCTGTGCATTGTTTATGCGCGTAAGATGTACGATAGAAGAGTTTAGGCATTCGAATCACTTCCAAACGTTCGAAATAGAAATAATAGTATTTTTTATTTTTTTATTATTTTATATTTATTTTTTATTATTTTATAATTATTTTTTATTATTTTATATTTATTTTTTTATTCACAGTTAAATTATTTAATATTTTCTTTTTAAGATTTAAAGGTTAAATTATAATGTTAAAATAAAAAAATTCTCAAAATAAAAAAAATTAAGTACTAATGGAGTATGTCTGATTGTTATACTACACTCTTTACTCTGTATATTCCGTAAATAATTAAATTTTTTTATTTTAAAATTTTTGTATATTTAATATTATAATTTAATTTTTAAATTGTAAATAATTTAATAATAAATAATAATAATAATAAATCTTATATACGCGCAATCGAGTGTCACGTTTGACAGAGAGAGAGAGAGGAATACAATTCCACAATGTCTCATTTTTATTGCTGAAGGAGACAATCATTTTCAGACAGAGACTTTGGGAGAAGAGAATTGTCCATTCTGATGCTTAATATTGAAATTTGTGCAGATTGAAATCCATTATTTCAAAATATCCAACTCAAGCTTCTTACTTTTTGTTTGTATCAATCAAACAATTCCAAGGAATTAGCATCTGGAATTTTCAGACTGGTAGAATGAACAGTTCTATTCAAACGAAACTCTTTCTATTTATCTATCTTCAGTAAGAACAGAATAGAAAAGATTTGACTGAAGACCAACTCTCGTGTGAGGATATGAAACATGAAAACAAAGAAAAATGCTGGAAATATACAGATAAATAATTTTGTTTTTCTTTCTTTCTTTCTTTCTTTTGGATTTGGTTGCAGTAGTGACTGTTGTTGTTCATTTGTAATCTTGTTTCTAGATCTTCTAGATCATAATTTGAAGCATTCAAGGATCATCACTGTCTGGTTGTGCCAAAGTTGCTGTCAGATACATATACACGGTGGAATTTGAATGCCCGTGATTACAGTATTCCTTGGACAGCTTTGGTCGAGCGCTCCTCGTAGTCTCTGTATCTTAATAAAATAATTATCCTGTGCAAAATTAACACACGGTTAAAGCGTGTCGGTCTAATCCCGACATGACCCCTCCGATGTTTAAATGAGACTTTGAGAGAGAAATTGATACGAAATTAACAGAACAAACTTTTGAAAGTTATAACTTTTAACTTGAGATATCAGAATGAGATGTGATTTTTTCCTACTCAGAGCTCTTTTTGAGATTTATATTTGTTATTAGATGAAATTCGTAACAATTCAATTTCTGACCCATCAAACATCATTTAATACCTTTTATAAAAAATTTTAAATTTAAAAATTTAAAGGTATTTTTGTCCATTGCAAGTTATTTTGAGATAGTTTTACTGATTAATAATATTTCTGTCATCTTCTTTTGAAATCGACGAGTATTTTTTCTTAATTCCTTGTATTCTTTGGTAGAATAAGTAGATTTTAGAAAATTATTTTCGGTATTCGTGTATAAATCAACGGATTCAATAGTTTCTATAATGTCAGAAATATAGAAAAATCATGGAATAGAAAGGAGATGACCTTGTGGAATTAGCATACCCTCTCTAAATTATTGTCTTCTTTTATAACTTTTACCACCTAATAATGCTCATTATTATTTTTCCGTTTAACAACGGCCCCTCCCCCAAAGATCTTCATCCGTAACCGTTAACGTTCGCCATTGATTGTATTTACCTATTGCTTCCTTCGTTCTTCTACTCGAGCACTAGTCTTGAACGACGATCATCATTTGGTTCCGAGCCCAATTCCTTAGCACTAACTTTGAAGCTGAGCACTTATTATGCACCCAGATTAGATTCTAAGGTCGAGCACTATACGCCTCCGAACCTATTTCTCAAACACTAGAGTTTAAGACTAAGCATTATACGATTCCAAACCCAATTCTCGAGCATCTACTATCACTTACGAACTTATTTACGAAGCATGGTTTTCCAAGCTCAATTTCTCCAGAGCATCTCCTATTCTGAACCTTTTTATCATAGAATAGAAAGAAAAGGATTACCCTCGGTGCATTGTTAAGTTGGTTACTATACCATGAGTTAGTTATTATGTGACAAATAACAGATTTACTAAAGTAGATAAGGATCTAATCTCAGCGAAGCCGAGACAATGCTCTCTCTCATAGTGGTCAACTACAGTTTTTCGATTATCAATAGATGATCATGAAATCAACCGTGTAAAATTATTAAAGTGACAAATTTTATCTTTTTTCAGAAGAAAAAAAAAGGATAGAGTTGACTTCTAGACCTAATTACACATATTTGTTACCTTGTGAATCCAAGAAAGAGGGTAGAGTTGACTTTTGATCACAGTAGATCGAGGGCAGCCTTGCCCGGACGGACTGCTTTATTTCTTGCTTCCCTTCCCCATACCTAACTTGGGGCCGTAGGCCAAAAGTCTTCCTTCTACATCTACAACTAATTTCAAAGTCAAAGCCGGATCTTAGACGAATAACATAAGCACGTGAACAGGAAGGACGAATAACATAAGCACGTGAACAGGAAGGGGAAAAAAAGTCAAAGTGCTGCAGGAGATGGAATCTTGCTGCCATGCACGATAAGTAGAATTCGAAGCCAATCGAGTGCATTAGCCATCACAGCAACGACTCGTGTGCCCTTCGATCAGCCGTTGACTTCCGAGCAAAGGAATTCGTTGAATTTTCTACATCTGTGGCCATGTGATTCAGTATCTTAATAATCAACATGTTGCATATTAGTCCCCGAGATATATTAGCCCTCGAGTTACAGTTGAGTTGATTACGATGTTGAAGTGGACAAGAGTCGAATTTTAATCATGTGGAACTGCTGGGATGATGAATTCTATCATTTTACTGAAGCATGTTGCAGATTACCATGATTTTTAGTAAAATCTTAAAAGAATTATATGTTGCCCTAGGGTGTAGTATAGATAATTGATGTATAATATTCTTGGCATAATGATCAAGGATCAATTTTAAGAGGTGATGATCGATCCTATCGTGTATGAATCTCTCTCCGTATTGATGGAGTCGATTATAAAGAGACGGTTGAAATAACGGATCTATTTTTTTTTTGTTTTAAAGAATTGAGATATTCCGACTGTGCAACAGTACATATCCAACGCTGATAAGAACTGAGATAATCTGAGAAAATGAAACCGTGTGAAAGAGTATCCAGTTGACTTTTATACAAAAACACTTGGATCTCAAAATCGATTCGATATCTATGTCCTACAAATTAATCGAAAGCTGCTTGGCGTTGCTGCTTGATCTTCTCGACGCCGTCATAATCATCACTCTTCCTCTTGTTGTTCTCGATTTCGCCGTTGATGCTGCTCCCGACGATGTCGACGCCGAAGAGCCTAAATCTGCGAGCAGCCGGCGGAGCGCCGCCTCGCGCCTTGGCTTCGATGAAGAGCCGCTTCTCTTCGCTAGCCGACCGGTGGAACGACACCACGTCGCCGGCCGCCAGCGCTTTCTCCTTCACGAACTGGCTCCACCCTCTGGTCAGCACGTAGCTCTGGCTACTGTTCCAGTACGAGTACCGGAACCGCCACAGCTTCCCGTCGCCGTCCTCGAAGCTCAGCAGCGCGCCGGCGTCGTCTTCCCCCAGCGGGAAGTACTTCTCCGCGTGCTGCTTGGGGATCACCAGCCGGTTCAGCTTCCCGACGTCGCTCGGCGTCGCGGCCTTGTCGAACAGATGCTGCCGCTCTTTCTCTGGCGGTGCCGCCGTCGCCGCCGGTCTCTTTGAGGCAGCTGCGGTGGAGGCCGCCTGCTTGCTCTGCCGCAGCTCGTCGCGGTACGTGTGCTTCCGAAGCATGTCGACGACCTCGGCCTTGGAGCGGGCTCGGATGAACGCCAGCTCGGCCTCGTCCGCCTCCTCCTCCAGGGGCTCGAAGTTGGCGACGCCGTCGCGGCCGCGGAACCGCTGCGCCGCCACGTCGTAGGCCCACGCCGCCGAGGCCTCGTCGTCGAACGTGCCGAGCCACACGCGGCGGTGCTTCTCGTAGATCTGCGCGCCCCACCGCCCGTTGGGCTGCGGCACCACGCCCTTGTACCGCGACGACAGCAGCTTCCGCCCGGACTCAGCCTCGGCGCCGCCTGATCCTCCCACCTCCGGATCGATCACGTCGCTCGCTCCACTACCGACGCGCATAAGGCCCTCCGGCCTCCTCCCGGAGGGCTCGCCGCCGGCGTCTTCGACGGAGCTCATCTCCATTCGGAACGACGGTAATTTCCGACGGTAAGGTGTTTGTGTAAATGCGGATGAGAAGAAGATGTGTTGTTTATATAGCAAGTTGTGCACTAGGCTTTATCCACTTGGTTAGGATCCTCAAGATCTCATGCCATGGCTTGGTCAACTCTTTCCATGATGGTTCCCTGAAGGTTCACCTTCGTATTGACAAGGTTGAGCTTGAGTTGACTAGATTAATCGATTCGGATCATTCGTTATCTAATACTAATACCCTATTTACTCCACCACGATCATGAGTTCGTGTGCCCTCAAAGCTATGGTATGAGTTCGTGTCCATACTATGATTTAAGGTCATTAATTTTCAAAAGAATCTCATTCTTGTCCCTGGGACATGGTTGAATTAATTACTATTGGACAGACTTATTAAAGTGGACAAGAGTTAAATCTCGATGAAACTGAATCAATGTCCTCCCTCACAGTGATCAATTGTAGTTTTTTAATTTACTTTCTCATATGATCGTGGAATAAATTTTAAAATCTTAAATTTTAAATTTTAAATCTGAAATATTATTATATTAAAATATTATTTATCAATTTCATCTGAATTATTTTAAAATAATAATAAAACTATTAAATATCTAGTGACAGTATGATATTCACGGTTAGATGAATCTGATGTTTGACCGACTGATAAAATTGCAATCGAAGGGTGGATCTATCGGTCCAAGTTCAAAAACAGTGACTTTGACTTGCCAAACAAAGTCAGCGTGGGAGAAAAAGAGGAGGCAAGTGGCTTGGCGAGGCACATGGGTCCGGTAGGATGATTGCACGGACCATAATGTGGAAGAGCAGTGCAGCTCATGGCTCTTCTTCTTACTATTCTTCTTCTGTCTCTGTCTCTTTGACATGATCAATAAAATAAATAACAAAAATGCACGTGAAA
Source organism: Curcuma longa (assembly GCF_044706935.1). NCBI lineage: Eukaryota > Viridiplantae > Streptophyta > Magnoliopsida > Zingiberales > Zingiberaceae > Curcuma > Curcuma longa. The sequence goes on from NC_133875.1 coordinate 2,967,040, forward strand.
ATTTTAAAATTTTCATGTCTCATATCTAACTTTTATAATATCAATTATTTTTCACTCTGATCTCGGGACATAACTGAATTAGTCACAATGAAGTAGAGTTGTAGAATAAAATAAAAGTTTGAATTTTAACGAAGCCAAGACCCTTTTTCATCATGGTCAACTACAGGCGGATTCCACCTTTTATAAAAAACTATTATTTTTTATTTAAAAATTTATTATTATTTTTAAGATAATAATACTTATCTTCTATACAAAAGGTGAAATCCACCACCTCAGCGGCCCCATACGATCGGTCCCACGACCATCTATGAGGACATAAATTGAAAAACTACAGTGAGTCACGACGGAGGAGGGTATTGTTCGGCTTTGTCGATATTCAAACCCTTGTCCTCTTCTGTAAATCTGTTCCGTCGTAACCAACTCAACTATGTCCCAAAGACCGATAATAATACTTATCCATCAATGAGTTCTTATAAATATCTAATTAGAAAAATATCAAAATTTTAAATTTATAAATAAATAAATTTGAATACATATGTTAGGTTCATGAATAATATTTTTAAATTATATTTATTAATAGAATTCTTATTAACATACTCAATATAAATAAATAAATTTATATTATTAAATTCAATAAACAATCAAATAAATTTGAATTGAGAGATAGATAACATCTAACTTTATTAAATAAATTTAAACATCACAAAACTTAGCTCGATTTGACTTACTTACAATCCTAGGTATAAATTCAGCAGTTAATTTTATTCAGATTTAAAAAATTTTAAATTATTTTAAATTAAAATTAATATATCATTGAAAGTCTTCTTAATTATCTGTGTCTGTGCCTTTATATGTGTAAGTCTTCTGTAGAGATAGAATTCATTATCTCAGCGGTTTCATATGATTTGTTCCATAATTATCTATAAAGAAATAAATTAAAAAATTATAGTCGATCATGATGAAGAAGGATAATTGATGAAGATGAAGATTCTGTATGATAATAATGTCGTATGATTTGTTTCATAATTATCTATAAAGAAATAAATTAAGAAATCATAGATGATAATAATTGACAAAGATGAAGATTCTGCATGTTAATAATGTGGTTGGGGAGGTGATTACAATTATGATTAATAAATTAATGAAAAGACAGACACCTTCAACGCAGCTAGCTAGCTAGCTAGCTCAGGCGGAAAGGCCATGGACTTGTGTGTACGCATCAGGACACAGAGAAGAAAACTGAAGAGAAGCCGGATAGAAGATGATGATTGGAGCAACGTAACCTTATCGTCAAAGGGGCGACGTATAGTACAGACATGATTTTTTCTTCTGCTTTCTTCTTCGCCATCCTTTCTTTTCACGTTTATTTTGTATTTCTCATTAATTGGTTGCCAGGTAAACGAGAAAATGGAAGGCCACGCGTGATCTGATCTGTTGTTGCAGGGATTATATATATATATATATATATATATATATATATATATATATATATATATATATATATATATATATATATATATATTCTGCTTTCTTCTTAGCCCTCCTTTCTTTTCACGTTTATTTTGTATTTCTCATTAATTGGTTGCCAGGTAAACGAGAAAATGGACGGCCACGCATGATCTGATCTGTTGTTGCAGGGATTATATATATATATATATATATATTGTTATGGTCGTAAGGGACGGGCCTCCGGTTCACCCCCTCAGGGTTACCGAACCGAGCTGACGCCCTCCCCTGTCCGAACCGAGTCAATAGCCGCCGGTGCCTGGGCCCAAGCCGGCACCCGTTAGCATTCGATCCGGGCCTCCAGGACAGGTCCGAGCCGAATCCTCTAGGCCTCCCCACCGAGCTAAATTGAATCAGCTTTCGGTCCACACAATGGCGAATTCTTAATGGCACCCCGCCGACTAGGATAACCAAGCCGAATCCGAGAGAGGGCCGGCCCGTATCGCCCGAGCCGAGTCAAGCCACGCCGACTCCTCAACCCTACGCCTCAGCCCTACGCCTCTCTCTCTCTCTCCATCCCATCGACCACTCCACAACTTGTACGGTAGTCTAGTCTCTGACACCTCTTTACCAAGTATGGCAACACGCCGTCAAACGTACCCCTTTGTCCTCGCAAGTACGAGTGCCATTCATACCCCACGCCTCCACTCGTACGGACCTCACCTCGAAGGTGACCCTCACCTTACCCTTTCCGTAGTACTACCCCCGTCTCCAATATATAAGGTGATCCCCTCAGCAAGGCAAGGTAGGCATTCTACATCTCTCCATTTCTTTAGTGCCTTCTGCTTCATCTCATTCCCTTTTAGAGGCTGACTTAGGCATCGGAGTGGTCGCGCAGGGCTCCCTGGCCTTCGTTCTCACGGTAACTGTGTTTGCAGGCTTGGGGGACTTCTTAGACGTGTCATCATCCATCCTCGTTCCGACATGTTGCTGAGAAGAGGCCGCGCATCCAGAGGCTGATCTTGACGGGAACATATATATATATAAAAGAGTGATATCCTGCGCTTATTAAAAATATGTAACTGTGTGCGATATCAAAATTGGAATGTTGAAAAAATTTTTGAACTTTTGAAACAGTGGATAATATCATTTTATATTTTTTTTATTATTTTTTTTTGAGTTATGGTTAAGTCATTTAAGATTTTATTTTTATGGTTTAAAAGTTGTGTTAAGGTATTAAATATAAAAAAATTTTAAAATAAAAAAATTAATTATTCACGGACGATATAGTGTTATTTTCTCATACTTTTTATTTAACACACTCATTAGTAATTAAATTTTTTCATTTAAATTTTTTTTGTTTAATACTATAACATAACTCTTAAATTCTAAAGAAAAAAATCTTAAATAGCTTAATTATAAATTAATTAAATAAATAAATAATAAAAAATATAAAATGATACTATTTATTATTTTAGATGTTCGAAATTCTTTGGATGTTCTAATTCTGATATCACGCATGATCCCGTACGACCGTACTTTAAGACGCACAAAATATCACCTATATATATATATATATATATTCATCAAACAGCTTAAATTCAAAAGGTGCAACAAATGAAAAAGGCATTATTATTATTATTTTTAATTTTGTTAAAACATTATTTTATTTTTTTAACTTAATTAAAATTATTTTAATATTATTGTTGTAGTAGGTGTGACATTTATTGTAAAAAAATGATAAATCCCAGTTAGTTTCGTTGACTATCCCTGAGGATGACCAGCCCGGCCAATGTGACATTTATTGTAGCATATATGATAGGGGGCGGAGTCATCTTTGACTAGGGTGGATTTTAATCCCATCTATTTTTTAAAAATAATAATAACTTTTAATATTTTTTTCAACCTCATTAAAATTGTTGGAAAAGGACATCCAATTTAATTCAAGTACTATTACATTGATTTGTGACTTCAATCGAAATATTATTTAGTAAGAAATGGTGAAAAATATATCTTAGTCCGCGTATAGGTTGTACGCGAGTTATTCTCCTTCGATTTCTTCCATTTTATCGGTGATTGTCAAGAGTTTAGGTTGTGGGTTGGATGTATTTGAACCCTAGGAAAATTTCCTACCAAATTAACTTGATTGTGACTGATGCCTCCCATCGAGTTTTAGATAGTAATTTAGGCAAAACCATCGTGTAACCATCTTATTTCAATCCAAATCGATTTTGCTTCGTTTTTGAGGATTTTTCAAGTTGATTCCATATCCTTGGTTTGGGTTTTTTAGGTTGTGGATTGTTAGAAATTTTGTCAGCTCGATTTAGTGGTGATTTTGAAAGTTTTGAAGCTCGATTTCAACTTGTATTAGTTAAGATTTACGGATTACCTTGAGTGAGAATTTTACCCATTTGATTTAATTTGATTTTTGACTTATATATTGCGCTAATATTATTTATTAGTTGGTTTATTATTATAGATTCTGAAATTATGTGATTTTGAGATAAAATTCGATAACTCTAAAATTATATTGAATATTTAGTTGTGATGATTTGAGTTTAAGTTTGAATTTTTGGTCTAAACATTTATTATTGTAAATTTTGAAAAAATAATCCATTGGTTGTGATATTTGAAAATTATTGATGTTACAATTATTATTGGGGTTATATTACAATTTTTTGAATAATTGCAAAATTTAGAAAATAACTCTTTGTTGGGAATTTTTTGGATTGTTAGATTTTTTTAGTTAGGTAATTTATTCATTTATTCACTTTAATATAGAAAATTAAGGGAATGAAGAAAAGGAAAAGGTATCAACTCATTTTTTAAATCAAAAGAGTAGACGTGGACAAACGAGGAACATTCTCCTTCTAATATTAATATCTCAAATTTCAATGATCAATAACCTAATAAATCTCCTAAATTGATGTTGATGTTAGTTCTCTTGAACCTCGGTATTAGATACTCTGATATGGAAATATCTTGTTAATAAAAAAAATAAAATTAGACGAGCTTATATCTATTAACTTATTAAAAATGAGTATCCAGTGACTAAATTCAAAAATTAAAATTGACAATTTCAAAATCATTAGTTTAAAAAATTTACTTGATTAAAATACTCTTCCTCAAAAGATGTTATATTTTACTTTCCATGCTCTGTTTGAACGTAAACAACCTCGAAATCCTATATTTAGGATGAATAATTAAACTTTTTAAGCTTAGTTGTGCTTTGGAACTTAAAGAAAACGATAAACTTCTCAATGTTGATAACATCTATAGACTTGCTGAGAAATTCTATTCTCTTAATTTCAATGCCTAAGATTTGCACCCCTTGAGAATAATGCAATTCGATCACTTTAAGTTTGATGTTGTTGGCATGAAAGATTTCATAATTTATCAACTATTTTTGAATTATATCAAAGATTAGTTGAAATAAGTCATGAATCTACAATTTGATTGACAGATGATTGTTTTCTTATTTATTATAGTTTATACATTATAATTATAATATTTATTTATATATTGAATCTAATATATTTATTTAATTAGTAGGTAAATTCATCATGTTTTAACTCTTCTTATTTTTAAAGCAATATCGAAATAAGCATTTTCAACTATGAAACTTATTAAAATAACTCTAGAAAAAAATTTTTAAACAAATTTTATAGTCATTTATATTGAACAGTTGGTTGAAAAAAATAAGTAATAAAATAATTAAAGAGTTTGATTCTAATAATAATCGAAAAACAGAATTTTAATAATATTTTTGTTTCATACTTGTGAATGTATTGATTTTTAAATATTGTATCTACTTTTATATAGAATAACGATACACTACATGAAAATACAATATGAAATATATAACATGACACACTATACTGCATGGATATGAAACACACTATACTTTTATATAGAGTAATGATAACCAGTAACGATCCTCGTTATCACATTATGATTCCCCTTCTACGATGACCATCATTACTACTCACTCATTTGATACATCTCATCTTCCCATGAAAGTTATTGCTCATTCTCCTCATATAAGACATCGTCTAGTCAAACTTACACCCCTCTTTCCCGAGCCAAGTCTCTAATGTCAAGCACCACTCGATCCCGAGACCCGATTCCTTGAGTCATTATTCATTCCCAAGCTCGAGCACCAAGTTCGTTTATGATCACCAATTGTACATGGCTAAGCACCTAAGGCAATTCAAAGACACGCCCTTGAATTTGTTATAATAATAATAATAATAATAATAAAAGAAATATTTCTAATTTTGATAATGCAAAATTAAATAAAAAACCAATTAATTAAAGATCTTGAGTTGGGCCGAACATCTGGCTCGGGCCCACATCGGGGATTGGGGCCCGCAGCATCGAGGGTCAACATGCGCAAGGAAACGTGTCCCTCGCCGCGCGACGCGTGTCGCATCGATATTCGCCTTCAGATTGCAACGGCTACCGCTTTGACGAAAGCGTCAGGATTAAAAGAGAATCGGGATCCGCTCCAATTATTCCAGCGGACTCACGAATCACCCGCCGTCCGTCGCACATTTAACGAAACGGCGTCCGTTCGATCAGTTTTTTTCACCGTATTCGACTCGGAGATCAACCGTTTTGCGCCAACTGGGAGCAGGAGCGTGTCACCGTTCGGGACCAACACGCTGGTCCCACCCTGATTTTGGCCGTCCGATCTCCATCTGGCGGCCGATATTGTCTCAGGGTGCGCCGCGGAGTCTCCCTCTTCCGCACTTCATTAAATAACTGCGACTTTCTCTCTCCTGTTGCTCCGAACGAGCTTCTGTTCCTTGGGCCTCTCTCTCTCTCTCTCTCTTCTACCTCTGCAAGAATTTCTAGGGTTTCAATCTTCCGCTGCTTTTTAATCGTCTTCGATCCTTATTGTTGAGGTTCTTCGGATTGATTGTTTCTGTTAGATTTGTCTTTGTTTTTTTTTTGTTGGAGTTCATCGCAATCGTTATCGGAAGATAAAGCAACTTTAGCTGATCGTTTTCGTCGAAGTCCGACCTTGGATCCCCTTGCTCGCCTCGTTCTAGGTGACTTCTTCTGTTTTCTATCTGTCGACTTGAAGTCCGCTCTTTTGTCCTCTGTGTTCTCCATTGAATTTTCGGAGGCGCGTTCTGTTTCCTTGGAGATGATTCGAGGAGGCTTTTTTGCTTTCGTTACCATTTTTTTTTCACAGAGTAGTTTTCAGTGGTCGAGATGATTTGCCTTCCGCTTTAAAAGTTTCTTACGGTTGCAAAATCCTGTAGAAAATTCCATTTGTGTTGTTTTCGTGATTCCTATCTGGTTCTCTAGGTCAGGGAACATGGGTGATTCCTGTTGCTGAGTGAGATATAGTTTCGGGAGGTGCTCTTGGATTCTGCAGAGATGGAAGGTGTGGAAGAGGCTAATAGTGCAGCTGTGGAGAGCTGCCACGGAGTGCTGAGCCTTCTATCTGAGACCAAAGACCAAACCCTAGCTTACGAAAATGTATCGGCCGAGACAGGAAAGGCAATTTCAAGGTTTGACAAGGTTGTTTCTATGCTTGGTAATGGCATGGGTCATGCAAGATTTAGGAGGCCGAAGAACACCCAATACCACCATTTCAATCACAGTATCTTCTTAGATAGTTCAGTGGTAAGCAGAGCTGACCATTCTCCGTCATTGCTCCAACTCCTGCCGACGACTCCACTGCTAGAAAAACCAGTCAGTGAGATGAAGGTTTCAAATTCCAAGATGCCTCCTCAAGTCCCATCCAGCTTGCTGCTGGAGAACCCAATAGTGATAAAGGGTAGCAGGAGCGATCTTCAAGCTGCCTTCCACAGTCCCACTCCCTCCCACTTCCATTTCCTCCAACAGCAGCACAACCACCAGATGCTTCAGCTTCAGCAACAGCTGAAGTTCCACAACGGAACGTATGGGAGGAGCACCAACAGTGGGCTCAACGTCATGTTTGACAACTCTAGCTGCACGGGGACTGCGTCATCTTCTAGGTCCTTCTTGTCGTCCCTGAGCATTGATGGAAGTATGGGGAGCATGGACGGGAGGGCCTTTGACCTAGTTGGTAGACAACAATTGTCCAGTCCCATGAACTGGCACCTTCAGGAGAGGAAGTGCTCCAAAGGAGGGAATGATGGAAATGGCAAATGCATGAAAACAGGCAGGTGCCACTGCTCAAAGAAGAGGTCTGAGCTTGTCTGATCCGATCACATTTCCATTGTATTCACAATAATAAATTCCTTGTTAAGGAAAATAACATCGAACTTGTTCTTCCCAGGAAGTTGAAAGTGAGGAGGACCATTAAAGTTCCTGCTATAAGTAACAAACTTGCTGATATCCCTGCTGATGATTACTCGTGGAGGAAGTATGGCCAAAAGCCAATTAAGGGCTCTCCTCATCCTAGGTATAGAATTTGACTCATATCTTTTTTACAATTTATTATAAAGTTAATAGTTCATAATTATTTCTAGTTGTTCTCTCATTTCATGCTGATAAAGTTCATGTACAAGCAGCTCAAGTTTCATAGTTATTGCTTACTGTCCTAACCAAATTTAACCAACAATTGGTCTAGCATTTCTGTGATGTTGACAATAAATAGAGGTAGACTGATAACATCCTCAGGTTAGCATGTGATCTTCATAAATTAAAACAACATTTCCTGAATATATTACACTGAAATGAGATTTTACAAATTCTGTATTTAACTAGTTGTTCGCTAGTTAATCGCCGTCTTGCTATCAATGAAATCCAATTTGATACTGTAAAATTTTATCTGCCTGTAATCCGACAGAGGATACTACAAGTGCAGCAGCATGCGGGGCTGCCCTGCAAGGAAGCATGTTGAGAGATGCATTGAAGATCCATCTATGTTGATTGTGACCTATGAAGGAGAGCACAACCATGGGAAGCTTCTGACGCAGTCCACAGGCACATAGAGCTCTGAGGTGCCAATTAGTAGCTAGTCGAAGAGTCCCTTACATCCTGGAAGTATTCTACGCTTTCAAGAAAACCGCTCATAGTACAATCGTCGTCATCGTCGTCGTCGTCTCGGTTAAGTTTCAGGTCAAAAGGAACTTAAATTCTTGTCGACTAAATTGGGGGAACTGATGTTAACGTCTCATATATAGTTTATGCTCTAACCTCTGTAGAAGGGCTTTGTGCTCTAACCCTGTCTAGGCTATAGAACATATGAAGGTTTTTTGTGTTTGATGTTGATGAATTTATTGGTCTTGGGGTTTGTTGATACTTCACTCAACTCATTCTTGCTCTCTCTACTGCGTTGACCTATGAAGTATTCTGGGTTGAGTATTTGTTCTATCTGTGTCAACTTTGACTGTGTAGTAATGCCTATACAACAACTGATAAAATTATTGCTGTTTAGCATGGCAAGCTGCGCATGAAAAATATATTGGACAATCTTCCCTGTGAGATTAATTCTTTACTGAATTAAATTAGAAGACAAATCAACTTAGAGATGGTTTGAATTGATAATTTTAAGCTGCCAATAGAGGTTGATGTTTTCTTGATCACAGGTGTTGAGTCAACCGAATGGTTGAGTCGTCGAGAGCCGAGTTGGCAAGTGTCGAGCGTTGAGTGGCCTATTGTTGAGTGCTGAGATACTAAGCATTCATGCCATTAAATTATATTCATGCATCCATACGTTCATACATTCAGTTGCATTAACGTTCATGTCATTACTAAATTGCATTAGTTTCATACTTATCATTTGAGCAAAAGAAAATATTTTTAAGTGACAAAATGTTGGTTCATTCGCTTGGACAAATTTTGTCCTGACCGGTCCGACATTCAACGCGCACAGGTTGCGTTCGCACACAAGTTGTTTTGCGGGTAGTGCACTCCGGGCCTTGAATTTGCACCTCCTCTGCACACTTATGTGTAAGAGAGAGTCTTTTCCCATGCATTTGTTCACAATATTAATGTTTGTAACACAATATAAATCAACAACTATGTCTTGAAACTTCTAATGTTGAATTATATTCCCAATCACAAATGAGCCTCCTCCCACTACTGTTTATTTTTATTCAAATTTCTAACAAAATAATATATTCACATTTAAAATATATTTTTCTGTAACACAAATGATCAATTAAATCATGTTAAATCACAAAAGAATCCTCTGTTTTGAAAAAAAAATTGGAAAAAAAAAATGATGAAATCCCTCTGTTACAACTTTCAACCTTCATGGATGCGAAGGGCAAACGCCGCCGTGGTTACTGGGGCTGTTGGTGCACCCCGACCGCCCCGACGGCGCCACCGTCCCCTGCGGCAGCACCTGCAAGAACAGTCTCACAGTTTCCGGCCGCCACCAGTCGCCGGACAATGGCCTCGCCGCCGCGGCCATGCGGAGATGAAAACTGAAGAACACCACCGTAACGAGAACCAACACCGCCGCCGCCGACCGCCGAGCCATCTACTAATCCCCGATCGCGCTTAGATTTGCTTTGTTCGATTTCGAGAATCTAAAGCTTTTCGATTCGACACTTGAGCTCGGAATGAGGCTACGAGAAGAGCATTTATATCGACAAAAAGGCATGAGAGCCTTCGAGGTCAACGTGGACTTTCCACCAGCAGCGTTGACTTTCAGCGATTGCGCGAGAACAAATCAAACCACGCGGCTTCGACTTAGGTTTCGTCTATCTACACCGACGTGGTCGCCAAGGTTCTCAGAATACCTAGACTCCTGCGCTGACAACAATTAATTCCAGTTTTATTCCAAAGAAATTTTCATTTTCCTTATGGTTCGTTGACTTTTTCAATCCACCTTCAATTGTCCCGCAATAAGAGGTTGCGGTGCCCCCGAGGTAAGATTAGTTGGTTAAGCAGAGTAAATATTGTTACAGTAGATAAGTATTGAATCTCAACAAAATTGATGATGCGGAGAGTCAAGGTGGACGACGTGGCCCCTCTGAAAGTCTGCCTATGGTCAAAACCGGGGCCAAGGTGTCACCCGCGGCTTTCGCCTCGTTTCAGCCCGTAGCTTTCGTTTCGTCCCGGCTCGCTGTTAGCCTCTCGTCTCGTCTCGGCTATCAATCCCTCTCGTCTCATCTCAGCTATCAAGTCCTCTCGGCGGTTGAAGCCTCTCGTCTCGGTTATCAATCCCTCTCGTCTCGTCTCGGCTATCAAGTCCTCTCGGCGGTTGAAGCCTCTCGTCTCAGCTATCAATCCCTCTCATCTCGTCTCGGCGGATGAACCCTCTCGTCCCGGCCAACAATCCCTCTCGTCTCAGCTCTCATCGGATAACCTCGCCTCAGTTATCTCCTCCAAGTCAACTTCACTCCTATACATGCGAACCTAACCACTCCACCTCTACCACCAGGCTAAGTCGTAGGCACAACTCAGACTTCCTGACATCCGCCTTAGGCGTTGTTGTTGGAAGAAGGATGTGTTAGTAGATAACATAAGTATGGTGCCCCTGACATATGTCCTTTCCACGCTATTGCATTAAAGACACATCAGGTCGTTATACGTGACCTCCTCCTCTAACCTTGTGACTTACACGTACTACCAAAAAGAAGATATGGGGATTAAACTTGATCCTCACTTAGAGGCCTCCCCTATGTGCATAGTCAGAGATAGAGGGGACAGAATGAAGGTCCTTCCGGTAACTGTGTAGCGTCCCGAGGTGTGCAGTCGCCGACCTTATGTATGAAACCTTAAGGTTGGTTATAAAAGGAGTAATTCAACATCATGCAAGAGGTCTGCTTCCTGAAACTCTCTCACTACTGTTCTTACTTGTTCTTGATTTCCTGTCTCATCGGAATTCTAACTTGAGCGTTGGAGTGGCTTGCCGGGACTCCCCGGCACCAGTCTAACCTCTTTTGTAAGTGCATTTCAGGCACACCTTGGTGCTAGATCTCTACAAGAGTCTCTTGTCTAGCTCAGTCACAGGATTGCCTTCGTCGGACGGTTCGTTGACTGGTGGCTTGACTATCCACGGTATTTAGCTGGAACAGTTGACAAAAATGTCCTCCCTCACAGTGGCCAACTACAGTTTCTCGATTAACCTCTTCACAGATGATCGTGAGATGACCGTGTAAAATAGTTGGATAGCAGATTCCACCTTTGCTACAATAATAGAGGCTACGACACTTATTTATATAAGGATCGAGTCTCAATTACAATGAATAATTTTTTTTCAATATGATCTCTTACATATTTACTTAGGTGGCAAGTGGAAAACTTCTCAATTTCACCCTTGTAGCTGCGGTGCATCGGTGAAACTCTCAAGTGGATAACAAGTATTTTGGATTTAAGTCTCAACTAAGGTACACTATAGAAGATTTTCCCTCTAGTAAGAAGCAAGCCTAAGAACATTGGTCGTTTGGATAAGCCTTTGCAAGAGCTTCCTGATTTATTAGCGGGAAACTTCAGTGAGGCCAGACCAATTATTCTTGCGATTAGTTAGTTCTAAGAGTTAGATATACGATGCTAACTAAAAAAAATAATATGAGTTTTTTTTTTTCATATTTTTTTATTTGATACTCCTACAATAATCTACAGGTTGAGGAGTCAAAGCCTGAGAGATAGGATACAAAGATTAGACTGAAGGATGAGCTCGACTAAATTGGGTTCAAAAGGAGGAGGATACGATGTTCGACACTCGGATCTCGAGTACTCGACAAGGAGCTTCCAAATTTCATAGTAACATTTATGATCATCCACATGATTGGATGAAATCTCACTTCTTTTTTCTGGCGTATATGATTCTTCATCAACCACACAGAGCTTTCTCTGGCAGCACTGCTTCTGTTGCTTCATCTTCAAGCACAGAGCCACAGAAGCCTTCCCACCAGTCATCAACCCCCTTTCCAGAACTGCTTTTAGTTTCTATGGAATAATTAAATCTTCTTTAGTTGACAACTTCAATCATTTCTGCAGGGTGCTGACTAAAATCTAGATTCTCTGTCACCTAAAGTTCTGGCCTTAGATCCAAACTTGTTGGTTGACCTTAGTTAAGAGCTCAATCATGAGATACGTTGTGCAAGTTTCACTTTCATGATCTCCTGAACATCGACTTCTTTTCATATAATTTCCTAAAGTAAGTTGATTTGATTTGATTCAGATATATTCCAAGTGTAAAGGAGGAGCCTGCCTCATGCACTGAAAAGCTAGGGAAATAGAGGTATTTATACTCATAGTAGTAGTAGAAGAAGTGATCAAGGAGGAGAGTTTATCGCGGAAGGTCTTTTGATGCTCCTTCCTTTCAATTCATGTCAGTTGAGGGGAATGCCGTCTGGCTCGAAGCCATTTGATCTCTTTGTCTTGCCTGAAACTGGTGGATTCGGACCAGGCTTCATTCCCCTCAGCTCATGCAATTGTGAATTTCGTCTTCTTCGAGCGTCTGATGTCGAGTGAGTGCATACTGTTTCTATGTTTTTGATTGAATGAAGAGGATTGATGTTCCACATCCCTTTCTTCTGCGGTATTCATTTTTGCTATGTTTATTTTGAAAGATGGAGTGGGGAGGGAAAGAAATTCCAGACGGAAAAAAAATCCTAGGAGAAAGGTGAAGGAAAGTAGGGAGAGAAGAAAGATATCCGAAAGGAAAAACCATGAAGGATGTTTTATTTTTGTCCTTTCAAGTAAACAGATGCAGACGTCTAGTAATAAGATGATCATGAGAAGGATTGAAGTTTGGAGAAACAATTTCAGATGAAATCTGTCATCTAATAGTTTTTACATGGACAATCTCACGACTATTTATAAGAAAGTAAATCGAGAAATATGCAGTTGATTTAAAAGAAGACATTGCGAGTTTGAAAAAAAATGATAATCCCAGTTAGTCGCATTGACTCAATCCCATAGAAATTTCCCACCGACCACCAGGGTAAATTGAGAAGCACACGTAGCGGCCAACCCAGATGGCTAGCATCCTTTGATTGCGATCCTCATTTGAAGAAAAATTTCTGCAAATACGCCATAGCTGAGGATTGAACTGCGGGTGTCTGGGTGACAATCTAAATGTCCTATCGTGGTACCATGACCCCGGGGACGACATTGCGTTTGGAGAAACAACATTCCATAACTTAATGATAAAAATCTAAAAAATATTTTTTTATTAGAATCATTAAAAAAAATATTCTTTTTTCATTTATTATTAAAACAACATTCCATCTTAATATATTTTTATTTTTAAAAATATTCTTATTTTTGATATTATTTTAATATCTACAAGATCAATTCTAATTGATACTATATTGTAATAATTATCATATAGGTATATCATTTTTACTTTAATATTATATTATAATTATAAAATTATAATGGTTACATCTGTATAATATTTATAGAATTGTAAGTACTATTATAATTAATATTATTAAAAATAAAGATATTTTTAAAAATAAAAATAAATTAGAGTGAGATGACTACTGATCAATAAATGTCAATTGCTAAGGAGATCTTAATAATTCACTCTAAAAATTAGAATGGTACTTTTATTTATTTAAAATGATAATTTTTTTATTTTTAATAAAATAAATAATAATATTTTTTGCTTGCCCAGAAAGGAAAGTAGTGTAGACGGGAAGGCATCCAAGGTAGGGCGTCCAATTGTTAATTACCCAACTTTAGGGGAGCCTTTTGGAAAATTTGCCTCAGCCAAGTAGGGCCGCCCATTTCCTAGGGTTTAAGACTGCGCACCGAATCCCGGCGACGCTCCTCTCCAGCCCCCTCTGCGTCTTCTGCCTCATCGCGAAACCCTACTTCGAGTCCGCCCGCTTCGATCATTCTCGGATTCAGCGAGGGAGTGGTTGCTGAGACATGGATCGGTACCAGAAAGTGGAGCAGCCGCGGTCAGAGTCGGCGGCGATCAGCGAGAACGAGATCCGCATCACCTCGCAGGGACTCATCCGTAACTATGTCAACTACGCGTCCAGTCTCCTTCAGGTGGCCTCTTCTTCTTCTTCTTCTTCTTCTTCTTCTCCCTTGCGCTTTGCTTTTTGTGGAGCCATTTCTTCGTCGGATGCATTTGTGCGTCACATTCTTCTGTGTCATTTCTTGACCTCGGAGTTGCATCAGAAATCCTAACGATATTTTCTGGTAATCTACTCATGTAGTTGAAATGGTTGGTACCTTTTGTGGAAAAAAAATTTGGGGTTGTTCAGGATGGATTTCTGTGGAAGATATGATAGGTGCCGATTAATGGAGGAACATAATAATTATTTTCTGCATTTTAACCGTAGTAGATCTTCTTCCGTTAGAAACTAACAAAAATTTGGGGCTTGTGTTCTTTTTTTCTGTGACAGTTAATATTGTTAATTTGCCCTTAGTTATTCTAACATACTTTTAAGCTGAAATATCAATCCCCACATCAATATGGATTTACCTGACTGCTATAGCTGCACCATAGTCCCTCTGCAAATTATTTGAGGAAATTCTGTCAGTCACTGATGTGTAATTTTCCCCTGTGAAATGAAGAAGAGTAGGAATTCATCAACTGGGATAGATCTGAAAAGTTTCTGTATACATGCTATACCATATTGAATACTGAAGTTGCTTCAAAACTGAAGAGCATAACTTCAATTGATCCTTTTTGAGATTGTGAAGCAGATTGTAGCGACTTTCCAGGAAGCTTTTAGCCGACTACACTTCCAAAATGAGGAAATGTTTATCATTCTTAACTTCACCTCAAACTGGAATTATGTCAATCTAGATTAACTTACACGAAAGCCTACTATACTCTTCTTATGATAGTCAAATGCTTTCTCTGGCTAAGTTAAATGACCATGGGGTCTCTAACAATATTAAATAGTGCAGCTATACGATACGTTCTGAACTCTGATGTTGAGACTGTTAGCTAAATGATGCTCTTTTTTCTAGGAAGTTATTTTCTACATTTGTGTTTGTTTATCATGGATTATTTATATTCATGTTTGTTATCCTTTGAGTTTGACATTGCAGGAAACTTTCTATGTGCTTGTATATTTCTCATCCATCTCTGACTTTGTTGATATATTGTAACATCTATTAATAATTACTGTGGGTTTACCTACAGGAAAGAAGTTTGAAGGTGATTGTGTTGAAGGCAATGGGACAGGCAATCAGCAAAGCTGTAGCTGCTACTGAAATTATCAAGGTTGAAGTTTTACTTGCTTGTCATTTTGTTGACAGGTTTATCAATTTAGCTTTTCTTGACCTGTATGTCTAGCACAGAAATGGAATCTGCATTTACATCAAGACGTCTCAATAAGTTCCGTCAGTATCACTGATGTTTGGGAGCCTATTGAAGAGGGTTTGGTTCCGTGAGTCATTTGATGAACTTCTTTCCTTGATAGAATGAGTCTTTTCAGTAGGTCTGTTGGTAATATATTCCTGCATAGTCTTGTTACAGGTTGGAGACGAAACGTCTTGTTTCAGTGATCTCTATAACTTTGTCAATCGTAGAGCCTAAAAAGAAGACCCCAGGGTACTGACATTTCATACATGCCATCTTAAACATAATTCTAGAGTTGAGTGTACTAGGAAATATGCATGTAAGGTAATTTACTCCATTCGTAGTTATCAAGCACCAGCACAAGTTGAGCAGCCAAAGCGTCAACAGAAGTCTCAACAATTACAGCAGCCGCAGCAGCAACAACAACAGCAACATCGACAAACATTAGGTCAACTTAATCAAGGTACTGAGTTTTGGAAAATAAAACATGGTGAAACAATGAAAGATATAATTATAACTATGGATACCATATGTGTTTTGTTTTACTTGCAAAAGATTCATATGGGCGGGAGCGCAGTAGGGGTAGTGGAAGAGGAAGGGGCTGGGCAAGAGGTGGATATGGTGGATATAACAACAATCAGGGTCAGGGAGGGTATTATGGGTACCGCAACAATCAAGGAGGGTACAATGGTGGGGGCTACAACGGTTTCAGCTATAATCAAGGTGGATATGGTGGCTACCGAAACAATCAAGGTATTTTAATTTTCTGAAACTTCTTGTATCTGTCTCACTGTTTAATACTTCTGCTTATGGGTCGTACATGCTATTATGAATTCCATATGTTTGTTCTGATGGATTGCATTCACTACAGTATAATTATGTATATTACATGGTATAGTAATTGATCATTTTTACCTTCCATTTCTTTTATTTTAATTGACCTTTTTTAATTCACTTTTTTCACAATAGAAAATGGTGGATGGAATGCAAACTGGAGCCGAGGTGGTGGGTCAGGTAGAGGTTGGAATTCCCGTGGTAAGCTCAGAATGATTAATTTTGTTCTACACTTATTCAGAAAACATATTTCAGAACAATTTTAAGGTACATAACCAATCCTACTGAAGACTAGCCAGATTAGCTAATATGATTAAATATATCTAGAATTTACTAAAAATTTAATTGGTATGAAATGAAGTAGTTTGAACATGTATTTGTTAAGTAAGATTTAACTTTCTTGTAGTTAAGCAGATATTGCAAATAGACAATAGTCTTGCTATTGCCAAGAGATTCTACTAGTATTGGAATTGGCTAATCGTAATCTAGATTGGCTAAATAGTAGTTATGCTATGTTAAAAGTTCATAGTTGTATTGCTCTCTAGTCTAGTATTTTCATTTGATTCAGTCTTGGTCTATAATGTCATTCCAGTTAAAAAATTTTGCAGCTTCTACATGCTTGTCCTTGTTAAGCTCAATAAGAATATGATTACCTTGTTGCTAGGTTCAACTTGTCAGTACACAGTATTTTTTTCAAAGGAAAGTTGAACCTAAAATTAAACTGGAGGCAGAACCAACAGAGAATAATTTCATTGTCATGATAGGTATTTGTAAATTCCTATTCAGAGATGAATGTTGTGGACATGTCCCCAGATATTTCGTTCTTTCTGACACCTTCTATTCACGTACCCATCCAATAAAAGCCGCTATTCAGTGGCTGTTGGCATTGAGAATATCCTCGTCTGGTTAAAGGCAAAACTAAAGCAAAGCTCGTATTTTTCTTCTTGGCTTTAGATTTTTATTCAAATTCTGTATTGATTCAATCTCTCGATACAATAGGTGCAGGTCCAGTCTATGGAGGATATGGAGGTGGACCAGGTGGTGGAAGGAATGGCAATGGTGGCGGCAGAGGTTATGTTCGTGGGCGAGGACGGGTAGGCAACCGTGGAAGAGGTGGATACTAACTTTCCTTGGTATCCATCGTGATCAGCTGTCCATTCCAATTTGAGTTTCAGATAATAGGCTCCGGAGCTGAGTTCGTACAAGAACATGTTTTCATAATATTCAGAATCGTCATTGATTTACTCTGTTGGTTGTAAGTTTTAGCTTCGCAATCTTGTTGAAGACTCGTAGCATTTTTACGCACGGAGTGAATGTTTCCGATCTCATCAGTCTAATTCTACCAACATTGGTCGTATTCCAACATGTAATTGTTGAAACCCCATCAGTTTGTTTGTTCCTGGCCTCTTTCTTAAACTGCCTACTCTGGAGGGAGAGCTGGTGTAAACAAAGGTAGAGGCTGATTTAGATATTGAAATTGTGGCTTGTTCCTAAGGATGTTCTCAAACTTAGAGACGTCAACTTTGATTTTATAGATAATCTAAGTATTCGGGTTTTGATTGATTATTTTTGAAGATAGATGATCTTATTTATTATTATTATTATATCAGTTCTTATTATTTGATTAGTTTTGGAGGTCATTTGTTTGATTTTATAAAAAAAAATTATTGATCACTAGAAGCATGTGCAGTTTTATATTTAATAGTCAATGTCTTAGATTTTTTATTTTATTAGAGAAAAATATTGTATAATGCTTCTTAGTTGAGATTTGAATGATGAATATTTTTTCATTCTATTGAAAAAAAAATTCTGCAGTTATAGTTGTGATTTTAATTATAGATGTTTTGATAAATTATTGAGCATTTTATTATTGCACCATTGTTCGGGGTAAGATGATCTTGTTTTGTTTCATCCAAAAAAAAAAGTGGATTTTTATTTATCATAAGAGTTGCAAATAGTGTTGAAATAACAGTTGCTCGGTTAGAATTTAAATATTTTGAAATCGGTTTGTACGTGTGTATAAATTGTGTTTTAAATTTATCTCTGCGGATTATTGGAGTGAGATTTTGACGTTGAGATTATTGAAAAACAGTTGGGATTCTTGTCACAATAAATTTCTATAACAAATTTGTGATAGAAATCTGGACCGTTAAATTTTAAAATAGAAGATTAAATCCAAGCTATCACAATCACCCATTCAATTTACGGTCTGGATTTAATTTTAATTTTAAAATCGAACGGTGTAGATTCCAGTCATAAATTTGTAACAGGAATTTGTTGTGACAAAAAATTTTATTTATTGAAAAAATATATATATATTTTAAAAAAATGGTAATAAAGGACATTCTCCGGGAATATTCTCACTTTCCTCCTCGAGCTGCCTAAAACACAGGTTTTCAAAAATGGTGAATGTTGACTTTTAAAGGATGAATCTGTTGCACGAATTGAGCAGAGGATCGCTACCTGGACTTTCCTACCAGAAGGTAGTTCAATACATTCCCTTTTCTGCAATCCTTCTTTTTAACCATTCGCGAGTTTCACTGTTAACTATCCTTTAAATCAGAAAATGGGAAAGCAATGCAAGTTCTTCACTATGAGCATGGTTAAAAGTATGAACGTCATTTTGACTATTTTCACAACCAAATCAATCGACAACTTGGAGGTCATTAAGTTGCCACAGTACTGACTCTCGGGACATAATTGAGTTGGTTACGATAGAACAGACTTACAAAAGAGGACAAGGGTTCGAATCTCGATAAAATCGAACAATATCCTCCTCTATCGTGACCAATTGTAATTTCTCGATTTACCTCCTTACAAATAGTCATGAAACCGACCGTGTAGGACCGCTATGGTGACAGATTTCATCTTTTTATAGAAGAGTTGCCACAGTGCTAATGTACTGTCTAATATTCGAAAAGGCGAAGAGACCGTCTTCCTCAAAATTTTCCCTTTAGTCAAATTTATTCGTGTGGGTTACCAACGTGTAATTTGCAGGGGAAATTTCGTCACGGAGTTTATTCCAGTTCACATCTTCTAATACTTTTAGAACCAAAATTAGAACACTACTTTGAGAGCAAAGTTTGGTGCATACAATCTTGTTAGTCAGTAGTATCACATTCAGTAGAAACATGTATCTAATCTGATTTTATGATGTTTTTCGCTACTTTAAACACCAGTTATGATAGTTACAATAGCAAGGATGATCACTGGGTGCTGAGTAAAACACAGAGATCAAGTACTAATACACTTTGACAAAGCTGTATGTACCTGCGTGTTAGCAAATGGAAGAGGCTCTAGATAGATGGGTGTTTAAAGGATCCATACTACGATGGCTGGCGACCGAACCGGAGTGAAATGTTCCCTGAGTCAAGCATGAAACTACACTAGAAAAGATGAAGAAGAAGAAGAAGAGGGAGGATAGCATCTCACAATCTTGTTGCTTCATTTGACCTCAAAAGACATCTCGAGTATGAGAGCGAGCCTTCGATTTCTTTAAAACTTGAATCAAAACCGACGCAATCCTCTCTGCCATGTGATGCTCCATAAATCTCTCGCGCACCCTCTCATAACCTTTTTTTCCCATTGTCAATCTTCGCTCAACATGTGTGGCGAGTTTTACCATGTTCGTAGCGAGTCGGGTTACACCCTCCTTTCCGATGGGATGTAATAAGCCTGTAGATCCATTCACAACAATTTCTGTGGTGCCACCAGCAGCCGTGCCCTGAAAATAACAGAGGTAAAAGTCGAGTGCAATCACAAGGAAGAACATAAAGATTTTCCAGACCTAAAGGGGAACATGAAAAATCCTAAATCTAAGATCAGAAGACTATACATCCTAATAGAATAATCTTTTGGTCTCAATTTGCAGCATGGCATGTAAAAGATTTTCAACTACAAGTGAGTCCGAAGTCATAGAACTGACCATGAATTTGAATCCAAATCTACTAATGGTACATAGGACTATCTAACATGGCCATTTTACAGACCTAACCTTACAGAAAAAAAAATTGAGGCGAATGAAACTCCTTTTGACAGAATGGATCTTGATCTGACAGCAGTTTATTCATACACACTAAGCTATGGTTTATGCAAATGAATATGTTTATCACTGATTGTTCAATATTAAGGCCTTCATTTTTTTTCTTTAATTGCTCACCATTAAGATCAACAAGAATGACTAAGAAAAAATTGGCCATTATATGTTGTAAAAAAAATAAATAAATCTACCAACAATGAAACTAGTCAACAACAAATATTATCAAATTGAAACAAATGATAGGCTGGGCTTTAAACTTTAGCAATAAGTTTATATTTGACAAGTACCATGTTTTTTATCTATAGAGAGTGACATACCAATACTGGCAATTTAAATGCCATAGCTTCTATGGTTATCCTCCCAAAACACTCTCCGCGGGCCTGATGAGAAGAAAAAGCCAAGCATCAGAACTTTGGCAACACATGCTTTGACGATATCAAAAGGAATCTCGTATCTTTTTAAACTAGCAATTAGACTAATCCGGGAAGCGCATTCCAAATACCTGAGAGTTCTGAACCAGCACATCAATTGCAGCCAAGTATGGTGCAACTGTTAGTGTTTTGTTGACAAAATGAACACGGCCCTCGATATCTTTACTCTGAACAAACTCTCGGAGTTCTGTTTCGAATTTTGTCTGAACATTCATATCGCTTCCAACTATAACTGCATGCATCGATGGTACTCGGAGCTTCTTCTCTCGGATGATTTGGAGGCTTTCGTAAAATGAGCGAAGAAATAGATCTTGTCCTTTCCCACGCGAAACGCCTGCAAGGTATCCAAATGGCCACAAAAAGAAACTGAAAAGGAGACATTATGAACCAAAACAGAGCTTTCCACAACCCATTTCCAACTAGCAACTGTCAATGATGACTATACCCACAACATATATAGCCAAATGCGAGTTACAAGTGCTGTATTAGACAAACTGTAATGTGTACATAAATGAACAATCAGCAGCATAATTAGAAATTGAATTAAAACTTTTAGGCATTACTATCATGAATGGATAACTTGGGAATACTTTATTAATGCAAAATTTGCAATCAACCCTCACCCAGCTCACAAGGCAAACCCACAACTGACAATTGCTGGAATCATGAAATTTGCCAACCAAGCAAGGATACATCCGGATTATTAGTGATCAAATACATAGATGAATTCTAGATAAACCAAATCATCTTCATGTATTGGATTGATGCCTACTTTGAAAAACCAGTACACTTTGTAATGTCTTGAGTTCAGTGGGAATGACCTAGACATGAATACTCTATTTGATGGTGCAAAGCATGTAACAGAAGGAAAAGTCATATCAATAACCTTCTGGCATGAAAACCGAAGGCAGCGAAGTTCTATGTCAATGACACAGGATGTTGGAAATGCTGCATAGCTTAAAACTTATGCACAAATAAAAACTAGTGCAGACCAAAAAGTCAGATTTGCAGACAGCTGGAAAATGATTGAATTTAATCCAGCCAGTATCAATAAAATACTTTTCTATAGAAGGAAATCAGAAACAAGTCTTTACTGTTTATTATGGCAAATATAAGATCTTCGCTCCGCACTCCAAGAGATTCCCGTATATGCTCCCTAAGAACTCTTCTTGCAACATTGTCTTCAGCAATCTCCATCAAATCTTTACTATTTCCTAGGTGAACAACATAGGTCTCTGGCATATTAATCCTACAATCAACATAAAAAAATGAGGAAAGAGTAGATAACTTGAGAGAAGAGAGACGATAAACTACCTCATTTTGTTGCATTAGAAAACAGTAAGTAGAAAGGAATATCAGCCATCGGTGGCTTACAGTGAATCAGGTTAAATACTATTTTCTGCTATTCATTTGATGCATATTTATCTATGTTAATATCATGAAATACTCTTCAAAATAAAATACGCATGAACCCCAAAACATTAGTAAATTTTAGAAATCAAACGTTTGTTCTTCAATGAAGAAGAGCAATAAATATTAAAGAGGCCACAATAGAAAGAACAAACACTTATCTGCAGTGACATGATTGCATCCTATTACAAAGTACAAAGCTGGAAGCTGGATAGCGAAACCATAATATCATAAAAATAATTTAGGAAAAAAAATACTCATCAGCCTAATTTTTTTTTTTATAAATTTAGATATCTAAAATTTTTTCTTCATTGCAGAAGAGCAATAAATACTAAAGAGGCCAGAACAGAAAGAACAAAACCTGTTGTCTGCAGTGACTAGATTGTGTATCCTATTACAAAGACAAATGCAAAGCTGGATAGTGAAATTAAGCACTTCAGGTTTTTAAATAAAAAAAGTTCCTTTACTATTTAGGTAACATCTAAATGAACCAATGTACTAAATGCTAAAGAGTTAAGATGTGGACATATTTGTACAAGACATAGGAACAAACTGGTAGCATTGTGATGGAACTACTGTATTTCTGACTACTTTAAAGTTTAAATAATCAAGAATCCTACTCTTCCAAGTCAACTGATAGTTGAAACTATTTTCAATTTCCTCTAGAGAACATCTGAATGTACAGAAAAATACCAAATGACAGGGAGATAAGATGTGAACATATTTGTACAAGATAAAGGGAAAAAAGAGGCAACATGCAAAGTGGAACTTATTGCATTTCTAACATACTTTAAACGGTCATGAGTCCGAGTTTTCCAATATTCAGTTGTTGTCTGAGAGTCAATCATAGCACCAGCAACAAAAGGAAGATGCTTCACATATTCTAATTTGAAATAGTGTCCTCTCATTTCATGTATCCACCACAAGATTTTTGGAACAACTAGTGGAATTTGTTCCTTGAGAATGCCATCAAGCCACTTTCCAGCAACGGCAGTGTTCAAAATAACCAAATCAGCTTTAATCGCAGTGTCAATGGCCTCTTGTCCTTTCGCAGAATATACCTGACAAGTTGCCAAATACAAGCCTATAAATATAATACAACCGAATGAGGTAATAAGAAATAGAAAACTATTTTTTCTTACCAAAACAGAAGATGCCAGAATAGTATCCTTATAAATATACATGGGATACATAAAAATACCTAAGAACGAATTTAACCATTAATTGCAAGAAAATGCAATTAGTTTTAAGATTAACTGACACCAATTCATTGTAAGAATAATGTTCCCAATTATCCCAAACCATGTTATTCGACAACCATAACATGGCATATATTCCCATCTCAGATTAAGTGTAATCACATACATGTGATCAGCCAAGAAATCAGGTTACCAAATATAGTTACAAATATGGTGGAAACTAGCCATGTGGTGTTAAGAAAGATAAATTTGGATAGTAGGACTGCATGAATAGGACACACACTACAAGAACAAATTCTGATCAAATATGTTGGTTGGTGCTGTAATACCTGTACTCCCTGAGTTAGCATCTTATGCTCCAGACTATATGTCACTTCATTCTTTTCTTCAGATTTTGGGTAAGTAATCCATACCACATGGGAACCAACATTTCTCAAGAGAAATGCCAACTCCATTAGCAGCAATGGTCCTCCTGAAACAAAACCTTTGATGAAAAAACATTCCAAATGTGGCAATTTCCTTCTTTTTTTGTGCTTTTATCACCATAATGACCAATGAGTTGAATGGAAATTAGTTTATCACATCCCAGATGTTTTTATAGTCATACACTTCTGCATAAGCAGGCTTTCATGAACATGCATAAATTTAATGCTGCTTTAGTGACTTAGATCATCTGCTACTTCTATAAGATAATAAAGAGCAGAAATAATTCGAAATCAACCTCAACGAAGAACTATAATAGAATGAAATCCAAACCAAAGCTTCATTATTGAATCAAATAAATTCCACTGCCTCGATCTTCAACTCATTATAGAGAATGCACTTGACATATAGCACTTCCTTTACTAGAAACCTTCTCTCATTCATTGTATTTCTTCTTATAAAATTATCCTCCATGGCTTCCCCATGTTTCAAAAGAACAGGCATATTACATTATATGTGAAAAGAAATGGTTTCTTGGTTTCAAACAACATTATTTAACCTAATAGTTCCTTGTTTTATTGTCACAACATGACCTCAGGCAATTAGTTTTAGTATCTTTCCCATGAATCATGAGCATTTTAGTGTATATAAGTTTGACATACCAGCAGATTCCATTCAACTCACAGATACATATTTAGAATTGACTTCTCGAAGCTTTCTGTTATTCCTCATTGATATCTTCAACATTTTACCAAACAACTTCGGCCTCATTACCAAACAATAATGTACTCATAAGAAGAAAGTCTTCCGAGTTTCTAGTTCAAGCTCGTTGACAACACCAAGCCACTTCAAAAACTTAATACAAGGCCAAAACCGCAGTGTCTACAGCCAAAAAAGCTCCAATTTTCTGCAAATACCAACAAGTTAATGAAACACAATTTCTGTCATTATTGTTTGAGTTGCTTCAAACATCAAATCATTCGGCCCATTGTCTGAGTTGCTTCAAACATCAAATCAGGAGGCCACAGAGGTCAAAGTGTGAAATCTCATCCCTTTCTATAATGCAGAACCGTTATCCAGCATCTCTACCCAAATACTGAATTAACAAAGGAGGAGAACCAAAAGATCAGAAAAACCCACTTAAAGGAAGGAATTTCGCACAAGGCATAAGTCGAAGAAGAATCACAACCAAACAATCAAAACCCAAAAGAGGGAAGAAGTTCAAATACATATGTCATATGCATATATATAGAAAAGCATTATTAATTACCCGAAAGAGAGAGTTCATGGGAGACGAGAAGGACGAGTTTGCTCTTCATGAAACCAAGAGGGTTCTTCCGGGCGCCGACGCGGGCATCTGGCTGTCGCAGGATCTGTGTCCGGTCCACGGCCACCGGCGGTCCATTCCGGCGAGAATCACATGGATCTGAGGCAGTGCGGACGAGGCAAACGAGGGCGGTGGAAACGGAGACGACGAGGAGAAAGAGGAGGAGGACGCGCTTGCTGTGAGGGATCCATCCGGCAGCCGATTTCGCCATCGCCAAGAGGAAGGAAGGTGCACGAAGATCGCGTCAGCCTTCAGTGGGGATTCCTCGCTCCATCCTCCCCCTCCACCGCTGGTGGCGAGAGCAGCGCTGTCAGCATCTGCGACGACGCGACGCCATGGCCGATCAAGGCTCGCTTTCCCTCAGATCGCGGCGGAACTGGGCCGACGATCAGGGAAATCGATGGAAACTTTTCATTTCACCCCGCGAGTTTGCTTTATTTTCAAGTCGAGTTTCCTTTTTTATTTTAAAATACTTTAATACTTTCTAAATTGGCCCAAGTTCGCTAGATTTTAAATAGAAAAATTAAAATAGCAGCCCTAATTATTTATATTACCAAAAAAATATTTTTAATCAAAATAATATTTTATTTATAATTTAATATCATCAACTTTAATTAAAATTGATCCTTTTAATTTTTGCTTAGTTTTTTTTTAAGATCAACTTAATGTTTCATCAATATCTAATGTCCCCTAATACTTATATAGATTTTTTTTTAATCCCCAAACATAAAAAGTAGGATGACTCCCTAAGCAATAAGAATTCAAATCTTACTAAGAATACATTTGAAAAACTTATAATATTAACCGTTCCTTAGGCTTAATTTATACTTCTCGATTTATCTTAGTGGCTGAGATTAATTAAATCGTAAGAATTGAATTATTAAAAAAATAAATTATTTAAATGATTTTCAAATGCATTAAATATGAAACTATTAATATTGTTATTTTAACCTGTAGATAAAGTAAATATCTGATAGTATAGTTTCGATAGGAGGTAACTCAAATTCAATTGAAACACTTTCACTAATAGAATCAAATCAAATTTTCTTATAATGCTCGATTGAGTTAATCTATGGAATCAACCTCTTAAATCCAAAATTCAAAAGGTTTGAAATCAATAGGACTCCCCTAATTATTCATATAGTCAAAAAAAATATTTTAAAATATTAAAATATCATTGATGTAGTGGAGCGATGACACCTCATCAAGGTATTCCAACGATAACTCAGCACAGTCTAGTCAGTCAGAGTGCGCCACCTTTGACTAGATTAATCGAGAAGGCTTGTGATATGATGGAGTCTTAGAACTAGCACGTGGTTGCTGATAGAACATTACGTGGCTGAGAAATAGGAATGAGAAGAATCGTTAAGAAAGATCAGGGTTAGGATCTAACCTCTGTAACTGCTTAACATCACGTGCTGACCTCATCTTAGCCTCGAGTCTCGACCTCAAATTATGATCTCGCGCTCACTCGACATCAAGTATTGACTTCATCTCGACCTTGAATCTCGACCTCGAGTTTTAGTCTCGACGCTCACTCGACATCACGTGCCGACCCCATCTCGACCTCGAGTTCCGACCTTGGCATTCGCTTGGCATCACGCATCAACCTCATCTCGACCTCAGGTTTCGGTCTCGACGCTCACTCGGCATCAAATGCTAATCTCATCTTGGCCTCGAGTCTTGATCCCGAATTTTGATTTCGATGCTCACTCAGCATCACGTGCCGATCTCATCTCGGACTCGAGTCTCGACCTTGAGTTCCGATCTCGACATTCACTCGGCATTACATGCTGACCTCATCTCCGCCTTGAGTCTCAACCTCAAGTTCCGATCTCGACGTTCACTCGGCATTAAGTGTCGACCTCATCTCGGTCTCGAGTCTCAACCTCAAGTTCTGGTCTCGGTGCTCACTCGACCTTCAGTCTTGACCTTGAGTTCTGATCTCGACACTTTCTCAGCATTACGCGCCAACCCCATCTTAGTCTTAAGTCTCGACCTCGAGTTCTGATCTTGATGCTCACTCGGCATCATGCGCCAACCCCATCTCAGCTTTGGGTCACGGCCTCGAGTTCCGATCTGGATACTCACTCGACATCACGCGCTGACTCCATCTCAACCTCAGAGCCTGCTTAATCTCAGGAGTCAGTCGGCGCGCGCAATCAAGGTAACCTAATATTGTTTCTTTCGAAAAAATAGGAAAAAATCTCCAAAATTTACAGACGATCAGAATCTTTCTAAAATTGGAACGAATATCTCAGAATATTTCATAAACGAACGTTAATATTTTGGAGATAACTTTATAAAAGGTAGCTCATACTCATGAGCACAATTATGCACATATCAACCATAATTTTCTCAAGTCATTAAACTCATTTCTCACATAAAATCCTAACTTAAGCATCAGAGTAGTTTGTCGGGACTCACCCCCGGTGTCATTTTAACTTTTTTTTAGTGCTTTTCAAGTCTACTATTCATCTCTCTGGGCAACTATCTTCGAGGAGCGTATACATCAACCATTCGTGAACTGATGACTTAATCATTCATAGTGTATTAAGCGGAACAATCATCTTATCCATAATTTAATATAATTAAAATACTCATTTGTAATCCGTCTTTAAATAATTTTGACCAAAAAACTACCTTGCAATAATTTTGACAAAAATTGATCTTAAATAGCCAATTTTGATCAAAAATTACTCTAAGATAATGAAACAAAGTATAAAAAGATATTTTAAATATCAAATTATCAATAAAATACTATTTTAATAATTTTTAAAAGAAGAACATGTAGAAATAGATATCATAACCATTCAGCTAGCTACCTCCTCTTAAGAATAGCACAATAAAAAATTTTAAAGATCAATCTCTAAGGTATATATTTAGATTTATCTAATAAATGAGCTGGAAGCGAAACGTCTACTTTCAGAATTAATAGGATTAAACTCAACATCTAAAAGAGATGGATCTTAAGTAGGACTACCCTAGGCTCTAGTCCAACCTAATTTTTTTATTAGCTAAATTTTTTATTTAGCCAACTAAAATCAATCCTCGTGGCCTCTAAAGTTCAACCCACCTTTAATAAACAATTCATCTACCAATCCACATTCTTGCTCTTTAATTCTCATTGTACCAAGATATGCTTGAATTGTAGTCCACGCCACACAAAGTTCATTCCTTCCCCTATAAATTCAACTTCTTCCACCTTCTTCTTCTTCTCATCGAATCACCCAAATTAATGAATTAAGGAGCAATCATGCATCCGATTCCAACCATTCTTCTTCTTCTTCTTCTTCTTCTTCTTCTTTCTTTCATATGCCACTTTGCAGTTGCCAATGGACAAGCTTCAGTGGCATTCCACTTCCAAAACAAGTGCCCCTTCCCCGTGTGGCCGGCGGCGGCGCCCAACGCCGGCCATCCTGTGATCGCCGCCGGTGGCTTCCTCCTCCTGCCCAACCGAACCAGGCGCGTCCGCGCGCCGCCGACGTGGAACGGCCGGTTCTGGGCTCGAACCGGCTGCGACTTCTCCTCAGCGCGCGCGTGCCAAACCGGCGACTGCCAAGGCCGCCTCGCCTGCAACGGAACCATCGGCGCGCCGCCTGCTACGCTCGTCGAGGCACCGACTATATATATAATCTTCTACACTGATCGGTCGACTATTTACGATCTAAATGACTGACTTTCTCCGGTAGGTGTCGCTGCGGAGGGACGAGAGCGAGCCGAGCTTCTACGACGTGAGCTTGGTGGACGGGTACAACCTGCCGGTGTCGGTGTCGACGAGGCCGGCGGAGGGTAAGTGCTCGATCGGCGGATGCGCGCGGGACGTCAACAGCGTCTGCCCGCGTGAACTGCAGGTGGTGGACGAGGCGAGCGGCGCGGTGGTGGCGTGCAGGAGCGCCTGCCTCGCCTTCGACCTCGACGCCTTCTGCTGCCGGAACGCGTACGGGACGCCGGAGACCTGCAGGGACAGCGTCTACTCGAGGGTGTTCAAGGAGGCGTGCCCGGAGTACTTCAGCTACGCTTACGACGCGCCGCCGCCGCTGGTGAACTGCCACGCCGGGGAGTACGTCATCACGTTTTGCCCGGCGGGATGGGGCGGCGCTCATCTTCCTCTGTGATAATTAACCATAAATAAATAAATAAATTATATATATATATATATATATACACACGAAATTTATATGCTGCGCGACAAAGAATCTGCGATCCGTGCATAACACCTGTGACTCACCGCAGCTGCCACCACCCTTACTGAGCCGTCTAGACACCGTCAGCCGCCGCCTCGACTACGATCAATGCGCCACTTGCCGGCGCTTCTGTCGGCGTGGGATTCCGATCGAATAGTGACCGAAATCCGATGAATTTGATCAAAAATAGCCGTCCCCACTGCACGACCACTGTCGAAGCCAATTGGGTCGAATTCCGACCGAATCGTGAGCGATCGGTTGGCAGTGGCCAGACGGCGCGGCGAGGGCGACGGCAGCGATGGTGGATCGCGAGTGTCGCGCATGGATCGCGAATTCCTCATCGTGCAGCGTAGCATTTCTCTCTCTATATATATAAATGAAAATGATTATACTCCTAAAATTTTCCTGTTTATCTTTATTTTTTAAAAAATAAATACATAAAGTCTTTAAACATTTTATTAACCAATTCACTAATCAAATACAATGAATACAAGTGTTTAATGACTCTCAAAACTTTAAATTTGTATATCAATTTCTTAAATTTGTTTATATTATTTTTCTAGATTTTGAGTTTTATAGTTTTATAATTTTTTTACTAAAAATAGTTAACAATCATAAGGACCTCAAATTTATATGAAATTGACAAGATTAAACATGTGGATTTATATTTATTTTTTAATTTTGAATCATAAAAGATCATCAAATTACAATAAAAAATAGAATATGTTACCCAACGATTTCACAAGATTAATTTCACGATCGTTTAGGATGAGATAAATTAAAAAACTACAATTAACCATTACGAGAAGAATATTACCTCGACTTACTCTTGCTAAAAGTGTTTTAAGAGGATGGATCAATTGTAATTAATTCTAATTGACAAGATACGCTCTCAGTTGACTCATCACTATCCATAAGTGCAGAGCCACATGTTAGTCTACATGACCTTTAACTTAGGGGTTGACCATATTGAAAAGGAAGTTGCAATTCAAATTTGTTGAGGAGAAAGAAAGGAAGAACGTGAGAAAAAAAAAAAGAACCAAGCATTTTAACAAAAAGTATTTAACTATGATCTTACATCTACTACAAATAGAGTTAGCAATTTAGGTTGGATCCATAGAATTAATCTATCTTATTAAATAATTTAAATACATTGAATTAAAATTTTATCAATTCATTTTAAAGTAGGTTTAGATGGATTAATCTATCTAGACCCATGATCTGTATAGATTGACTCATGATGGATTTAGATTGACTCACAAGTTGAGAAAAAATATTTTTTTAAAAAATTTAAAATTAAAATAAAAAATTCGATAGACTAGTAGATTTGATCCATCTAAATTGTAATCTAAATTTAAAATTTTTAATTTAATCCGTTTAAATTATAATCCAAATTTAATATTTTTTATTTTTTTTGACAGACCTGCAATAGTTGATCCGCTTAACTCACAATCTCTCTTATGTTGGATTGAAGATTTTTTAATTCATCAATTTGATGGGCCGACGTATTCCACACTGTTGTATGATGAATTTCTAATAAATTAACCTGCCCCACTATAAAAAAAATGATAAATCCCAAACAGTCTCATGGACTCAATCTTTGGGGGTGGTCGGTCTGGTCCCACGAAAGTTTTCCACCGACTACCAGGATAAATCGGGAAGCGCATACGGCGACCAATCCAGATACTCAACATTCTTTGATTGCGTTTCCCATTTGGAAGAAAATTTTTATAAATACGCCGTAGCTGGGGATCGAACCGCGGATCCTGAGTCACAACCTGGATGTCCTGCACCATTACCTGGACAACCTGCCCCACTATAAATTAACCGTTTCACAGCCAACGAGCATCCTCAATTCCTCTTATTTTCTCCTCGCCAAATGAGTCTCTGAAAGAGGAGTCAGCTGCTGTTTAGCCCCGTCAAATGAATTGGTCAAATTTGAGATGTGTTTAATACATACCAGTTTTGACCAAGAAGTCGATAGGCGTTGACTTGGTCTCAGGTCAAAGCCTCGAAGGCCTTATTTATTCCTCACTTGAAAACTAGAATTTGATCAACTGCAACTGCTGCGGTTGCCGGCTCCACAAGCAGATCGACTCTGCAATTTCCCAACGTGAACTTTTTTTCTCTCCAGCTAATTGTGGCCCTGTGTTTGTCGTTCTCGTGCCGTTCGATCGATCGTCGAGATTCATGGGGAGCTACGTCTCGTGCGCGCTCGCCATCGGCGGCGGCGGCGACGGCTTCGGGTCGACCAGTGTGGTCCTCCCGGGCGGCGAGGTGCGGCGCGCCGAGGGCCCGGCCACCGCGGCGGAGTTCATGCTCGACGCGCCAGGGCACTTCCTCGTCAGCTCGAGGTCCGTGCACGTCGGCCGCCGGTTCGCGCCGCTCACGGCGGACGAGGAGCTGGAGGCGGGGCAGGTGTACGTCATGTTCCCGATGAAGCGGGCGAACGCGGTGGTGTCCGCCGCGGACATGGCGGTGCTGCTGGCGGGCGTGCGGAAGGAGATGGGCGGCCGAAGCGCGAGGCTGCTGCCGGACGCGTCGGCGGCGGCGGAGAGCACGTCGGAGTTGGGGGAGGAAAGTGAGGGGGCAGCGGCGGTGGTTGAGCTCGGAGAGTTCAAGTACAGGTTGAACCTGTCCAGGTCGAGGAGGCCAAACCTGGAGACCATCCACGAGGAAGGCATTCGATCAAGATGAGGATCAAATTCATCCTTAACAATTATAAATTATGCTGCAGTCCGATTCCACCAAAATTTTTAATATACGTTTTTGATATTTTGCGCGACTCCCTCTTCCGCGTCCGTAAGCGCCACCCAATCCGTCGTTCATCACTCGATCGCACGCCATATCTGACCATCCAAATGTGAAAGTGCATAGTGCCACTCACCCCCGACCTCCGCCGCTGCCAACCGCCATCGCCGTGCCGTCCAGCCACCACCGACTGCCGGCCCGGACACGATCGACGCGCCACTCGCCGACACGTCGGCCAGCGTCTGATTCTGACCGAATTGTGACCGAAATCCGACGAAATTTGACAGAAAACGCGGTCAGTAGTGGCGCGCATCGATTTCCGACCAAATCGCGACTGGAGACCAACCAAGGAAGGACCGCCATCGCACGCCGATCCTTCCTCGGTCGATCTCCAGCCGCGATTTGGTCGCAATCCAACTACGATTTAGCTGGAAATTGGCGCATGCCATTGCCGTTGCGTTCCGATTAAATTTCGCCGAATTCCAACCACAATCCAATCGAAATCCGACGTCGACTGACACGCTGACGAGTGGCGCGTCGATCATACTCAAGTCAATGGCCGACGGTGGTCGGACGGCGCGTCGAGGGCGGCGGCAACGACAATGGGTCGATTGTATTGCTCATGGGGTCACGCAGCACGGGTCGCGCAAAATATCAAAACTCTGTAAAGTAATCCTATAGTAAGACTTTACAAGGAATAAATATTCTTATTGAAAATTGACCTCAAATGACCATGTGTTTATAATTTTGCTTCAGGGACATAATTAAATTGATTACGACGGAACAGACTTGCTGAAGTGTGTGCTGCTAATATCTTATCACTATAAACTACAACAATTCTGGTATATTCTATGACGCCTACCACATCCACTTATCATCTATGAATCCACTCCAATTCACAAGAACCGGTCATAACGATTACACACGTACTCATCCACAAACTGTTTGCCATGAGTGTAGAATGCTAACAAACACAACACGAACTAAAAAATGCCAAGAAGTTCATCCATACTTACCCAATTCAGCTGACTCTGAAGAAAAATAGGTGCTTGATACAAGAGTTTTTGGCTCTCTAGATTTTGATAGAATGTGGCCGTAGAACTAGATACATTCATGAGCCACCATCATGCTTGAATAAGATAACTAAAGCAGTGCAGTTATCCTTGCATTGTCTTTCGCGGACGGCTTCCCTAACAAGACGACGGGCTGCAGTCGTAGCAGATCCGGTCTCCTGTAACAGCAAGTGTCGTCGAAGGTTAAGTGAGCTCGATGCGGAGAGCTAGTGGCTTAGTTATGGAATTAGAATGAGGAAATTTTACAGTCAATAAACTGCTTACAAAGTTGGTTGTTTCATTTCAAGCAAGAAAAAAAAGCATGCAGCATACAGGTAGTGACCATAGATATAGATATATCGCATTTGGAAACGTTGCATTGAGGTCGAAATTGTTTAGCAAACAAGATATCACTGTGTTTTTCTCATAAAGAAAGACACAAACTATGTTAAAAGTAATTTAACATAAAAAGGTCACATATGTTCTATTATAGAATTTGTGAGGCTAAGGTAATTATGATAGATCACTCTTATGACAACATTAACTTTTACACAAATGAAGAACTAAATTTTGCTCTTCCTAAATGACTTCTTATGACAAGGATTAGGAACATACCTAAACGTTCCTGAATTTGATTATTCTGAATGGGACAAAAACATTGAAACAAATGCAACGTTTCTTGCTTTGGATTCAACATAGGAGCAGAAGGTAGAATACAAAAATGTTCTTAGAAAAAATGTTTTAAAGAAAACATGTTTGTACGCACCTATGAAAAAGCCAGAAACTGTTTTATGGTTTATGACAATAGTAAGAAAAAAGCTGAAAACTTTTTTAATAATTATTATTTTATCTCAAAACAGATTTTCTATTTACCCATATCATATCCAATTTAAAATTGGTCATATTACTAAGATATGATTGGGGAGAAAACAAAGTGTACCAATTTCGCAATTAAAGCATGTTTATATCGATTTGTTTAAACCAAAAAAAAACAAAACATGGGAGAGAACTGGAGGATTCACTTCAAAATATCATTAAAGCTGAAGCCAGAATTTATGTATGATATTTACCTGTAACTGTTTCTGGACAAAATCGACAGCATCACTGGGCCCAAAAACCTGTTACAGCAACTCATGGTAGAATGTTAGTCCATGTCATATATAATCACAGTTCTTTTTCACAAGAAAATTAATGAGTTACCCCCCACAAGCCATCACAACCAAGAATCATGAAGTGCTCACGTTCCGTAAGCTCAAAAGAATGGACATCAGGGATTGCAATAACTCCAACCTGCATGACATTACAATGTTTTCAGGCATTTGGGTATTTTACAATGGGCTATAACCTCAAAATTACATTGATGCAAATGCAAAAGCTGAGACGTGTAAAAGAGGAGTCAAGGCATTGACATGGAACTGAAAACAATGTGTTGTATTTGATGTTTTCATTAAGATACACCAAGAAGATAATCTTCCTTTCTTGTTAATTATGCTTTAGCTTGAGGCTGAGCTATAGGCACATAGAATAAATCTATAGATGAATAAGAAAACACACACACAAAAAAACTTTGACTTAAAGTGTGGACTTAACATCCCACTTAGTTAATGACTGATTCACTTCTTAAATGCTATGTCTGTGGCTTAAACTAGTTGGTTGAATAGGATCAATTGAGAATCATCTTGTATCTAACAATTTAATATTTACATTAAGATCCAAACTGGAGAAGAGAAAAAAAAAACAGAATTAGCATAGAGAGACAAGTGCTAGTATTAAAATTCTACAAAAAAAAAACAACAACTCACATTGGTTTTTAAAATTATATTATGGGAGTAAAAGTCTAATGCCTAAAAGCTGCGATACAACAGGTTGCAAAAGACATAAATCTCTAGATGTGCTAATGACCTTCAACAGCAAATTTCAAATGACAGCTCAAATGTGTTAAAGGTAATTCATATCCAAATTTTTTTTCACAGATTATTATTGGTAACCTTCTTTAGCGTCCATTTCGAATGTGTAAACGTTAATTTGCATACAAACAAATTCAAAAGAACATATAATTAGCAACCTTCTTGAACTGTCGATCTCCAAATGCTCTAGAAACCTCAAGTCGTCCTTGCAATCGTCCATTAGAACTCACAGAACCTCCAGCCTGCACAAGCAAGAGACTATACCATTATCTGTTGATCATAGAACAATTATACTCACAAACTGACATGCATACGTGCACTTGCAAATAAATTCTTTGAATTGCTTTATAAAATATCCATCACACATTGTACCACGGAAGTTATTGTTTAAGGAATAGATAATTAAAATAATAGACAGTCTAGTGTACGAAGTTCCCGTCAATATGGGATCTCGGGAAAAGGTCAAACCACATTGGGTCTGTTATATGCAGTTTTCCCCTGCATTGCAAGAGGTTGTTTTCGCGACTTGAATTCATGATCATAAGGTCACAGGGCAATAACTTTATCGTTGCGCCAATACTCCCCCTTCTTAAGGAATAGATAATTAAAATACTGCTTGAAAAAGATTTCAAACTGTTACAAGTTATAGCTTATGCATTAAAATTCAATAGAATTGCAAACAACATTCAATGTGGCTCAAAGAGATTAAATAAGTGCATAATTTCATTCTTAGTGCCGTACAAGTTCCAATAATGCAACTATTATGCAGGAATAAAAACTCTCACCTTCTGGATACGTGCACGTTCTTGTGGATAGATTGCTTTATGTTCCCTTGTCACAACAATGGCTTTCAGTTGAGATCGTGTTTTATCTGATAGAGCCTGTGAACTCTCTTCACCAACTGAACGTGCTAATACAGCTTTAGCATCCCCAATATTAGCAATTAATACCTGGATGAACTCAGAAACACAATACTAGCACTTTCAGAAGGAAGCATTGGCATAGAAAGTTCAATGATATCGCACATAAGGGTAGGGACTACATTTTATGGTGAGAATTGTAAAAATGGCATGAACACCAATTTGTTTGTGGCAGTGGCACACTGCATTATTGTTTATGAAATACATCTTTTGGTCATTATTGTTGTTGAAAGACATCTTTCAACGAAAATGAGACAATCTTCAACATCTAGGAGAATGCCTATGTGAATTGGTAAAAGCAAGAGCAGAAAAAATGACTATTCATTTTCTCATTTTTCAGCTATGATTCCTCCATTGTTTTCTCTCTGTCATTTGATAACTCATCCAAGATGGAAGCCTTGATTGAAGCATCCATATTACCCTGAGAGAATTAGCTCCCTGTAACCATCTGCAGCGTGGTGATAGCTCAATGTAGCTAGAGAAATATATGTTGTCATAGCGGGCAAAACAACATAAAGCCACAAATCCCAACTATTGGGATTGGCTATAATGTTTATAAGGTTGTTAGTAAAATTTTAGGCTAGTTATCAGGTCTAACACAAACCTCCACCTTTCTAATCTAGAAATGGGAAAAACATTGGTGGTGCTAGATACTAGGCCAAATGAATCTTTGAAATAAAGTTAGGACCCGACAAGCAATTATACAGGTGAACCAGGGTTAAGTCAAGTCAAGTTTCAAATTGGACCCTGAAATCATGGGGGAAAAACTTCTATTCAGTTTCAAGTTTTTTTTTTTTATTTTTTTTTATTTTTCAGGTTTATATGTTGTGTATATTATATCATATTATAATATATTATATTTTTCATATATAATTGTAAATCGGTTCAGGTTTGGATTTGTTGTGTTTTCTGAAAACACTTGAAACCCATCTATCACATTTAAAGAAAAAACAAAATCCAAAATTCAGAATTCAGAATTAGCATCAGTTTCCAATTGGTTCAAGGTGATCAGAATTTGTTAACCCCTCACAGTTAAGTTCCAACCCTTTTTGTTGGAGTAGGAGAGACCCAAATTCATTTAAGGATACATCAAAGAAAACATAATGCTCAGTAGAAATTGACAAACTGGTACAAATTGAAATTTAAAAAAATTGCAGAAATTTCCAAGAAAATGCAAAAATTATACAAAGGTTACTATCCTACCATTTTTTATGATTGTCATCCAAAAGAGATAAGATATCTAGATCATGGCTACAGATATCCTTCCAAAAAGATTTCATACAGGTAAAATCAAAATTTTACAATCTCTCAATTTATAAGATTTCAGACAGCATGATGGTAGCAACTTGAAGTCTTGAATAAACCTTAATAAAATAAGGTACACGAGAGGTGGTGCAAAATGAAAAATATGATCTAAAGCAAAACTAACTAACCGTTTCCCCTAAGATCCACACACATACAGCAGTGGCCCCATCTTGCCAATTTCCTGAAAATTTTCAGTATACACCAGATCATGCAAAAAATTATATTTGAGTCAAAATTGTCAAGGTACCTCTACTAGCAGTTACATTACATAAATTTCCTAGTTGATAAATTTTTTTTTTTTTTCGAAAATGATGTCGATTAGTAAAAACTAATGCCTTGTAGGAAAGGGAATAGTAGAAACACTTGTAGAATGAAGAAGAGCTTGTGCTGGTGGGGCAGCTGAGAGCTCCTTAACAAACATTGTCTGGGAAAAAATAAACACAACTCAAAAATGTGACCATCTAACTTCACAGTTACCTAATGTGAAATTTTTTGGATACTCTTTATGCCAGCTAATCTACAAACCTAAAATTATAATTGTGACCAAGACATGTCAGATCCTGAAATACACGCACTTGCAAACAAATGTCCATAGATTGGATTATAACTTTTAGTTGGGTCAGCCTAAGTTTTACCCTGCTACAGATGCTTTCTCTGTGACATCCAAGGGTAAAAGGAAACAAAGAGGCCCTTCACACCTACCAAGAGAATTGGATAGCACACAGAATATATCCTCTCCAATAAGTATGGGTCCTTTTTCAAACAAAAACAAACAATCAACCAGGTAGGCATTCAATAAATATTTTAAGAAAACTAGAAAGTTTCCTTTAAATAATAGAAGCATTAAAAATTTCCATACAAATATTCAAATGAAATTGTTTCTGCTAAGCTACAAAGATGATAACATGTGGAATGATACATTTAACATTCTATATACCATAGCGAGAAACCAATTGCTACATTGGCAAGTTGCACCAACTAAAAATTCTCCACACGCATCCTGCATCTTAGGGTCCTGAATACTCAGGATTAAGCTGCAGAGAATTGGACCTCAGTTGGATCCAATCAATCCAGTGGTCATTTAGACGAGAACATGCTCTTCCAAGTTGCTAACATAAAATTTTTAAAGAGATAAAAACAAAATGTATCTGAAGTTCAATGATAAGAAAAGGAGATACAACCATCCATAAAGGAATCACCCTCTTGTATTACACAGCTTATCCTAGTTCTTAATTAAGCATGAGCATGGCTACAAAATCTCGTATGGTGAACAATCCTAACTCAAACAACTGTGCAACATTACAATTTCTAAAAAGACAAATCTTACACAGTGAAATAAATATTGCATGTGTACCTTTAGCACTTTCTTGAAATAATGATTCATCAGTCTTACGAAAACCTGTAGTAGTACATGTCAAGAAATAATTAGACTTGATAGGCAAAGGTGGTTTATCTGACACAGTTTTTCAAAAATAAAATATAAAAATAGAAACATATGTTAATCATTACATGAATAAAAAATACGATGTGAACTAATACCACATACCAGTTAATAAAGTATTGCAAATCCATATCTATAAATGAACTGCTGAATGAAGCAGGACAGCACATGGAGTAATTTAAGCATCAAAAGAGTAATAGCAGGCATCATATCTTTTAAAGAAAAAAAACAAAGAGAATCAAATAAGTAGATGGCAAATGCAGATGTTATATCTAGGTTTCAATTAAGTCAATTGATGTAATCAAATGCAACATAATCGATCAATTTCGGCAAGATTTGGATCAATTGCAATCAATTAGGATTTAATTCAATCTCTATAGTTGGAATTAGAGTTTGGTGAGGGCTTGAGGATCTTCCAATTGGGTTGAGCAGGAGCCAGATAGTAACTGAGCTAGTTTCAAAGATAGAGATTTGCTAGTGCAATCACTGCAAAGACCATTAGATCTGTTTAGGTGATGCTCTTTGGATATGTTGATCCAGCATAGATCTGAGCTTTGTATGAAGGTATTATCCACTTTGATTCATAATTTTATTTTTTCAGATTTTGAACCTTTCCATTCTCATTCGTTGGCATTCTAGTGGTTATGGTGGTAAATATATGGATATCTGGGGAGGAATGTAACTAGGACATATTGATCTGCCCTAATCTGGTTTCTGGCGACTCTCAAATGATGGTTCAATCGTAATGGGTGGTGACTGCAGGAGGGGTTTGTGGTGTTGTGTTTGTCTGAATCTACCAATTTGGATTCTTGGTTCTTGATTTAGTTCATGATTGAATGGTTTTATAGATTTGCTAGGATAGGATTTAGTTTGTTATTGTTTGGAAGAAAAGATAAAGATTTCGATGATCACTGATATTATATAGTTGTAAGTTTAGCAATGAATTGATTTGAGTTGTTTAAATTGATTATCATTCTTCATAATTGGATTCAGTGGTGGTTTGCTCTAAAGTTCCAGATTGAGAAAATGTTGTAGAATGGAAGTTATTGAAGGAATAACATTTTTTCTGTAAATTCTGGGATTGATTTGAGACTTGAGCTTGTCAATTTGGTACCGATGTTTTAGATTAGGGTCTGAAACAAATGTAGAAGATGCAAAAGATTCATGGCTGAAGCAAACCTGACAAAAGAACCTAGATTTATAAAATTCTGTAATTCCCTTTTTTTATTTGACTTATTCTAATTCCATAATTAGCAAGGCAGCAAGGCTTTTCCATTAAAAACATAGTATCAAGACCAAAATAATAATAAAAGCAAACTTAATTTGGAAGTTCAAAAGTAGCCACATTAGATACTTCTTATGTGCTCAAGCTCAAATGAAAATTTCAAGCTATCTTAGTACCTTCGATGATAGCCTTCTTAGCCACCTTGATATCCATCTGCAACAATCAAAATCAAATAGGTAGAATATA
This sequence comes from Curcuma longa, assembly GCF_044706935.1. NCBI lineage: Eukaryota > Viridiplantae > Streptophyta > Magnoliopsida > Zingiberales > Zingiberaceae > Curcuma > Curcuma longa. The sequence continues at coordinate 3,007,359 of NC_133875.1, forward strand.
AGAACGAAGACATGACTGTAATCATTGTTTATCACCCAAAAGAGTAACAGTAAACCTAGATAATTTCAGATAATAATACACATTAGCCAAAATTGAAGATTTTGAGATAGGTATGCATCTGCATCCTATTTCTATAAGCACAAACATTTGGGAAAAAAAACAGCTTGAATAAATATATCATCAATGGCAAGTCTTTGCTGATCTATATATAATTTCTATGTAGAAACTATGTAAGGTTGTCTACCCAGAGCTGTTTAAAGAAAATATTATTTCACTCGTCAAGTTGTTATAAATCAAGGTTTTTTCATTTCTAACTGTCTGAACTCCTCACACCATTAAGCTTAACAAATTTATAGATTTCCATCAGTACATTTCACATTTGGTTTTAAAAAATAAGTTGGCACGAAAGAAGATTATGAGGCACAGAGTGCCAATATGCAGCAACCCCAGAGATTCTCCTACATAGCTAACAAGAACAATGTCTATGAAAAACAGGAATCATATAACCTCATTATGCATTGACAAAAGAAATTTACATGATTTTTTTCAGAGGAATATAGCGCCTAAAAATCCTCTATATTTGATTGCGGGAAAAAAATGATTGGAAGGTCTGTGTTTCCTTCCCAAAACAAAAATGAATATGTTACAAGTTAAACAATGGCAAAGTTAAGTATCAAAAAGGTTAAGCATCACATGTAACCAAATTAAGAACAATGAACCAAACTTTGCTCACTTTACAATATATATTAGAAATCTCCAAGTCTCCTTAGTATTGCAGATCAGCATTGTGTGAGCTTGAAAAAAAAAATCCCATCCAGCCAAAAGGCTACATTTTTATTTTGGTTCTTATCTCTTGGATAAGAATCCCAAATAGTTGGAAATAAAAATGCATGCTGTGAATGTAGTAGAACTTCAAATTCCTTAGAGTTTAAGCTCCACCAAAACTTGTGACTAATCTCATATCTACCAAATAGCATGTTTATCATACATGAACATGCATGTCTAATTAATGATTTGAAAGTTACTTAAACTGCCAAAATAAGTATATTGAGAAGGTAGGTACAGATAGGATTCACATGTATTCATGAAGTTTGCAACAAATATAATCCTGTATGCATAACAGAGATAAAGCTACTTTCTGAAAATGTACAATGATCATAAAAGATTAGTTCAAAAGAACTCAACTCCTGGGAAAGTACTGATTAAGTAATAAATCGGGTTTTTCTATAAAAGAAAGAACTGAAGTTAGCTGGTTCCCTTTTTCTAGTTATGGGGCAGCTATTCTACTCCTTTCAGGTTACACACTAAATAATTGCATGAATATCATTTTAGAAGATTCTGAAGAAAGACAAGATCAAACATTAATCACTACTATTAAAATAACATAGAACAAGCAGACACACCAACTCACGTGGTAACCCTGCTGCAAGAACATTTGGATGTAGATGCTTCTGTGCATATTCAGCAGCCATGCGACCACCATGCCGTTGGTTATATTTATTAGAAGTTGGTTGTGTTTATTAGAATAAATCTCCTAGAATAGGTCCATAAACCTCCTATATAAAGAGGGGCTTGTATCTCTTAATGGAATAAGATTTCTAAAGTTATTTTGGTAACAAGAAGATTCTGAAGAAAGACAAGATCAAACATTAATCACTACTATTAAAATAACATAGAACAAGCAGACACACCAACTCACGTGGTAACCCTGCTGCAAGAACATTTGGATGTAGATGCTTCTGTGCATATTCAGCAGCCATGCGACCACCATGCCCATCATAAATTGAAAAATGAGCACATCTGTGGAGAAGTTAAACCATGAATATGTTTCAATCACCCATAACAAGTGAAAACATGAAATAAAAATCTCCTTAGCATGAAAAATGCCATAGCACATGTGGATTTTCCTTGTGTACAGATTCATTATATATCTTTCAGCATTATATACATAGAAATAGAAAAGAGATCTGAAGCACCATTCATATAGTCATCAAGGCATATAGTCAAAACTCAAAAGCACCTAGATTAAAAAATATTATACTAATAAACAAAATAACCACACACTATAAGCTACATGAACCAGCAGGTGCATAACTTTTTTCAAGTTGAGCTTATTCTCTTACTGAAGTCTATCAAGAAGAAAAAAAAGATTTTGATATGTAAAGCATAATTTGAATCCTTTTAGTACGATTAAGAATTCTTATCCTTATCCTTGGTATTATACATTTTATTATATAATATGCATTTGTATGATAAACTAGCAATCTTTGAGCAAGTGTCGGCAACTTGAGATGATTTATTGAACAGGATAATCTTGTATATTCAGATATTTTTTAGCAGCATAGGAAATGCCTACAGAATAGGACAATCTCATCTACCATATGAAATGGAAAACATAATTAGGTGAAATATCTCAACAAGTATCCAGATTTAGATCATGGTTCTGAGAGACAGAAAGAAAAAAATACTCCTGCTTTAACTCAATCAAAATTGAACACTGCAGTTGAGATTGATATTAACTCAGCAAAGATAACTAATAACAAAAAAGATGCTTTAAAAAAATACATCATCATCCTTGCACGAGATAAGACTGAAGCAGGGAAAAAGAATGAGTTTGTATATAAGAACAATTAGGCAATTTTCATGAAGATGAAAGAATTAACAATCAGAACCTAAGTTTTCCAGGAGTTTCCAAGCTTGCGTCTAAAAGGACCACCCATGCATCCTCCATAGTGTGTCTTGAACCTTTATCCTCTGCTGCATCAGCTTCAATACATGTCGCCCTAATCACATGCTGTTTTGAGTCTACTGAATTATGTGAAGATACATCCTCTGATGAATTACGGGTTACAGATACTTGACTATTGTTGTCAGCTTTCCCAAAAAGCTTCTCATCCGAACTGTTTTCTTTCTTGCCATTCATTTCAGCTGAAACTGACTGATTCCACACTTTTGTAGAGTCTCCATTATTATTTTTACTTTCTAAACCTATGTTGATATCAGTAATTTTGGACCTCTTCGTAACCAGATTCTCAAAACTTCCCTCTCGTTTATGATCAGCCATATCGATGCTAATATCACAACGAAATCCAGCTTTATTAAGTTTTCAAAGAAACACTATCACTTGCAAACCTGAGCATGAAAAAATGAAACAAAATGTACCAGTGAGGGTAATACAATGTTCCCAGCATGCACAGCAAAAAAAAACAGAATATATATTAAAAAGATGGTTTCAAATTCTGGTTAAACCATATTGGATACTTGATAGAAAGAGTGCAAAAATAGCAAATTAAATTCCAAAAATATTGAACAGAAAGCAATCATATAAATTTCCCCCCAAAAATGGAATATTTCAGAACCAGCACCAAGACTTTTGCAAAAAGATAATGTGTTTTGAAGGAATATCAACTACATGAGTGAGCAAAACCAAAGATGCCAACATTTCATATATGGAGAGGATGTTAAAAAAAAAGCATCTCACATTTTACTTGTACATAATTTTCTTTCTCAAGCACAATCCTTCAAATTTTACCTTTTCCTTCCATGAATAACTGAGAAACATTTCCTTTTTGTTCCAAACATTTGCAATGTCAAGCATATGAAATTATGGACAATAATACCTAGGAAAGCAGGAAACAGAACAACTAGAAGTTTTCTTAGTTTAGTAGGTGTTCTCACTCTTTATACAAAAATACTGGGAGTGTAGCTAAAACCTCTGATCACATTCTGTATCAGTGCTAAAAATAAAGCAGTTGCTACAGGGAGGAATGGATATGTGCCAAAATATATAAAAAGACAATAACTAGATGAAACTGATTTATAGAAAGAGGCATTTAGAATCATTATAACTTATGATGTTAATTTCAGTAGAACAAGGGGGAAATTAAAATCAAGGTTTATAGTAGGGTAAATTAAAATCAAGGTTTAAAGTATCACTTTCTATTAACATATCAGTCTTTGGCCTAAATGGTTTGATTCTAGTACCATACAAAGATAAATTAAGATAGATTTTATCTATAGCTTGTTTACTTCTAAAAATAAGACTTATGGCAATTTGATAAAAAAATTTAGAGAAACTATATACTTATGGGGAAAATATGACACATAATTAGGGACATCGATGATCAAATATATACTTCATAGTGCACCACCTATTTCCACAGAGCCAAAGTTGTAAGTTCAATTGGCCATTGTATTAGTCAATGAACAAGACTTCAATCACGAAAATGGGCAACAATAATAACCATTAAGTCACTCATTCAAAAATTATAATAACAATAATAGAGAAAATCCAGCAAATTAGAGAATAGTATAAGGCAAAAAGTAAATAAGTTAGGAAATGTTAAAGATGCAATCTTTGAAAAATACAGCAAGAGGACTTTGACAACATGTATCTGTATCAAGCCACCTTAGAGTCAACACAATTTTTGACGTGGCATATGCGAAAAGACCATAAGAGTAATGTGTCACGATCCACTTAGACAAGAGAACTGGCTGGTTAACTTCTCAAGCAGAACCACTAGCCTAAAATTCGCAATCCCATGTTAATAGCAGCTATCTCATCTAAGATTATAAAGTTCCGCTATTAGCCCATAACTCACCATGTGAGAAAAAATTGGGGTGTTACAATCTCCGCACTACTTAAGGCTTCACATCCCATCAAGGTTTAAATTTTAACTCATTTCCTAGAATCATCCCTAATCGTTGGCATGCGAGGCCTAATGGTGACTCCACCATCACGCAAGTAGTCCTTTTCAATGCCTCAGCCTGATTTGGAATAGTTTCACTCTAATTTCAATTATCATGACCCGTTCACTTTTCAAGCCAAGCATCAGTCCAAAATCCTTAATCTCAAGTTAATAGTAGCTATCTCATCTATTAGCCGACGATATATAGAATGTATGGCATCTAATAGTGACATGTTATCGTTGTCAAACATGCAATAGATCATGTTAGTCGTAACAAAATGGACAAAGTACAGAAACAGAGTTACTATTTCTTTTAATATATCTATCCATTATCTTCCCGACAAATATTTACATGTCGCTACGAACAAAAGTGCAAGCTTGTCCGAAAATAAACAGAAAATCACAAATAAAGCTTAATATGCAATCCTAGAAGCAAATTATCTCAGCCTCTTTGATGGGCTATACTCCGTAATTAATATTTTACAGTAAAAAAAAAACTACAATCCAGTCAATCCACCTAAAATCCTTGCCAAATATACCTATAAGAACCCTAAATGAAAATATTGGAAAAAATCAAAACTGCTCCGGGGCGATTTCGTGACGCCTTACCGGAAATCCCATCTGGCATGAACTCACGAGACGGCCGGCGCCGGCGGATCCAATTGGCGTAGGCGGCGCTCCAGATGCGGTCGCTCGACGTTCCTCTAGAACCCACTCGAAAAAAAGGCTTTGAGGCCCTCGCTTGCTCCCGCGATTATTACCCGATCGATGCACATGGGCCCCGGCGTGTGGTATCTGCCTCGCCAATCAGGAGGAGGGTTAACGTGCTTGATGAAAAATCAACACCCAGAGTTGGTCCGTCCTTGACGGTGTGGACCGTGTGACTCGAACCCGAATCGGAATCTGAACCTTTCTTTTTATTCATATATTTAATTTTTATAATTTAATTAATTTTAAAGTCCTATAAATTTTTTTATTAATTATTAAAATAAATTAAATCATATAGTAACAGACAATTCAAAGTTACAAATTTCTCATATTAAACTTTTATTATATAGTCAATTGATCTCTTAAATATAAATGATATATTCATTTCAATTTTAACCTCTTCGCGGTGGAATCCATGTACCTTAATTTTCAATCTTGATTGCGGCCCCACACGGTCGGACACGACCATATGTGAGGAGGTAAATCGAGAAATTGCAGTTGGTCATGACGCATAAGGGTATTGCTATAATGTGAATTCATATGATGTTGTATAACAGTTAATATTTCATATGAATTAAATCCTTGTTCTCGATTAATTTAGCAATTAGATGAAAATAATAATATTAAATAGTATGGAAGAATAATTGAGTAATTCTAGGATGAGATATGTCAATACAAATTTAAAGTGGTGTTTTTTAATTTTAACCTAAATCAAGTATTAATGGATGCAATATTCACTCAATCGATTATTCTCTTGGATATAAATCTTTTACTGATTGGTAAATTATTTTAAAAATGCCAAAACAAAAAATAAAAATTATTTTGTCGTTTTGTTCCCGTTCCGGAGGTGTCGCTGTGTCAGGATCTGTCCCCCGCCTCCTCCTCATCATTCGCCGATTCCAAATATTCCTCGCCTCTCTCTCTTTTCCTAAAAGATTCCCATCATTTCCTAATATTTTCTTAATCTGATCCATTTCACCCGTTTAATACTTGTTTCCAACCGTTTCCTTTTAGAGAAACGATTAAGATTCGCGTCATTCCGGAGTTATTTTAATTAATTATTGCCCGCGGAGAGGGTGTTTTTGGGAACCGAAATATGAGACGAGGGTTTATTCGCAAAATAGGTCCCGAAGCGTCGCCCTTTATAAAACCCCTCGCACGTCTTCTGCTTGATTTGCCGGATGGTATTTCGAGCTGAGCTGATGATCTCGGCGACGGCGATCGCGAATGATGGACGTCGGGATTGGAGATCCAGCGGCGAGTTCCGAGACGTGGCCGGCGGCTGCGATAGCGCGAAGGCGGCGAGGCGGTACTTGACGAGGCGGGCCAAGGCAGAGGAGGAGCGGGAAGCGCCGGCGGCCGTCGGGTCTCCGACGAGAGTCTGCACCGATTGCGGCACTTCGGAGACGCCTCTGTGGCGGAGCGGCCCTTCCGGGCCTAAGGTCGCGATCTGTTTTTTTTCCCTCGCGTTTCTTGATATCTCCGGACCTAATTCTGCATTTTCCGGAGCTTGATCCGGATGATTTTCGAGTTCGATCGAGCTTGGTCTCTTGAAATTCTTCTAGGGTTTTCTCGGCTCTTATTTTCCGTTTCTTGTTTGGTCAATTCGAGAATGCCTGATTGCTTCTTTGGTCCAAAACGCGATTGCACTTTCTACGATCCCCTGAACTACTCAAATCTTCGGTTGCTTTTGGCAGTCCCTCTGCAATGCGTGCGGGATTAAGTACAGGAAGAGGAAAAAGGCACTCGAACCCGCATCCCGCACGGGCACAAGTTCGCGATCGGACGCCGGCTCCGACGCCCAGGCGAGCGAGGCGCTGAGCCCAGAGGATCTGAAGAAGAGACAGAGACTGAAGCAGGAGAGGATGCTGAAGCTGCTGCTCCTGCAGCACGAGAAGCAGAGAGGCGGGAGGGAGGAGGAGAAGAAGAAGGCAACGGCGGAACACGGCGAAGAAGTCGAGGAGGCTGCCTTGCTCTTGATGTCACTCTCCTCAGGCCTCTTTCTCCATTCCTAGTACTGCTCCTGCTTCACTTTAACACTATCAGTGTAGTTTTAGTAAAAAAACAAAAACAGAAAATATTTTTAAAAAAAAAAGAAAAAAGAAAACAATAGAAAGTGGGGAAAAGTTTAGTTTAGTGTGTGGTTAAGAATTAATTATCCCGAAAATGACTATAGGAGTATTAGTTTAGTGTGACTTAAGTGTAATTTGGGCCTTGTTTTATTTGCAAAATAGTGTCTCTGGTGTTACGAGAAACTGTCTTGTGGATGTTCTTTTCTCTTTGTTATGTAGCTCTGGAAAATGGTTCTCTTATTAATATTTTTCACTGTTTAGTGAAAAGTACATTTTTCTATTTTTCTTAAATGGATAATGTACTGAATTATGACGAAAAAAATAAAAATCTGGAAAAAAATCGTTGCATTTAAGGAAGAAAAAAGAAATCGGCGGTCGAGTTGTAGTCCTCTAGGGTTTGGAAATTGGAATCGTTACCATAAATGGAAAGGTAGCGTCAGCGAAGAGCATTTCTTTTCTGCCCTCCATTTCCAAGCGCCTGATCTCGCGCTCTCTGGTTCTTCCTCGCCGCCGGCGACTCTTCCGATCCGGGAACCAAACCCGAAGAGTCATTCCCTGAAACAGACGATGCTGCAGCGACGAGGCCCTCCAGCGGCGCGTCCCCTCGATCAAGGCGTTTACAGGGTGCGGTTTTGCAACGAATGATTTCATAGATCAGGAATCTAAATCCTTCGAGATCTGTTTGCCTCGCAGGGGATTCTTGTGGTGAAGAGCCCGGTGCAGAAGCATCTCAGAAGTGGAAGCGCTGTGGTGCTCTTTCTCTGGGAACGGGAGGAATCCGGAATAATCGACGCCCCATTGACAATGAGGAACCGAGAGATTACGCCGATCGATGAGGAACCCAGATCGGCTGGGAAACTTAGCTCTCAAGCATGTCAAGCCAGGGTTGATTACAATCGAGTTCATTTGGCATTGTGAAGGAGTCGTCTGAACCTTTAACTGTAAGAATTCTGATCCGTATGCCATTTTTGCCATTGTAAGTTTTGGCTTCGCCATATTGATAAATATATAAGTGGTTGATTTTACTGCTATTACTTTGATCTGGCCATAATTAGTTGTCAATTCTCTTCGAGATGAATGTCCTTCAATAGTTGTTTCCTTCAAAGAAACAAATAAAAGGTGTATGAGAAAGAGTCTCTTTCTCCAAGTTTATCGTAGTCAATGTCCTGAATATTGGACTTGCAAAAGATGCAAGACAAGGTTTTACTCTAAATCGTGATCTGCCTATTGAAGAATTTTTCAACAACTGCACCCACCTTTTAGTAGATATGACTGCCTAACTTCCTCAAAATCCTAAAGAACCATTGTTAGTCCATCCAAATCAAACCACTCAAATCAATTGCAAGGATTATTTGATTAGTTTGTGAAGCTGATCTAGTATAAGATTTCTACTATTTAGTGTCAAAATTATGGGATTTTTGTCTACAAAGGTGTATGCTGCATTTATGTTAATGAACTCTACACACACACATGCAAATGACTTCTACACACACACACATGCAAATGACTTCAGGGTTTTTTTTTTGTTACATTGATTTGTTTTCATATATATAGCCAGCATTTTAAGCTAGAATTACTATTCTCAGTGGTGATTATGGGTTACTCTCTTTTAATGTAGATCAATCTTGTCTGTGGAGGGAAACCTTGAGACTAAAGTTTTCACTGATCAAGTTACTGGTTTAGTTAGACGATTAAGAGAAATTGCTATTCGACGAGACGGTGCCAGTGCCACTCTTTCCTTTTTCAGTTGCTTTGGTTTCAATCAGAGAAATTACCATCCGTTTGTAACCTACAAGTATAAACTTTGTACCACTAATCGTATGCTTATCAACTATCATTCCGAAAGAAAATGTCATTATCTGATGATGGCACACAGAAGTCATGCCTATTGGAACTATAGATGTAGATAATTTTAGCTTCTAAATCTGCAAATGCATCATAGATTAGTTCCAACTGGATAGGTCGGCTTTTACTGCCACAGTTTTAACTAGGTGTTAAATCAGGAAAAACTGTATGAATTTGGAATCTTTTTTATTTTATTTTGTATGGAAAACAACAGCTTTATCCACTGCCAGACAGCTTTTGATTTAACTGTTGAATAATTTAAACTGCTGGCAAAAATTATTTACTGAACATGGTCTAAGGTTTGGTGGTTGTGCTTAAATTTATCTTGCTGATAGATCATGGAGTCTTGGAATGAGAAAAATAAACTGATTAGTAGTATGCTTTTGATCCCTCACTTAACTACTGTATGCTCATGATGCAATCTGACTCAACTATCTGACACCTATTTGTTTTACTTCACAAAGATCTGTGAATGCTAACATCTTTTCAAATGTCTGCAGGTCGTCTTCTGTTTCTGAATCATGGTAACACAGCTGCTGAATCAGAGGCGCCTAAAAATGTGGGTTATTACTGAGAAGCATGATCTGGATTCACCACTCCAGCCTCCAGGTGCCAAAAAGCTTAGGACATTATCTGTTAAAAAGATTGTCTAGGTGATCTTATTCCAAAAAATTCCAATTGGATCACACACTCATAAGGGATTCTGATCTTAATGACATTGTATTGTTCTTCCAGCAGATGACTGGGAAATAGCTACCCAAGTCTGCATTCCAGGGCTAACCTGCCTTCAAAAGATTTTTGTTCTAGGTCTCACTGTTTCAGAAAATTGTGATCCTTGCCTTGTTTAGAAAATAATTTCACAAACTTTGATCTAGAGTTCTTTACTCCATCCATCAGCATTGAAAAGATTGATCCCTTCATGATTCTTAAGAAAGATAGCTTGTGTTGCTTGTGAGCTTCCTTTCAATTTCTCTGTGCTGCTGAAAAACAAAGTGGTCTCTGCTAGGGGATCTGAAGCTGTTGGATGTCGGACAAACAGTGGCCATGGAGCCTATTTATGAGGTAAAGGGGGTGGCAAATGGCAGGGTGGAAAAGCCATTGATGCTCTTTTGTGGTCCAAGATTCTTGCACATCATGAACCGTGGCCATTAAAACCTGTGAGGACGCTGCCAATCAAGCGAGCAGGCCTCTGGAGATCAAATGCTTAAAAAAAATACTTCAGGAACAAGATTTTCCCATCCATCTTTGAATTTCTCTGTTCTTTGTTTTCTTCTGACTGTACATGTTAGCAAAACTTTAACCAGTCACCATTTTGGAAGCCAATTGACTTCTTTCCTGTTTGCAGTAACCAGTGAGATTCTTTGCTCCACCATCTCATCAAAGGAGAAAGGGAAGAACACGAATCAGATTCAGTTTTGATAAGTAAATTGTATCTAATTCATGTGTTTCATGTGTTTTTGCAGTGTCAAAAAGGCCACTCTTTTGTGATTAAAGAGACGTTAGATCGAGCTACAGCAGAGGGCAGAGGCTTGTCCCCCGAGGGCTCCTCAATCTGCGTGCAGCTCGCCAATTCAAAGCGCAGCGCACGCTCCTGCCTTCGCCATGGACACGATCAAATTAAAGCTTCAAGCGCAGGCCCACCTCCGCCTCCTCCCCCTCTATAAAAGGCCCCAAGGCACCGTCCGAGAGGCCGTCAAAGGCCAAACGGAAAGCATGATCTTCTCCTCCGGAGGAAACCAGAAACAGGCGAGGAGGAAGCAGAGAAAGCAATCGCCGCCGCCGCCGCCGCCGCAGCAGCAGCAGCAGCGGAGGCTGAGCCAGACCTTACCGGAGCAGAAGGCGAAGCTTTACATCATCTATCGGTGCATCGTCATGCTCCTCTGCTGCCACGACTGATCCTTCCTTCATCTTGCTGGCTGCTCTTTGGATTCCAGTTCATGGGGAGGAGCAAACGTGGACTGTGACAGTGACAGTTGACTAGTTCGAGGTGTGATGTTTTGTTTAGAGGACGACGACGATGATGATTGAAGTTCACGTGGATCTTGTTCAGGTGAATTAATAATTTGTGAATTAGAAACAATATTATGGTCTTCATAGGAGTTAGATCCCTTTTGCCACGTTATATTACATATTTAATCTTTTTTATTTTTTTTAAAATTAGATTTTCAATTTATTATTATCTTATATAATTTTATATTCGCATAAATTACACAGCTTGTTCAAAGTTCAAACCAGTTGTGTGGTGGCCCGGTGGCGGCTCTCACGTTAACAACAAATTGTTGGTATTTTGCTCACCTAATCTAACTCCCTCGTGGTTCGGCAACAAGTGGGTCCCATCAAATGATACGATTGGGTGAAATTTAAAAGAGAACTTCGTATTTTCATTATTGTTGAAAGATACATGAAGCCCCGGCTTATCATTCATAAGACCATCTCCAACCATAAAATCCATTTTGGTACTCTTTCAACACCAATTTGGTGTCATTTCAATATCAAATTTTTTTTCAACTCCAACCAAGAGACACCATTTCTTACACTAAAAAGAATATTCCTTAGAATATTCTATTTTTCCATCTTATAATATATATTAATTTCAACATATATATTAATTTGTTCCCTATTTTTATTATGATCATAATTATTAATAAAATTAATATTTTTATGGTACATAATAACTAATTTTAATTAAATTAATAAAATTAATAACTAATAACTTAGCAATATAATAAATATTTTACATATTACTTATTTAAGTTAATAACTAATATAAATTTATAATATATAAAATTTACAAAATTAATTAAATTAAATTAAATAATATTAATTTATAATATTTAAAAATATTTTCGTGCATGTGATATTTAATACATTAATTTATTCTACTTAATGCATTAATATTTATAGTATTTTTAGCATTTAAAAATATTTTTATATTAATTAATTAATTAATATTACACTTGCACCATTTTGGTGCAAGTGAACAGTGTAGCACCAAAATGGTGCTGCACTGTTCATGGACATCATTTTGGACACCATTTTGGTGTATCCATTGGAGAGAAATAGTACCACTTTTACACCATTTTGGTGTAAAAGGGTACCCGTTGGAGATGGTCTAAAGTTTTAAAAAATTTATGATATTGAACTGTCCACGAATTTATCTTGTGATCGAGAAAAAAATTTTATATGACTGAATCGATTACTTATATAATTAATTATATTATAAGAATTGAATACGCTATCTTAATCCAATTATTGACAAGTCGAAATTTTTATTTATATTATAGTAAATTTAATTAATATTTAAAATAGTTTTAATTAATATTAAAATAATTTTAATTATAATTATTTATTAATTTTGAATAAGTTAGGGTAATTTAGTCAAAATTATTATAATAATACTGAAATAAAGATATATTTTTTAATACAAAATGGTGTGTTATCGAGTAATTTATTAAATCTCATATCCTTTTGTTTTCCTAATTTATTGAATTTTTTCTTTCAAAAAAGCATCATTTTCCCCTCATTTATTTAGTTAAAATAAATTTTTTATATTAGATATCCAATTTATACCTATTAATCTTGCACGAGCCAAGTTTAGATAGTTATAATCGAGTATTCCACGTATCGAGTAAGAAACAAAAATTTGATCCCTATCCGATATAGAAGGTACCTAAGTTAATATTAGGTACCCGATAATTTTTTTTAAAAATTAAAATATTAATAAAATAAACGAAAAGAATTACATACCTTTAATAAAAGTTAAATATAAAATAATTTTAGATTATAAAATAAATAGAAAGAAATTTGATTTTAAATACAAGCATCCTTCGATGATAAAAAAAAACTAAAATTATATTTGACTACTACTATGGATATTATTTCTATTTTATCAAAATTTTGATCCTTATCCACTATAATAAATTTGTCCGCATTAACCAATTCTTCTGCAAAAAGTGGATCTACCACCTTAATGGCCCCACACAGTCGGTCCCACCACCATATATGAGGAGGTAAATTATTGCAGTTGGTTACCAAAAGGATATTGCCTGGCTTCGCTAAAATTCGAACCCTTGCCCTCTTTTGCAAGCCTGCTGCGTCGTAGCCAATTCACTTATACCCAATTCAATCATGCCCTTGAGGATTAGTTGATAAAACACTCACTTTAGCATCGATAAATAACATTTATTTCTTATAAAATAAAAAAGAATATCACATTGATATATAAATTAAATTTAATTCATATATAATAATGGATAGATACTCGATTGAATTTAGAATAAAAAAAATACTATTCAAATCTGACCCGACAATAATAAATTTGGATTCAAGTAATATTTGAACTTGACTTTTTAAAATAATTACCTGATCGATCCGATTAAATTTTGAATATCGGAATTTAAATTTCCACCCCTATTAGGATAGATGATTTGGCTCAATATTTCATCCACCAAATTAATGACGATTCAACGTCATTAATTAAATAATTATTCAAATATCGTGTGTGTATATATAAAACGTGAATTTTAAATTTTACTTTTTTGAAAAAACACACTAAATAAAAAATACAGTTTCAAATGAAAATCTGTGAGAGAGAAGATTTTTGAAATGGAAAAATTTTGATAAAATAAAAGAAGTGTATGGGTTCTTGTTGGTAAATCAGTAAAATAATAGGAGTGATTTGATAAATCTGCCGATAATATTTTCGGCAACAAATAATAAAAGGAAAAAAAATAAAATAATTGGGACAAGTTGGAAGAAATGTCAAGGCAACGGCGGAGACACACACTCTGACGCCTGTGCGAGAGCAAGAAACGCGTCCGCATCACGCAAGCCGCCGAAAGAGGGAAAAGGGGACGACGATCGAGAGAGTCGCGGAGGAGAAGGCGCATGGCGACGCTGCAGAGTTGGCGGAAGGCCGTGGGCGCGCTCAAAGACTCCACCACCGTCGGCCTCGCCAACCTCAACAGCGATTTTAAGGTAAAAATCCGAATCCCTCCTTTTTTTTTCTCCTCTTACTTTTTCTCCTGCTGTAGTTCATGAAGATCGCCCTTCTTTGTTTTTTTTTCTTGATCGAAGGATTTGGATGTGGCGATCGTGAAGGCCACCAATCACGTCGAGTGCCCGCCCAAGGAACGCCATCTGAGGAGTCAGTTCTACTTTCCCCTTTCCTTTTTCCTCCTTCCCCCAATTTTTGCCCTTTTTTTCTATCATCAATTTCATGTTTTCCGGACTGCGATGAGTTGCAGAGATCTTGGCGGCCACTTCGATCACCCGCCCTCGCGCAGATGTAGCCTACTGCATCCACGCCCTTGCACGGAGACTCGCCAAGACGCGCAATTGGACGGTACCCCTTCTCTCCCTTCTTTTGCGTCGTGTTTGAGAAGAGAATTATGCGTTTGAGAAAATTTGGAACTTAAAAATTGTTTAAAATTGATTGGATATGTGTTTGAGAAGAGAATTATGAGGATTTCTTTTCTTTGTGGGTTTGGTTCCAAAATAGTTATTGTGGCCTTTATAGTTCCTCGTTTGAAAAGGAAAGGAAGACAGAAAGGGGGAAATTAAGTCCTCCAATTTTGGGGAAAGGGAAGCGAAGTTGAATATCATTGAACAATGCGTGTCATCTTATACAGTTTTGATATGATATTTGAGTTGCGTCAGACATATCATGTGAACTCTGTAGATGCATTGGTGGTAGAAAGTTGGAAGTACACGTAAAGAAAGCATCTGCCATGGTTTGTGTTTGAAGAAAATTTATCTAGATGCAAGATTCAAGTAGTATAAAACCCACCAGTCTTATGCTTGGCTGACCGACTTCCCAGTTGAGATAGAATTTCAAGGGCTTTCATGGTTCTGCCACCGCCTTTTCACAATTCCTTTGTTAAAGCAACAATAATAATATCCTAGAACATTCATGTGGTCAATGCCAGCAACCTAGATTACCAGTTAGAATTATGATTATAAAATGTTGTGAACTCCTTGGTCTTTTGGTACATAAAGGATTTTCTAGTTTTGGTTTTTTTGGCTTGTTGATAACAGATCAAGGCTAGAACAACTGAAAATGCTCCATGTTGTGTAACAAGGTCTAATACAATGGATCCCAACCCCCTTTGCTGCTAGAATTCTAACAAGGTCTAGATCAAGGCTAGATCTTTTGACTTGTTTCTATGCCACTTCCCTTATTAGGTTTTTTAAGTTGTAGAATTGACTGGTAAAAGTTAAATAACATCAGGAGTGCAGGTGCTAACATATAGTCTTACTGTTTTAAGTGGGACAATTAACACGCAGCAGATTTTTTTGGGTGTGGTCTGCATATAATTGTGCTGTACATGGGCACAACACTGCAGACTTGATATAAATTGCTGAGCGGGATTTTTTTTTGTTGCTACTTTCTATTGCTGTTCTAGCAGTAAGAGTTATAAGATCATGTAATTAGGTCAAGCCATGGTGGTGTAAAAGAGTCAAAGAAGGGTGAAGGGTCACATACTGGAAAGGAACACAATGTACCAAATAGGAAGTACAATCATAAGTTCTATAAATCTGAAAAAAATAAAAATATAGTGAATATAATTTGATCTGGAATTATAAAAAACGTAATTTGTGCAGGGGACAATAATGGGAATGGAAAAAGCAAAAGTGGAAAAATAAATACCATAGTTATAAGCACATGAAGTGGGTTTGACACTAGAATTGAATATTGAATGTCAATTGTGTCAGTTCCGTACTAATGTTAGAAGGATTCTAGACCTTAGACAATTTCATGGTGACTCCTTATAATAAGATGTTAATCCCAGCTATATTTTCTCTAAATCAACTATGACGACCATAAATAATTTTCTTGCCTGTTTGTGAGTAAAACTCCAAACCAACCTCATGTATGATATGGCAATGTTTGGACCATTCAAACAAGCATACTAAGTGGTATGCATGCCTCTTTGTGTTGGTTAGTTTAGATGGAGATTTTTTTAAGGCTTTATTTTCTTTTCTAGTAAAAATGGATTATTTTTCAGTTTCCATCATAAATAATAAGTGGTGTATGCTTTATGTTTGTGTTATGTCCTGTTTTTCAATGTGGTTTGTTGGTGCTTAAATTGAATTGCTGCGCAGTGTGGTTTAAACAATTGAGTCAATATTATGGTGGATGTTTGCTTTGGATAACACTTTATTGGATGAATATCTTTTGAAAATAGTTAAGATTTATGTTTCAAGAGTCCCCATTGATGTTCAGAAGATGCTACAATATTTTTGTAAAAATCTTTCTATAAATTTTTAAGGCCACATCTAGTTACTCACAATAATTGGAGTTAAATGGGAAGCCTTCCATGATTTATTATATTTGGATTAATGGAACATTATGGAATGGTCTTCAATGAGTTTTTGGTGTGGGAATGTTAATTAATTGCTAAAATACTTAAACACAAATAAAAGATTAATCTTCAAAAAGAGTTTGTGACTAACTATACCACAATTATGCAAACCAATTTGCTTTTGTTGCACTTTAACAGCTTCCTTCTCATTTGCAATTTTTTACAATTTGATTCTTTTGATCTTGAAATTTCTCTTGCATTGGATCTCAATTTATTGCAATTTCTATTTTCAATGTATCTTGGATCAAAACCCAATTGCCTTGCATCTGACATTTTTTGTGAAATAAATTGTTAGTCTACAACTACTTTCATTTTTTCCAGTGTAACTTGCCAATTCAGCCCGCTGCAAGCCCAAGTTAGGAATACAAAAATGTTTTTTTTTGGGGGAATAACAAGGAGAGAAGAGGTGTGAAGGCATTGGGAGGAGAAGTTGATGGCATACATGTGGATATAACATTGAAGGGAGAAAATGATGGGTATAGGGTTGACAATGAGATTGTGCTTTGGCATAGAACAAGCATGGCCGTGTGCCTCAATGAAGGGAGATAATGATGGATACATGGTTGAGAGTGAGGTTGTGTTTTGATAGCAATTAATGTAGCTTGGGCAAGGTCCTGTGCCTCAACCATTTTTCCTATGAGCCTTGATGAGGCATGAATGAATCATGTGCTTCAACTGACAATCTCACAGATTCATGCAAAATTCAGCAATTCTGCAAGAGAGGAAGTCTCCAAACTAGTATTTGCTTGAATGATTGAATGAATGTAACAACGAGATGAGGCCTCTTTTATAGTCCTTATTGTATTCAGTGTGGTAAGACATTATTAGGTTGACTTGGTTTGCTAGAATTGTAAAAATAATAAAAATATTTTAAATTTAAGATCTAGATAAAAAACATATCTGTTTTACTGTACCAATTTTATTTCTAAAAGATTTTATCTTTTTGTTTAATTCATCACTCTTTCGTCATGATTGGTTCTAGTCTATTAGCAGATCGATCTGATATTAGCCGGTCTTGGTTGGCATTGGTTGATCATTGCTAAATCTGCACAATGTGACCGCAAATTAACCAAATTAATTGATCAAATTATGTTGCTTTTTAACACTTAATCTCAATTTTATATTATTTGAATTCAGATAGATTTCTGTGCCTAATAATGAGATGCTTAAGAAGATAATCGAGCATCTTTATAGACAGTTGTACAGGTGACAGACTATATTAATTTGCTAAATTTTTTGCAAACTATGAATATTCAGTGTTTCACCTGTTCCATTCTAAAGTGTCATCTCTACTATATCCTATTATTATCGTTGTTGTTATTGTTATTATTATCCATTACTTCTGATAGTAAATGGTTCAATGCAGGTGGCGTTAAAGACATTGATAGTAATCCATAGGGCTCTTAGGGAGGGTGACCCAACATTTCGTGAAGAGCTTCTTAATTTCTCACAAAGGGTCCGAATTCTTCAACTATCAAATTTCAAGGATGATTCAAGTCCTATTGGTATTTGCTTATACCTTCATAAAAGAGAACAAATTGAGAGCCTATGTCTCAGTGCTGGAGCTTGTAACTTTATTTTCTTATGTTGTCGGGAGAAATGCTTAATTTGTATCATTGGCAGCATGGGATTGCTCTGCGTGGGTGCGTGCTTATGCTTTGTTTTTGGAGGAAAGACTTGAATGTTTCAAGGTCTTGAAGTATGATGTTGAAGCTGAGCGTTTGGTACGACCTGCTCCAAGTTCTGAAAAGGTCTAGACAATCTTCTGAACAACCAAACATGTTTTGTTTGCACCCGGAACTTTTACTTGAAATGCTGAATTATTCTACTTATCCAACACATTTCTGACAGGGGCATAGTAAAACCAGAGAACTGAAAAGTGAAGATTTATTGGAGCAATTGCCTGCTTTACAGCAGTTATTATACCGGCTTGTTGGATGTCATGTAATCATCACTTCAACCCTTAGAGAAATAAAATTTACATATTTAGTGGGAGAATGTGTCAATAAAATTTATTTTATTTTTTCTACTTCTGTTTAATGGATGTTCACTCTGGTTTCTGGTTGGTTTTGCAGCCAGAAGGAGCAGCCGTTAGCAACTATGTTGTCCAGTATGCACTAGCTTTGGTGAGCAACTTGCTTTTAGAAAAACAAATTATTGTTTCTTCCTGTTACTAGGTAGTACATTCTTGTGTTTATATTACATTATAACCTTTTTTGAAAGAATCATAGTGTTCTGTCCCAAGTCAAATTCAACCAAATTGTTTGATATTATAGTGTTCTGTGACTGCTAGAAAAACTGTGCTGTCACACTGTTGAACTCAGAAAAGTGTTCTTATTTAGAGACACACAGTTAGTGTAAATTGAGTTTCTTCATGATTAACTATTATTTGGGGTTGTCTAGCATGGAAGATAAAAACGGATCTATCCATAATTGCTTTACTGAAAACTGCTTTCTTTTTTCTACATATGACCTGTTGCCTTGCTCTCTGTCCACCATTATTAGTTCATATTTTTTTTGTTTCTCTATAACAGAGAAGGAATTTTTTTTTCTCTTATTCCATTTTTTTTCTCTTCATACCTTATTAGGTACTAAAAGAGAGCTTCAAAATCTACTGTGCTATAAATGATGGTATCATCAACCTAGTTGACAAGGTATTGTCTTGGATTTCTCTTCTTGCCGGAGTTTTCACATGTTGACATTTTAGAGAACGACAACCATGCATCTAGTTTGCTTAGCTCGCTAATTTTCTCTCCATTGCAGTTCTTTGAGATGCCAAGACATGAAGCGATTCAAGCCCTTGAAATCTACAGAAGGGCTGGCCAACAGGTCTGATATTTGCATTTAAGAAATCCTCTGGCACATAATAATTTAGTTTCTTCTTGTGATTGCAGTACTGTTTAGGTTGTTTTTTAGTAATCATGTTCAAGGTGACACGAAATGGCATACATAAAAGAAACTATTTTCCCTCCTCCTTTTTTTGGCTCCTAAAGAAGGCTCTTTCTTTTCAGGCTGCAAGTCTTTCAGAATTTTATGAAGTTTGTCGTGGACTGGAACTCGCTAGAAACTTCCAGTTTCCAAACTTGAGGGAGGTAGTAACATCCTTGCATGATTTTAAAAGTTCCCTAGCATTTTCTTTAATTAATATGGATTATTTGAAACTTTTCCTAATTTTTTAGCCTCCACAATCATTTCTTGCAACTATGGAAGAATACATTAGAGAGGCTCCACGTATGGTTTCAGTCTCAAGAGAACCATTGGTAAGTAACTAGTTGGACTAGTACTATTTTTTTATATTCAAGTTGTCATTTCCTGTATTTTGTATATTGAAGTACAATGTCTTATTTCCAAATTTTGCTTTTTGCCAATGCTTCATATGCCATGAAATTTTACTGTATGAAGATGGAGAAAAGATGTGTTTCCCCCTTTTATTTTGTGATAACTTTTATGTATAAATTGCTATGACCATTGGCCCTCTACCTGCAGCCAAACAATGAATCCATATTTTAAGTGCCAGGTCTGTAGGACAGGAACAAACTTTCGGATTGCCTGGGATTGCTTTATCCAAATCCATATCAATGCAGATGTGGTTAGAATTACCAATTAGATAAGCTAAAAAATACATGAGTTTTTTATGCTCGAAGATAATGTTTTCCTTCATATTTCATTCTAACCCTCAAAAATATATATCTATAAAGAATTGCAAATAAAGAATTGTCTAAAGAATAAAGATAAAGATAACAGTGAAAGACAATTGGGTATCAAATAATAGCAATGATCTTGTTTGTGCTCGACAATTATGTGATGATGAAACATAATGCTAGAGTGATCTTATTGTCAAAGTGATGAAGTTTTTCATTTAATTTCAAGCCGATGAGCCATTGGAAATGCATGGAGATGTAAGACATTCGTACAATGATTATTTACGTACAGCCCAATGGCGACAGTCTCACATAATCAATCATGAATCATCTACCCTTATCATCATTGTGTATTATGGTCATTTAAAAAAAAAGTTACTATCTCTTCTTCCTGTTTGCGTTGCCATTTCCTCTGTATCTTGCTGCACAGTTGCAATGAATAGCAAGCCATTACATTGGTGGTGGTGGGTGGCAAACATGTTGGTGGAACTGTATTCTCTATGGTACTAGTTAAATGTTCTCCAATCTTCATCTACATGACGCTTCTCCATTGTCTCAGGTCTTGTTCTTTGGAAACTTCCATCGTGTCACTTCTCTCTCTTCTTTTGGTTTGAGCTATGCGTTTTTGCTGGAAATAAGTGAATCAAAATCTCTAATTTATTTTCTAGAGCCTTGAGATAAGATGGATGGGCATTTTAAAATTGAAGTTATGACTCACCAAAAAGTATTATAAAGTTAGGAAGTCAAGGGACACCAATGGGCTAATGAAACAGTTGTCCTTTCTGGATGACAATTCATGATAGAATAACTGCTTTTAATTATTAGCATCTGAATCCTACAAAAGGATTTGTTATTGGCTTGGGATCTTCTCTTTCTACTAAGAATGTCCACCTAAGTTCTTCACATGGTTGACTAATCTTGTCTATAATAAATTAATTGATGATAAATCAAACACTGAAATATATGTGAACATTCAATGTACATCGAGATTGATTTCCTCATATTATCCTTGTGAAGTCTATTCAATAAAGTAATTGTTGATCTGTCTTGTGATAGGAATTCCCAGAGAGACTCCTTCTGACTTACAAAGTCGAAGCAGTTCCTGCCACAGTTGAGGAAGAACAACCATCTCTTGAAGACACTGAATCAGCAACACCCACCATTGAAGATGCATCTCCCGCCCCTCCTACCCCACCTCCCAAGGCAGAAAGTTCAGACACCGTAGATCTTCTTGTAAGTTTTTAATGAGATTTTTTTTTTTGGATTTGTTATTCCTACTTGATTGACAATCGTCTCTTGGTGTACAGGGACTAAATGAAGTAAATCCAAATGTATCAGCACTAGAAGAAAGTAATGCATTAGCCTTGGCAATCGTTCCTGCCAGTATGAATATGAACTTCCTTGAACTCATAATTTTCTTTTGTTAGATTCAGTACAGAAGTGATGGTGAGGACAATCATATTTACTTGCAGGTGTTACAACTGAATCTGGCAGCTTTCAAGATAAAGGATTTGATCCAACAGGATGGGAACTTGCCTTGGTGACTACTCCAAGTGACAATAATGCTGCTGTTACTGAAAGCAAACTGGTTAGTCTATCCGATTTTCCCCTACTGAGATTTGCTAACTATGAGATTTGCTATATTGTGTGTTGCTATGTCCTTGCCATGATTTGGATATGGTATGGCGTAAAAAATGGTTTGAATTGAATCGGAGTTCGAAGGAATCATAATGATTCAATACGATTCAAAATGGATTACTTTTCTACCAATTCTTTGGGAAAAAAGAAAACTTATTAAAAGTTACATTCGATTTAGTGAAATTAAACCCCACTCATCAAATTAAATCTAGCTCATTTTATAAAACAAAAGCTGATCTTGCCATGTGGAGGCTTAGTGCTGGAGATGAGGGTCGGGTCGACACTTGGCAATAGTTGAAAAAACTCTTTTCACTTTGAGACTCCGAAACCACAGTGAGGATGACATCAATGGTGAGCTAAAACATTACCATCTTCCTATCTTTCACATAGCAGTGTAGATTTGTATCTTCAGTCATGCTGATGTTATCAAGACTAACTCCATTATGATGGTGGAATCGAGAATGGTTATCTTATCGTTTGAAGCAGTTTGCAAAACATCTCATTTCAAATTCTGAATCACATGCGAGAATATTTCCCATTATATCTTATTTCTGACCCCCTTTTATATTCTCACAAGCTTGAGTATTGTGACTTGCAGGCTGGTGGCTTTGATAAACTTACGTTGGACAGCCTATATGAAGAGGGGGCATACAGGCAGCAGCGACAGCAGCAGCAACCACAGTACTATGGACTACCACCTCCGAATCCATTCATGGCATCAGATCCATTTGCAATGTCAAACCAATTTGCCGCCCCTCCGGCCGTCCAAATGGCTGCCATGGCCCAGCAGCAGCAACAGATGTCCATGTACATGCAACCCAATCCCTTCGGGCAGCCTGTCTATCAGCAGCAACAGCAGCAGGTCAGCTTGGTGACTGCGCCAAATCCCTTCGGCGATGACGGTTTCAGAGCCTTCCCAGGAAACAATCCTCACCAGCCCAACAACCCTTTTGGAAGCCCCCAGCTGATCTAGCTCATCGAGCGATATGCCTGCCCCTGCCCGTATATTCTATTGTCCCGCGAATTCTTTTGGATTTTGTCTAGGAACAAACTGCCTGTGTGCTGATAAAAAAAAGAGTAGTAATTCACACGAAAATATATGAAAATGCTGGATGGTGTTGTGATCAGTTTGCTTCTTGGACGAATGTCGATTATTAGTTACTTGTATTGCTCATTCAAGAGTTGTCTGGTTAGTTTTCATTCCCTTTGCGATAACTATTGTATGCACTCTGTTTTTTTTTACCTCATTGTGAACCATAACATCATTATCGAATATGCATATCTGTGTAACTGTTTTTGTCCAAATCAATTAAATTATATCGTATTATATTGACTATCAATAGCCCTGTCTCAGCCAGAACATTTTCGGTTTTTTATCGAATCGTGCATATTTTTTATTTCTTCTATCTAACTTTCATAATATTCTAATCATAAAGTGTATTTTTAAAATATTTTTTATCCTTTTTTCCCTATCGAGTCCGTTTTAAATTTTAAAATAAAATTAATATATTTATGAAAATTTTTAAATATATTTATATTTTTGGATTTGTATTTGATAGCGTAAATTAAAAATAATTTTTTTTAAATTTAATAAAATTTAACTAATATCATTATTAAATCTCAACACTTGTTTAAAAATTATTATATTTTTAAATTTTTAAATAATATAAATTTTATCATTGAATCTCAAAGGATTCTTTTAGTTTAAAAAATATAAATTTATAATTAGATTGATTGATGAATCTAAATAATTCTGAATCATTTTAAATTAAAATTAATATATTTTTAAAATTTTTTAATGTATCTATATTTTTAAATTTGAATTTAATAATATAAATTGAAAATAATAAATATTTATTATTGAAGAGTATAAATATATTGAGAAGATTTTAGAATACATTAATAGTATTATAAAAATTAAATACGTTAAATGAGAAAGAGAAAACCTGCATGTGGAGGCCCGGAACATTTTTGTCATTTTCCCCCGGTCGAGTTGGTCCGATGTCTACGTTCCGTTAACCCGCTGCCCCACTCGGTCGGCCGACGGATAAGGTCAGGAGGCGGTTAACCAATCCCCACCCTTCCGCCACGTGCCCGTCGCCCTCCTCAGCACTGCAGGCATGGATTCATGCGTCAGTCACGAATCGCGATTGGACCGGGCCGCCATCAAGCGTCACGATCCGGCTGCGCCGCGAAAGCTACAGCGAAAAAGGAGGCGACGTCGTCGCCTTCCCTCGCCGACACTTGGCCACTCCCCTCCCACACATGGCGGAGATGATGGCGGAGATGACCCAAAGATATCTCCTGCCGACATTAAACTCATTAATTTAATTAATATTAATTCCTTATTAATTATTTATTTAAAATACATATATGTATATATTTAAGGCAACTCGACCTTTTAATGGCAATTAATAAATTTCCAAATATATAAAATAAAATTGAAAGTAAAAGCGTTCAAATTGGAGTCCACATGCATTAACGGCGTTAAATATCTCTCTCTCTCTCTCTCTCTCTCTCTCTCTACTGGCTACCAACTCAACGGCTTTCCGATTACCCTGAAGATCAGATCTCCGCTTTACTGATTCCCCACTTTCTTCTTCTTGGTCTAGCCGAACGCCATCGATCGCTGTTCTTGATCGGATTCGAGTTCCTGGCGAGTTGACGGAGGAGGAGGAACGGTTTGGTGCTGGGGAAGAACAGATCGGTGCTGAGTTCTGCGCGTCCGATCGACTGATCCTAGCGTACGCGGCGGTTTTTCTCGATCTCTGCATTTTTTTCTTTGTAGTGGATCTTTTAGTGTTTTCCCATTTGTTTTTTTGGTGTTTTGAGTATGCGAATTTTCTTTTTTGGTTTATAGCTGTGAGGGTGGTATGATGACATGTTTATAATATTCGGTTACTTCCGTGTGCAGAATATCTTAAAAATTGGCTTGTTCTTACGGACATGACAGTAGGAGTCAAAGTTGGCAGACTATTTGTTGGGGAATTTGACATACAATTTCGGTTCTCGGAGTTAGAATTTGTCTTAGTGAATGACTAAGAATAGTTTCTATGAGTCTATGCTTACCTGTATCCACACATGAAGTATACATGAAGTACAAGAGATAATGCACATGAGAGACACTGTTCTGTGTCACACTGGAAAAACTGATATTTGTGAATTATCTGTCACCCTCTTTGCTTCATATTTGTAGGAATATTCACCTAATCTGAATTTTGCAGTGTATTTCGTCAACCATTGCCCTTTCCTTTAGAGATTGGATAATCAGTTCAAGAGAAATACAATTACTTAGTGTAACTACAGTCCTGACTACATTTAATTTATGGCTCAAAGTGCTTATTGAAAGGTTTAAACTGTCAAAACTAATTCATAAGTTTTGACCCGAATTTTTTTCCCTATAAAGCACATTTGATGTCAATTGTGGGTATGGTGGAGTTGTGAAGTGTGAATTATGATACATTTGGTACTTTTAGCAGTTTTATAAGTGTGATGGTACCTACGTGTCTACATGAGTACATACCTCATGATAACATTCCTGACTGGTACATGTACATGCCTCATGCTGATTGTTGTTGGTTAAGATCCTTCAAGAAATTTTTGATTCGTGAGAAGAATTTATAGTTTTGTTCTAGCAGCAACTAGTAAGTGATTCAGCACTATGCTCATTGCATAGGGATAAGAACACTGTGTTATTACTATTGATAGAAAGTTATAACAATATGATAGTCACAATTGTGATATGGACCTTAGGACTTACGATTTCACTACACAAATTGACCTAAACAATCTAAATCTAGGTAGGATTTAAATTGGGCTAGGATCTTATGAATCTACAATCCTTCTGTGGTTCCTCATCTTTCGCATGTAAGATCTCGTATTTACTTTCTTGTAGATATTCTATTTACTGAAATTAGGCAATGTTTTAGTGGCATATTATTTGAAAAAAAAATTCAATTATGGGGATTCTTTTAACTAATTAAAAAAAGTTTTTATTTTATTTTAGCAGTTGTATCCATCATACAGTTATCATTCATCTTATAATTGCTACTTGTTACATAAAGATATCATGCTTACTTTATTTGAATTTAGGATCTTATGATCATATGATCTGAACTTATAATCTTTGCCGTTTCTAGGGAAGATGTTGATCTTGACAACCTTGAAAAGGTTCAAAGGTTCGGATTGGAGGAGATCCTACAATTTAATTAATATTTACTTTTATAATTTATATATATTTAGTATTAATATGAACATTTGGAACACTACCATTCCAATATCATCCATAAAAAAATACAAATTGCAGATTATAATAATTAAAATGATTCTTCAACTAAAAAGAATCTTACATAATGGAAGGTTTTGTCAAATTATATATACAAAAAATTTGTTATGATAAATATCAAGATTCAGAATGAATAACTGAATGCACATATTCTATCTATTCATGGAACACTACCATTCCAATATCATGAGCCATAAAAAAATACAAATTGAATGATTCTTCAACGTGGGAGATAAAAAAGAATCTTACATAATGGAAGGTTTTGTCAAATTATATGACAAAAAATTTGTTATGATAAATATCAAGATTCAGAATGAATAACTGAATGCACATATTCTAAATGGTTGTTGAAACAAAAATCCTTTGTAAGAATTCCAAGTAGGCTGAGGATTGGATTGCAGATTCATATGATCTAAGATCCTAGTCTAATTTAGATCCTAGTTGGAATTATGTCAGTTTGGAACATTTCTAAGATTCTAAGTCCAGACAGCAACCTTGAATTCGTGGTTATACCCAAAGCTATTAAACAAATGCAAAATAGGATTCTGACGGATGTTGAAATCTTTTGTTTGTAGTCTTTGCTGAAGTCAACATATTGTGCCAGCAAATAATGAGAAAGCATAAGTCTTCATTATGCATTTTGTTATACTGAAAAACATTTTGGCAAAAAATGACTCACAAGTATTGGAGGTTTATGATGTTTTTCTGTGTTTGTGTCTGAAGAAATCTAGAAAGTGTTCTTAAAATCTTCCATGTCCCGATGTCTGTCATCAAACAAATACTCGGGTCCTCAATGCAATTGTTAGTAGACATTTACATGATGGATTCCATTTCGAAGATTTTTTTATCCAAGAACATTAAGTCCTGAAGAACCTATTGGACGGACTTGAAGGACAGCAACTTTACCAATCACTTTCTATTTTTTCCCCTTTCTGATTTTTCTCGTTTTTATGTTGTTTGGAGAAGAAAGTGTCTAATGAAATTAATAGCTTGATCAAACAATGGTGATTTTTTTAGGTTTAATACAGACCTCATACTACTTAAACAAATTGAGTAGTAAACTAATATTTCTAATAGATGCAAGGTTTCTGAGTAGGAATAATAAGATATCTAACAGGAAATAAAATATGAGTCAAAATTTGTTTAATAGTAAGCTTCGGCTACTTTCAAAGTCTAACAAGCAAAGGAGACCTATCCAAGCAAAGCCTTCTCCTTCTGTATGATCTATGATCTATCATACTTTGGGGGTTTTATGGCTTTAAAGTCTGGAGTTCTGAACAAAGTCTTCACAGTTCTTTGGCATCAAATGTATCAATGGGTCTGCATTTATTATCAGTATTTGTGGGGTTATAATTCTCTCTGGTACTTATCTAGTGTCAAATATTGTGGAAGCAGGCTATACTTTTAGTGCATTATCTCTGCATAAAACTATTGCCATTTATTAACTCTGCTTTTTTTTTTTTAATCTGATTTTATATGTGTTCATGCTGCTGGATGTATTGTTTGTAGAAGTTGATTTATAATTCCTGCCTTTTCCTTTTATGAAAGTAAATACCCTAAATCAGACTAGTTAGTTTGGTTTTGGTCTTTTAACTTGGCAAAAAAGTGGCTCCATTGTGCTGGGCTTGCACTAATGTGGGCTGACGGGCAACAATGTAGCTTTATCCTTGGATTAAAAAGGTTGATCTCGATACTAGAATGCAGCTTGCAATGGAACAACCTATTGTTGTGAAAATACCATCCACCCAATGTTACCTTTTGTTGATTTTTTCAATTTTTTTTATAATGCTAAAGTAGCTATACTAAATATCATATGTGAATATTTGTACATTAATTGTCCTATTATTTATTATTGAAAGGGGGAGAAGAACTATATATTGTTTGTGGCTGAATCAGTATATCATAAGTTTTTTTTATATATAGTGAACGACTTTCTAAATTTACTTTTAAATGACATATGTTCACAGGAAACCAGTCTCATAGGAGGTAGTTATGGCCACAATTGCTGACATAGGGCTTGCAGCAGCCATTAACATGCTAACTGCCTTTGCATTCCTTGTGGCCTTTGCTGTTCTAAGACTCCAGCCGCTAAATGACAGGGTTTATTTTTCAAAATGGTATCTTAAAGGTTCAAGAAGCAGTCCAACCCATGCTGGAGCATTTGGGCAAAAGTTTGTCAATTTGAATTGGAGGTCATACGTGCAATTTCTGGACTGGATGCCTGCCGCTCTCAAGATGCCTGAACTAGAGCTTATAGAGCATGCAGGACTTGACTCTGCTGTTTTCTTGCGGATATACTTGATTGGGTATTCTGCTAAGTTTTGGATTTATTTCATTTGTTATTGTTGATTATTGTTATAATACTAATATAATAATATCAGGTGCGATACTTGAGAATAAATATGTTTTCTAATGTTACAAACAGATTTTATAGTTGATAAATTGAATCAATTAGAGATAAAGTTGTGAGAGTATGAGTTTTTTTTTAAACATGCTCCATGTCCCATCATGCTCATCGTGACCTAGAAGTATGACTTTTTTTTGGACATAGGGAGGATTTGAACCATATTCTCTCTCCCTGCTTTGGTACCATTTTTTTTTTAGTTGATTGACTAACTACTTGTCCCACCACATTTGTCCATGTGAAACCAAAGGACATGGATGTGTGTGTGTGTGTGACTTTTCATGAAAGATTTGCTTTTTATTTAAAGAGGACTTTCGTCTTCTTTTGCATAGAAAAATATACAGTTTTCTCGTCTTCTTTTCTCTTTTGCTATGAAAAGTCATAAGGAAATTATTTTGTGCATTTTTTGGCCTAGGTTTTAAGTTCATCAAATTTTATGTGTTGTCTCAATCATGCCTCTTGGATCACATTCCTACTGGGCTCATCATTGTCTTCCAACCCTAGGAGTCATTTTGTTCGTGGAACATAAGATTACCAAAGGGAATCACATCTTGGAGCATGCTATTTCATTAATTATTGTTGCACATAAGATTAGAACATTTGGTTTGCATGAGAATCTACTGCATGATTGAGATTTTCACATTACGTTGTGTAAAACACTTTTTTGGTAACTTTCCTATTTTCAAAATTTCTGTATTTATGACGCTTTGTGATGTATTATTTTACTGTTTTTCACACAATTGCTTACACTTATAGTATGTATTAGTTTCTTTTGTCTTCAATCCCCTTTAAAGTGCTCGTCTGGTTTCCCTTGTTTTTTTGCAGACTTAAAATCTTTATTCCCATTGCAATCTTGGCATTTGGTGTTCTTGTCCCTGTAAACTGGACTAGTACTGAACTAGCGGATTCAAAGAGCTTACAGTACAGTGACGTTGACAAATTATCAATATCCAATGTCTCTACAGGGTCACAGAGGTGAGAAGTTATGATTCTATCAACATATCAGTTAAAATTACATCTGACTGGTTAAAGGAATGTAAAGGAAAATACAAATTAATTCAATAGAAAGGGATAATGTAAAGTTTGCACGTGCACACACACACACACACCAATCATCATACCTCATAAGGTTTCATCAAACATGCCTGTAAGATTAGCTTTTCTTTTGGTGAGTTGAGCTATATCTATTGATATCCATGCTTCGGCTTGAAGGAGGGTTTTAGAATAAATGGTCCAGTCCCACCAAATGAAACATTTGATGAAACGTGAGTGTATGATAACTTGGTCTTCAATAGAACATAATTTTTGAAGATATCACAGGAACCAAAAGCTTGCAAAGATGGAGAATAACTTTCAAGGAGTATAAAAGAGAACTAACTCGTCGATTAGACTCCACACCTTCCTTAGAGTTCCTATGATATGAAAGCTTGTGGTTACATATCGATATGTTGGCAATTTAATTATATAATGATAATGCTAATATGGTTTAAAACCTCATGTTGTGCTGGGACATAGTGGAAATGTACTATGTTGACAAATTGTCAAAATTCGGTACCTATTGATCTGGTAATTTGTGTAGCCTGAGTCAATTGTGTTGATGAGTATTGTATCATGCCGTGACTCAATATACTTTGGCACGTGTCAAGATGAATTCAAATAACATTTTTTATTTTTTTATATTTTGTTTATTCAAAATTATTATTCAAATATCTAATTATTATATTCTTACTTTTAAAAATAAACAAGCAAAAGAAGATTATAGAAGGAAAACTGTTATAAATATTCATCTTAACGCATCTCGAATAAAAAAATGAGAACAAATTATTTTTAGTTCAGCTATCTAATTGATAGTCTTATTGAAAAGTAGAAGAGACTATATGAGTAGAACTTGTCTAAATCATCTTACCGCTCTTTAATACATGTTGAAGCTTGATGAGTATTGGGTACAATTATTAGTTGTTGTAATCTTAGTTTTAGGAGTAAATAAACTAGGAAATTTCGTCTAAATTCATCTCAATACACTTTAATGCGTGCTGAAGGGTGTCTGAGCATGCTCAATGTGCATGCAAGCATCGGCACAATACAATGACAAAAGCTACTATTCCCATTAGGACACCTGAATTTAGCATGAAAGTAATGTACAAAATAATGTTGTATACCTTGATACTAATTTAAATGTAAGAAATGTCTGCCAATTTCAGCACATTATGTTAGTCACAAATTTGAGATATGAAAGAAATATTGTTTATACCCTTTGAAAACTATGGCCTGGAGGCAAGCCAGACCAGCTTTTTCTGCAAATCAGCTTCCAATGAAAGCACTATCTTGAAGCTGGTAAAATTACATCATGTGTCTCGTGTCAACTGTTTGTATTTATTTACAATTAGTTGCAAATCAAACATTTACCTTTCTCTTGTTACCACGAAGATATAACTTTATTTCTTTTTTCATGATTACTTTACATGCATTCTTTGCTTGTAGAAATTGCCAGTTTGTTGTTTGACTCACCTTTGAGTTTATGTTTGCCTTTGGTTGACAATATCATTTACTACAGGTTTTGGGCCCATGTGGTAATGGCATATGCCTTTACGTTTTGGACATGTTATGTTTTGCGCAAGGAGTATGACATTGTTGCATCAATGAGGTTACATTTTCTTGCGTCAGCGAAACGCCGTCCTGATCAGTTCACTGTAAGTGCATTCAAGATCTCTTCAAATTGCTTTGCAATGCAATTTTATTGAGTACTGGTCTCTTAGAGAAAATTCTCATTTTGTCTCTGTTTTGGCTATTAGCTAGTCTTTGATGAATTATATCACTTGGTGTCTCTCAATTATCATCGGCATAAATACTTAGTTCTGTTGGCCAATATTCGCCATTATCTAATTTGTTTTTTTTCATGTTTAAATAGGATTCTGCATTTCTGAATTTCATTCAATCTCTAGCAACACGTGAAGGTGTTTTTTTTATTGTGTTTTGAAAATCTGACCGAAGGGTTTAACCGTGAACTCCCTGGGTCATGATTTTCCTGGTTGAATGTGTCACAAATCCATTTCATCTGGATGTTTTCTAATGATTTTCCTGGTTGAATGGGTCACAAATCCACTTCATCTGGATGTTTTCTAATTATTTTCCTGGTTGAATGGATAACAAATCCATTTCATCTGGATGTTTTCTATTGTTTCAACCAGTCTTGATTGACAATTAGTTTTCTAGTTAACTAGTTGACCAGGTGGTTCGATCCAGTTTTTTTTTTTTTAAATTGTTTTATCAGAAAAAGTTGTTGGTCAAACATGTTGGTTTAGCATATATTTCTTTAACAACATAGTATGGAAGTAACTCGAGTGCATTAGATATTAAGTTGATTTAGCCATGTGTAGTGACTTAGTAAATGTATCATTATTTGTGGTACTACCTAACTTTGCCATTGACCATGAGCACATATTTCTGTACATACTTGACGTATATATTTATATATATCGGAGTGCTGCCGTTGCATTTAAGAATATTGAGTCCAAAACCTAAAAATTTCACTAGTGTGAGTTCCATGGTTCCCTTGTTTTCTTCTCTTACTTGGAAATTGATTTTGGAATTAAACATTTCAGGTCCTCGTTCGTAATGTGCCACCTGATCCAGATGAGTCAGTTGATGAGCTTGTTGAACATTTTTTCCTTGTCAATCATCGTGATCACTATTTAACCCATCAGGTATTCCTAACACATCTGAGCTTGTTGAATATGGATGTGCACCATCATCATGATGTAGTGCATATCTTTATGTAACTAATATCTGTATATGCCTTAAAGTGTTTGGTGTGAGTTAATAAAGAGATTGGGGTTTGGCCATTACATGTCTATAGGCAACTTTCATAACCGCTGCTGTTGTATTTGAGTCATTGATCCATAATTTAGAACTAGGAAGTGAACCTCTGGTTTTGCTGATTTTGAGTTGGTGCTTTAATCATCATCATGGATGCTCAAAAGATTGTGTATTGAGTTAATTATAGCTTTGATCATTTGATGTGTTTGGTTTAATGATCTTTGAGGCTGCATTTCCTTTAAACCATAAAATCCTTGTTGATTGGATGGCTCTAGATTTTGTATAGGAGCTTTGTATAGTGATGATAGAAACAATTCAAACTACATACATCAACTGTGTTTTCTGAAGATGATCACTATAATTAGAAAGTCCAAATTTTGATGAAATGTACATTTCATGTGGCATATCAGCTATGTGGAGTAACAGTAATCTCAGCATAAATTTCATGTGTTATTTCATGATGATATCAGAAAGAGATAATTATTCTTTTGCCAAAAAATTGGTAATCATTCTCGTTTTCTATTTCAGTGATTTTGTTTTCTTGCATCTCAATATCTTTTGCCCTTAGCTTTCTCCTCATTGTTGTATGGTTAACATTTGCCAATTAATTCCTAAATTAGTTGAACATGTGTGTTCGTTAATTCCTTTCTGCTCATATAAATTGTTGCTAATTTTGACTTTTATACTGATTAATAAGATGAATAATGAACACCTAGAGGACCAACAAAAAACAAAAAACAAAAAACAAAATACCAGATTTTTGCATCTAAATATTTCAGCCTAGGATACCCCAGTGAAGACACTAATTGTCGATTCATCTTGTTACAAGAAGTATAACATTTCGCTTCCACTTAAATTTAGCACCAAGTATGGAGAGTGAGACATTGACTTTGGTTCACTGGGTTCATTAAAAATCAACAGAAGCGCAGTGATACAATCATACAAATATGGTAAAGAGAAGATGAGTGTATATACCATATGATTGGTAAAAGAATTACATGAAACTATCTTGTTGTGAAAAAGTTTTGAATTTTCTATCTTATTGTTTTGTATGTATAGGTCGTGTATAATGCAAATACCCTTGCTAAGCTGGTTGAAGAGAAGAAAAAGATGGTTAACTGGCGAGACTTCTATCAATTGAGATATGAACGCAATCCATCAAAAAGGCCTACTTGCAAGGTTATTTCAAGGATAATTTCACTCCTTTTCTTTCGAATGAGTCTGATTTTTCTTATTTTAGCTGCATCTGTATTAACACATGCATCCAGAAGTTATTGGATCCATGATGCTGTATTTGCTCTCATTTTAACAGACTGGTTTTCTGGGACTGTGGGGTGACGAGGTGGATGCAATTGAATATTACACATCTAAGATCGACAAGCTCTCTGACAAAGTAAGTGATATTGATTGGATCCTTTATTGGATGCTTCTCATTTATTATAGTATTTTTGCTTAATAATGATATCTTACTGTAACTAGGGTTTTCCCCCAAATTTTTAGATACCGAATAGTCATAGAAATTGAAGTATAAGATGTCTGGTTGCTTTATTATAGTATTTAGGTCTAATTCATTTTAAACCAACCAAGCCGGTTTAACCCATTACTTGGTTCAGCCATAACTTGGCCAAATCAATCCTAGTTTGAACTACGTAATCCTTATCTCCAATCCTACCCAATGGATTTAGTTCGAACCCAATCCGATTTTAGTTCAACGCCCTCACTTTGTGTTCGATGATTCAGTTCGCTTATTTATCATTCTTCTTATTATTTATATAAAATCCAATACTTAACATGGCATCTACAAAGCACATCCCATTATCCGCACCCTTAATAGTTTCTCCCGCTACTTGCGGTTTGTAAAGCGTCTCAGACAATTGATAAAGAAAATTTCATCTGCAATGGTACAAATGAATTCTCCTCTTTCTTCCTCCACATTTTTCTTCTTTTTCCTATCTCTAGCCAATCAAAGTCAGCAGCTAAACGATGCCACTAATAGCATTTTAAGTGTGTTTCATGGCACTCTAACTTGTGTTCTTACAGGGACTAAGACCTTCAAAGTCAACAGCTCAGGGATTCTACCATTAGCATTTTAACTGTGTTTAATTGCACCCTGACATTTCTACTTAGCGGGACTAAGACCTAAACAAGGCAAGGTTGCAACCCTCAAGATAAACGCCACAAGACCACTGCATTTGTTGATAAGGGACCTAAATACTATCAGTAACCATTGTCGCATAGTTTATGGATTTATTTTATTCTTGTTATTTTTAAATAAAATGCTTTTATATTTATTAGAAGGTTGTTAGAATTTTCAATACAATGATGAATTTTTATTAGGATGTTGTTATTCTTCTTGTTATTTTTTCTCTTATGACACCAAGGATATGGAACACCATTTCTTGGATGGTTGGAAACTTGGAGTACATCCACATGTTTTGTGCATTGGCAATCTGTGGGCTTCCCTGACAAATCATGCATCTAAATCAGCTAGCTTGTTTCTCCTAGGTCTTAATGTTCATCTGGTCTATCTGGTTGGATAGAGATCACATTGTTTTTGACAACAATATAGGCCAACTTTTGTTGATTTTGTCTGACTTTGCAGCCTCACCTTTGTGGATATATATTGGTGTTTTTTTTTGTTGCAAATGAACATTTTTCTTCCTGTAGGTTTTTCCCCTTGTTTTTATGATTTTGTTCCTTAAACACTCCCAAGGGTCAGTTCAATACTTGAAATGTTTCTTTTTCTGCCCTTGGTCTTCTTTTAGAAAGAATTTTTTTTTGACAACTCTCTCTTTCCCTAAATGCAAAGCACAACTAAACAGATCTGGGTTGAGGTACCAAATAATAAACTAATTTGCCTGAAATATCAGGGTGCTACCTGGTTCAGATAAAATACTCTGGATTCAGTGTCCACCCTGTTTTATATGGTGTGCCTATCATTCCTTGAAATTCAATAAAATACTAGTTTGTAATTGTATTGACCAATATGGTTGATATTCCTTGAAATTCATAAGATTGATATTCTTGTGTTTTGAGAACCAAGTTGCATGCTGTTGGATTCTATTCTATCATCTTAAAATATGTTATATGGACTTTTGTTGAATTTAGTTGCCCAATTAAATTCAATAGAACGTTTGCTCTTTCATTTTAATTTAGTTTTCCTCTTTCGCTGTTAAATACATTCTCAGGAAGCTGCTGAACGTGAGAAGATAGTAAAGATGCCCAAGTTTGTCATGCCAGCTGCATTTGTTTCCTTCCGAACACGATGGGGAGCTGCTGTTTGTGCACAGACACAACAAACTAGAAATCCCACATTGTGGTTGACTGAATGGGCTCCAGAACCACGCGATGTTTATTGGCATAACCTAGCCATTCCTTTTGTTTCCATTACAGTCAGACGATTGATAGTGGCTGTTGCTTTCTTCTTTCTTATATTCTTCTTTACAATCCCAGTTGCATTTGTTCAATCCCTTGCAAATATTGAGGGTATTGAGAAGACAGCTTCATTTCTGAAGCCTTTAATTGAAGTGTGAGTACAATTCCTGCTTAGCTTTCAGGCTATTTAGTCATTTTGGGTTTATTATATGAAAGAACCCAAGCCGTCTTATTCCTCCTACAGATACATTAGGCTAAGAATTGGAGGTGATCATAGTCTAGTTGAAGCATTTGAAACTTATGCTTGAGAGATGAACCTAGTAATTTCTGAACCATAAACTTCTAGACTTATTCATTGTTAACATAATTGATATTCCTTGTTTATGATTTCTAATATTCCTCCTAAAAAACACATTAGGAGATCTCCAAGAATTGGAGATGGTCATAGTTTAGTTGAATGTGAAAATTTAAGCTTGGGATATGAACATAATAATCTCTAACGATAAGCTTCTAGACTTAATTATGAAACTTCTTTTCCTAAAATGCATTGTTAACAGAATAGAACTTAGTAGTATAAGTTCCTTGTTTATGATTTCTAATCTGTGTTTGCTTAAACTGAAACTAGAATGAAATATTAAATTCTAGAACTTCAGTTGGAGGTCTTTGTATTGTGGTTTTAGTCATTGCTCATTAATACTGAATATCAGTCAAAACTTTCACCAAGCATGCATATAATAACCATTAACATTTCAGCCGGACATCATTTCAACAATGTATAGTTTGACATAAATGATTATTTTTCAGATTATTTGGGATGCACAATCAAGAACTTTATGGATTACTTTGAATATACTAGTTGGACATGTAATTTTGTGTTCTTTCAGTTTGTAGGTTTGACACATGCCTATGAAAGACATTTCCACCTCTTCTCCATTGATGTTATATATATATTTTGAAATTATTTCTAGTTGTTTGTTGGATAAAATTCATTTAAATATAGATAGGATATAGTAGGGAATCAAGCCCAATGATGTAGGAGGATCCATATAGCCGACCTTACCTAGTGAGATAAAGGTTTGGTTGTTGTTATTTGTTGGATCTCTAAATATTATTCTGGTCAATAGTATTATCATGAATGTAAATTTTTGTGCAGAATACTTACCTAGATAAAAATTACAACTTAAATAAAGTAGGTTTTAGCTTTGAGTAGATTTGTGGTGAAACTATGCCTTTTCTTTTCTACTTACATCAGATTGGATATTACACAGGCCGGTCATCAAATCATTCATCCAAGGTTTTCTCCCTGGAATTGCTCTGAAGATCTTTCTTATACTTCTGCCAATAATATTGATGATTATGTCAAAGTTCGAAGGACTCATATCCCTGTCCTCTCTCCAGAGACGCTCTGCATCTAAATATTACCTCTTTCTGATAGTGAACGTATTCTTAGTGAGCATAATTGCTGGAACAGCGATGGAACAACTTAATAGTTTTATTCATCAGTCAGCAACTGAGTATGTTCTATGCTTATGTTTAAAAGCCAACTCAATGATGTTTCTGTAAAATTATATTTTGTTTTTGCATATCTTTTTATATTGATAGAACCAGCACTTTAAAGTTGCATACCACTGGCACATTAAGTTATTGCTGAACCTAAAATAGTAGGTAGTAAACATACTGATCTAAACTTAAGAAATATAAGCTTTCAAGCTAAGTAGAACTAAAATTGAATACATGGACCAATAATAAGAAAACAATCAAGAGAATAAATAACACATACAAACATGAAATTCTTGTAAGAGTTTTAGTTACCTTGAATCTATTGTTCAATAAGAAAATGTTTATGGATATATGATTATGATTAATTGGAAATAAATGATAGTTGAAACAGAGAAGAGTTTTAGGTGCTCCTTTGGCTAAAAGGAAAATGTTGGATCCATTATATTTAATAGATTCATGTTGTCTTCCCTTTTGGCTAGAAGGAAAATGTTTGACCCATCATGTTAATTGATTTGGGTTAGTCTATTAAGAAGCGCCACCTACAAATATAAATAATATAGTAAGATGAGAATGCTAAGATGGATATAGTACTAGAAAGGACAAAATAAAAAATTATTATTCAACAGAAATTAGGTGAAATTCCAATATACGATTAACATGAGAAAATAAGGTTGGCATGGTTGAGGAGTTCAAAGAAAGCTTTAGTTAATATAGTAAAAAAGTAATTTAATTGAATGAAATGGCTCAAATTGTTTTCCCAAACATTGGTCACATCCTTCAAATTACGGGGACAGTTATTTGCTGGTGCATGGTTTTGAATTAATTTACACACTGGTGTACTAGTCATAGGAGTCAAAAGCCTTGTGATTTTTGTTTTCATTTTTGAAGTTATCTATGTTTTTTATATGCCTCCTATCTTCCACGATTTGATCTTTCCATCTTTTTTCTTTTTTCTTTTTTCATTTACTTGCTTGCCTTTCTGTTTATTCTCTGCCATTCAGTAGTAATTCTCTTTGTTGCTTCTTCAGTAGTAATCTTCTTTGTTGATTGCACCTCACTTCTCTTCTTCTTGACTGCGTAACTCTTTTCATTTGCCCCTGTAATTCTCTTCTTGTTTCTCTTTTTGACCAACAAGTACCCTGTGTTGTTGCATCTACTGGTCCCACTATTAGTCTAACTGCCAGCTAGTATTTGATATGAGTATGCATTATGTGTTATTCGGAGTAAAGAGGAAGAGAGGAAAAGGAAGAAACTCCACCTTCTACAGTCGTACATTGCTAATTAAGCCTCTCTTGGTGTCAAAAGGACCCAACCTTATTGCCTTGGCATATGAAGTTGGAATTATCTTCCCTCTGTGCTTGATATGGTATGAGACAGTTCCTTGCTAAAAGCTTCACTTTTAGCTATGTTGGGTTTGAGGAAGTATGTTAAGATGGAGCAAAGCGGAAGGAAGGAGAAGAAGAAACTCCACCCTTTAGCCCCACATTGTTAAATGACTCTCTTGGGTGTGCATAAACACCAAAGGAACATCTATTGTTTTGACATTTTGATGATACTGTAATAGTGAATTACATGCCTATGCGGTGTACAATATTATGACTTTTTCTGCTAACAATTCCAGTGTTAGGTCTCACTGAATAAAAGTATGTTAAATTATTCTCGAATGCAATGTACATCCTACATGACACCTGACATTAATTGGTCAACCTGATAAAATTCTGAAAATCTGTCCATGCTGCAATTTAATCCACTAGTTCTTGTTGTATCAGACACTTTTGAAGATTTGAATCTTTATTTTTCCGAACCTAAGTTGAAGCATGCTCTTCTATGCAGGATCCCAAAGACTATAGGTGTATCCATTCCGCAGAAAGCAACTTTTTTCATCACTTTTATCATGGTTGATGGTTGGGCTGGAATTGCTGGGGAGATTCTTAGATTGAAGCCTCTTATAATCTTCCACTTGAAGAATTTCTTTTTGGTAAAGACAGAAAAGGATAGAGAAGAAGCAATGGATCCAGGAAGCATTGAGTTTTCTACATCTGAGCCTCAGATACAGCTGTATTTCTTGCTTGGTCTTGTCTATTCTGTTGTCACACCTTTCTTACTTCCATTCATACTAATATTTTTTGCTCTGGCATATGTTGTCTTTCGTCATCAGGTGAGCAATTGTGAAGTTATTACTGTTAAATCCATTTATAACTGCATTGGTATTATCAGTCATAGTCGACTTCAATAGTTTATGCCAATTAAGTAGTTATTTTCTCTACCATCATATTCGATTTCATTACTAATTTCTTTCCATCGTACAAAATGATATAGAGTATAGACCCATGAACTTGGGATAGCAGGTCTTTCCTTTAACAATGAAGAAGCACTATCCATCTTCAATAATATACTTGTAGCTGTCATCTATTGTGTTATTCACATCCTTCAGGAGATGTGGATATATCAGCAGAAAGAGATGAGATAAAATGGGGATGGTGTAACATGTGTTGAATATTGTATTTCGACAAAGATCTCAAATGACTTCGTCCTGGAATGTCAGGCTGTCAAGGCACAATAACAAAAGGTTATATGTCACTGAGGCAGCCCAATGACCAATTTCAAGTTTTCTAAGCTTGCATATTTGTAGTTAGCAACATGTCCTTTATTCTGCATTGAACTTTATGCAACATTTTATCACTGAATTTCTAGATCACTTTTAATCACATACACTATATTTTTCTTTGATTTTTTTCTCCATTATATTTTTCTTTGGTTTTTCTCTGCCACTATATCTTTCTTTGGTTTTTCTCCTCCACTCACACCTTCCACTTTAAAGAACTTGTCAAACTATAAATTCTATTGATCCTTTGAACATTTGTATACCATCTTACCTTATTTTATTTCTTTTTTCATATATTAGATTTGCATTTAATTGCTTCTGGATAGTAATTTAGCCCACTGACATATTGCAAAAATACTTTTATATGTTCTGGTTCTCAATTAGGCACATGACTGCATCTGAAATTCAGTAAAATGCCAGCTGTTGGAGAATGACATCTTTCCTCATTTTGCCGTTTCTACATATCCATTAACTGGAAATGTAGGAATTTTTTTTTTTTTTTTTGAAGAACAAATTATAAACTTCACTCAAAGATATAGTTTGGGCTGGTAGATTTTGAAATCAAGACCTTGACAACAACTCTTAACCTCCTTATCACCTGAGCTAGTTGGCATCTTAGAGGTTATGCATATGGGGTCAGATGTCAAAAACAATCATCAAAGCCTCTTTTTTCTCCTGTTAGCGGTTGCTATCCAAGTGGGTGGCAGCAGTCTGGACCCAATGAGCCACAAGCTTGCCCTTGAGAGGCATAGCATGTCACGAACACTTTCTAAGAGCAGCCTTGAATACACCTAAGGGAGAGTTTGGTGGAAAGATTGAAGAACCACTGAGCTAACTTTGTGAGGATATTGCACTGTAGGATCAAGATCTTAAGTTTTAGAAATGATAATCTTGACTTGCTCAACTGCTGTCTTGAAAGTTTTGGGTTTTCACCCTGTTCCTACCATTGTTGAGAAGCGGGAAACCAAATAGTTCTAAACCTATCAGTGAGCTTAAAGAAAACATAACTGGATTATTGTTGCTGCTTCTATTTGCACAACACGCTTGTCCACTTTACTCCCACTTCTACCATAGTTTAGCAACCTTCCCTGCCTCATCCCTTGAACACTTTTTTTTAGCATCCTTATAAATAAAGTGCCCTGTCTAACTATTCACAAGATCAAATAACTTAGAGAGGCTCATTTATTATTTATCATTTGGTGCTTGCTTCTAATTAATTACTTGGCTTGTCAACTTCGATTGGGTTCCTGCCACTATGAAAGGGGGAAAAGCACTTCTAAACATGTCAGTGTGCTGATACAGAGCGAACTACAAGCTACATAACCATACCATAATTGTCTCTTGAATTTGTATGATGCATTACAATTTACACATCCGTAGCTAGTGGTTTTCTGTTTCGTAGAATACATATTTTGTAACTATTCTATTCAATCAAAATTTTTCCCATCTCATTACTCCACTAAATTTATTCTGATGTATATTATTCTTGTGATATAGATAATTAATGTGTATAACCAAGAATATGAGAGTGCAGCAGCATTTTGGCCAGATGTTCACGGACGCATTATCACTGCACTGGTCATATCTCAACTTCTTCTATTTGGACTCTTAAGTACAAAGAAAGTTGTTGATGCAACACCTTTCCTCATCGTGCTTCCTATTTTGACTATATGGTTTCATAGATATTGCAAGAATCGTTATGAACCTGCTTTTGTTAGATATCCACTTCAGGTATCTTTTACATGCATTTTTTTATTGTGCTTGAATCATTTCAATTAATATTTATTGCAAATTTACATTGTTTACAGGCAGTATCCATTTATAGATCTCAATCGTTCATCTGATCATGGTTAAGGCTCTGAAAAAAAAACTTGTAGTTAATAATTTTACCAACAGAAATTTGCTCCTACCAATTTAATTTGCTCACTCAATAAAAATGAGAAATTGCATACTATAATGGATCATCTTGCCATGTTTTCCCTAGCAAGGGTCAGTGTGCTTTTCTGTGGCATGCTGAAGAAAAACTAGGAAAGCGCAGGGACTGAAAATGCACCCTTAAAAAGGACGACTTTAACTAATGAAAATTCATTTTAGATTTCAGATGCATTCCTCAAGAAATGGCATGTCCTTCATTGGGCTATGTAGATCTGCTTTCTTCATTAAGAAGAAACAATAGTTAAAACTGCTGGTAGGGTATGTTCTTATGTAATTATGATCAACAATTGTAAGTTTAGTTGCATCTGTTGAATTGAGATGGAGTCCATTCCAAATGGTTAGCCATTTGGGAGTGGATACCCTCTTAATATATAGACGACTCTTTTGTCACACAACTGGTTTCTTTGTTTTATGATATCATACGATTCTTTAATGTTATTGTTTTGCTCACATGTGTTTAGTTTTCAGTGATGAAAGAAACATCACAATATTCACAACGCAGTTAGGATCTCAATCTTTACGGTTCTAACAAGAAGTTTTTGTGTTTATTTTCCTCTCAGGAAGCAATGATGAAAGATACATTAGAACATGCCCGGGAGCCGAACCTAAACTTGAAAGCATACTTATCAAATGCATACCTTCACCCAGTGTTCAAAGATGACGAGGAGGATGAAGATACTTTAGCATCCGACGAAGAAAAAGACTGCGATAGCGTACTGGTACCAACTAAGCGCCAGTCTCGCAGGAACACTCCAATCCCCAGCAAACATGGCCGATCATCACCACCTTCCGATATCGATGTCCCATTACAACTATAGTTTACAAAACTAGCTTTTCCGATGAAATATGTAGAGTATTTCTATGAAATAGTCGATCTGAGCATAATCTCTGTATCTATGTGCAGCAAGTGTTTGTAATTGCGTTTAAAGATTGAGCCGAATGTTTTATTTGTGAAAAGCTGGCTAAAATGTTTCATGATCTGTGCTTACAATCTCGATCAGTTTCACTTCCTCGATCGGTTCGGTGTCTGCTTTCTGGAGTTTGTACCTGGCAAAGAAGGAAATTTGTTCATTTAAGCTTTGTAATATTCTTGTAAGTTAATTATTTGTGTAATGATCAAGAAGAAAACAGTTTTGCATCATCAAAGATACTCAAGTATTGTGAAAAGTATTCTCTTTTTTGCTTCATAAATATGCTTGTACCATTGATTCTAATCTTATAGTGAAAGAATGAGATTAGAACACCAAATAAAAATTATTGGTGCTTCTGATCTCTGTTCTTGTTTAACCACCCCGAATATCAAAATTAAAATAACAAGATCGGGCAATATCTAGCTAGCTTATGCTGTCATAAAACTTATGGATCTTCTTCCATGACTCCTGCCTCTGCATCTTGAGCTGCTTGTAGAAGTTGTCAATGAAAGCTTCTGCCTTAGTAAACAGCTCTTGCTTGCTTATGATCTCCCCGGTTTCGATCTCGACCTCAACCTTCTCTTCCTTTCTTTTCTCTTCTTGTTTCCTTGCATGTGCACTCTTCTCTGATCCCTCGAACCCTCCGATGAAGAAGAGGCTTGGTCTTGACGAGCAATGCTCACGAGCTTGAGCTCTCGGTGTGACCTTGGAGGCCTTCGGTGCCACCGCGGTCTTCTGTGCTAGCTTCATGAAGGCTTCGCTCACCATTGGAGCTCCTGTTGCATTGCAATTTGATGTTTTTTCCTCATGATGCCTAGAGAAGGCCTTGAGGAATCCATCCTCGACACATAGTACAAAGATGAGGATGTTAAAAAGGATATACATATAAGAGCTCCTTAGCGAAGAGGATATGAAGGGGGCGACGAGGACTAGAACAAGGAGGAACAACCCTTTGGATACTTGAGATCTAGCTAACCTCTCCATGGCTAGCTAGCCAACTATGCGTGTCGAAAGTGGTAGTAACAGAAGACAACCACGACACATATGTATAGATAGAATGAATAGGCAATTAGGATTTAGAGTAGAACAAAGATAGTGTGTGGCAACATATTTTGAAGAGGATAAGATCGGCGAAAATATTCCAAAGCACTTTAGGTGCAACTTTTCTATATGATCTTTTCGAAGTT
Organism: Curcuma longa; assembly: GCF_044706935.1. Lineage (NCBI taxonomy): Eukaryota > Viridiplantae > Streptophyta > Magnoliopsida > Zingiberales > Zingiberaceae > Curcuma > Curcuma longa. The sequence continues at coordinate 3,051,333 of NC_133875.1, forward strand.
AGAAGAGAAGCTTTCGTGGATTCAAGAGTTCATTTTTCCTCTTCTCTCGACTTCCCTATAGAAATCCTTCGTAAAATTTGAACATCGTATTGGACGAATTGGTCAAATTGAAGTTCAAAAATGATAGTTTCACCGTCTTTAACCGTAGTCAACCCCCAACTGAACCCGATCGAACCTGACCCGACTAGACCGAATAAAGGGTAACGAGATAAAGGAAGATTGTGCATTGATATTCTCCTTTCCACTTTCATTGAGGGATGGTTGACAGTGAAGGGGGCAATAAAGAACAACTCCTTTATATCCAATTCATGTGCTATTTTTCAACTTTTTGGATTAGTCACTAAAGAGATTACAAGGAATACTCCTGTGCAATCTTTTCAAAGATTCTAGGATCATATTAATTTTCATTTTTCGATTAAAATCAAATCGAACTGTAGATTCCTTTTGGAAGCTGATACAATACGAAAACAAATAATACTGAAGAAAAGATAATTGTTGATAAAATCTAGATTGATAGATCTAGGATAATTAAAGATTTAGTTTTTATATATCATAGGGTAATTAATATTTGTTTATTTTAGTAATAAATAAGGAACAATTATAATTACTATTAAGAGTAGTGTGCTTTCTTTATTTAAAATATTTGTTTTCATATTTATTGTATTTGAGACCTCTTGGAATTAATATAATTTCAATTTAACTTTATGTATGGAGTTATTTTTTCTGCTTCATCAATTTCGTTCTAAATTTCTAAATGGTTCGATAGTTCAATTTTGATATATATCGTATTTATTATATATTTTTAAAGATTTTTTAAAAATTATTTTATGTGAATCAATAAGTTAATCTTTACTACCACAAGCTTCCACAATATTACATTTTCTAAACTATTCTATATGAACCAATAAGTTAATTATTTGTTATTATCCACTTTCGCAACACTAATATTTTCCTGACTATTCTGTGTGAATCAACAAATTAATCCTTTTAAGTTGCGTTGAACTTGAGTAGCAAGCAAGGGCGGATCTAAACAGTTTGCTACTCGGGCTTTAGCTTCGGGGGCCCAACAAATTTATTATTTAAATTTATTGTAGAAAAATTAAAAAATATAAAGGAGAAAAGAAAATAGCTCGGGGAGCTCGGGATTAACCTCGAGGCTATCCATTTCCTGACTCCGTCATTGGTAGCAAGGCATCATTTTGAAATAAATATGCTGAAGTCCGCGGGCTAGGCCTTCGCACTTAAAACTAACTTGAATCCGACACGACCCATATGAATTAGTTACTCTCGAACCCATATAGCAAAGTTTTAATTTTTGTGTTTTTCTAAGATTGTAAATTAATTAATTGTTTGGTGATCCTATAAAATAAACACATTCTTTTATGATTATATTTATTTAATTCAAGAAAATAGAAAAAAGGTATAATATATTCATATGCAAAGATAAATAACTACACACTTGGAAAAAAATTTATAAATAATGTATTCTCAAACTCTATTTTATCTATAATTTGGAATTTATAGTTCATCAAATGTCTCAAATTAACATAAATGAACAATAGATTTATGCAATTAATTAAGCATCATAACGATACAATAGTAAAAAAAAAAAATTTAAATGTCTGTATCAAATAAGAACAAACAAAGGCAACGATCGATGAGCAGCAACCAAAAAGATCATGTGATGATTTAATGGAGTATATATATGAAGATCACAAACTAACAATGTATCTGTTTGAACACATTAATTCGCTTCAGAAGGCATAACTATCTATTTTCAGATAAAAGATCTATGAAATGAAATGAAATGGCTAATCATTAATTAATTCCTCGCCGTCGCTTGTCGGCGGCCGCCATTGAAGTGGGACCTCATGTGCCCGCCTAGCGCCTGCCCCGTCGGGAATGACTTGCGGCACACCGAACACTCGTGTCGCTTCTTCGCCACTGCTCCGGCTATCACCGCGGCCGTCGGAGGGGCCGGCGCTGGGCGCTTCCGGTGGCTGGACTTGTGGCCTCCGAGTGCTCTGTACGAGGAGAACACTCTGCCGCACTCGTAACGCAGATCAGATATCGGAGGCGTCGACGGAGGAAACGGCTCGTTCTGCTGCTGTTTCAGCGCCGGCGACGGAAGCGGAGACGGCTCGTGCTCCTGGGTCGGCGGAAACATCGCGTGGTTATGGTCTGAGGCGCGCGATAGCAAGAGGAGCCCGAGGAGGCAGTCCTGCTCGTCTTCGTCGAGGAGAGAAGGCGGCGGAGGCGAAGGACGAGGCCGCTCTGTTCGCTGTCGCTTAGGCGTCCACAAGGCCGGCAGCGTGCGTTGCAGGAAGCCCGCAGCCATCTCTGTTTCTGGCGGCGAAGAAGCAGAAGAAGAAGAAGAAGAAGAAGAAGGCGAATGGAATTGCAGAGTGGATGCAGCAGCATTATTTATAGGCAGAATTCCTTGAATCCCAAACAGAGTGGAACTCATTCGATCAATCAATCAATTACGGATCTGTTCAAGAACTCCCTAATTAAATCCTAATGCGATCCAAATTGCCAGAGAAATCCAGGAATTCCTTCTGCAATCGGACTCACAAGATCTCCTAACGGTAATAAACGAACAAACCATCTCCTAATCATGTTAGGAATTATTGCTTTCTATTTTTGGAACTCCTAATCCTAATTAGATTTCAAAATACCCAAAACAGAAAGTTTAGATTGGAGAACAAATCTATAATTCAAAATAGAATTTATCGAAATCTACCGGGAATAACTTTTTTTTAAATGTATTTTCAAAATGTTTTAAATGAGCAAACTACCGGTTTCTGTAGATTCTGTAAAATCTATTATATTCATCACACTTGCTTAAAAATTATAAGCTTGTTTTTCTCTTTATTATTTAGGACAAAATGCCTCTTTATTTTTAAATCAAGGGAACGTCTTATTTTTGATTTTTTTTTTAATCAAAAAATGTCCTAATTCAACCATATATAATTATCTAAATATCATGAAATCATCTAAATTGTTCTATATCATTTAATACAATTATCTCCTTTTTAATTTCTAAAATAATCAAAATTGGTATTGTATCAGTTACAAAATCATAAATACGTATTGTAGTAGCTATGATTTTATAGTTATTACATTTTGAATATTAGATGAGATGAGAACGCATAAAACATATTCACGTTTTAACAGCTATAATTTCGTAGCTGTTATAACACATGCTTAACCTATTCAAAAATATTCAGTTGTACCATCTACGATTTCATAGCTGTTACAATGTGAATTTAATCTTATTCACTTATCATTCACGTTATAGCAGTTACAATGCGGATTCAACTTGTTCACCTAACATCTATATTGTAGCAATTATGAAATTATAACTGCTATAATATAAATATTTTTGAACACATTAAGCATACGTTATAACAGTTACAAAATCGTAGTTGTTATAACTTGAATAGATACATACTCACCTAATATTCATGTTGTAACAGCTACGAAAGCATAACTACTACAATATATATAGTATTTATGGGTTCCGTACTGCTATAACACATCTGACCGGTTCAAAAATTACTAATTTTGAATTTAGATAGAAAATAATCATATTGAACAGTATAAAATAGTATCGAGGTTATTTGAATAATTATAAGCCACTAAATCAAAATTGAGAAAATTTACAAAGTTTTCTAATTCGAAGAAAAAAAATAAACAATTGAAAATGATCTTCATCAACTCTTTATGATGTTTTTTTAAAGAATGATCTTCACAGAACTTACTTTCACCAACTTAGATCCCAAAATCTATTAAATTCATCACACGTGCTCTGTATTTTAAGCTTGTTTTGCTCTTCTGTTCGTTTATAAACATCCTTTAGATGAGAAACAGCAGAGAGCCCAACAAAACTTTGCATCAAACATTTGTCTATCTTTATTTAATTTCTTCAAACATTTGTTGAAGAAAGAAGAATTACATACGTATAAAAGTTTCTGAATCACAGAAGAAACTAACAACTTTGTAAGAAAGATCGAACTACTGCTGACAAGTGACAATTCAAGAAACAGCGAGGTTAATTCACCGGCAGCTGGAAAAGATTAGTTCTTTAATGGAAACTCTTATCTGCTTCATCGTGCAGATCGATCAAGGTGAGATCGATTGGATAAGCACGCCGGCTCTCACTTCGATCCAGCCGGAATCTGCGCGAGAAGAGGACGCCCAATTCGGCGGCGCCGGCGACGCGAGCTCCAGAATATGGTTCGTTGGAGACAGATCACTTGAATCTGCCGGAATATTCTCCTCTTCCGTCGGGGAAGATGAAGCATAGGAAGGTATTTCCAGCACATTCCTCGGAGAGCCTCCGAGCGGAGTAGTGCATTCCCATGGTGCACCGGCGATGTCCTCGACGGCGTCGGTCGTAGCGACGAATGGATGGCTCAGCAGCATCTCGGCCGTCGATCTCTGAGCAGGGTCTTTGGCGAAGCAGAGTCTGAGGAAATCCTTCCCCTTTTCGGATAAATCCGCAGGGATCTCCGGCGAAGCGTCGCTGAAGGCGATTTTGAAGAGTAACCCCCACGCGTCCCCGTCGGGGGGATTCGGCCACGGCGGTCGACCGGTAGCCATCTCCACCACCGCGCACCCGAGAGCCCAAATGTCTCCCGGCGCTCCGTGCTCGTCCCTGGCAGTCGCCTCCGGCGACATGTACAGCGGAGTGCCGCGGAAACCTTTGGCGCGGTCGTCGGCCTTCTTGGCGAGGCCGAAGTCGGATATTTTGACGGCGCCGCCGTCGAACACCAGAACATTCTGCAGCTTGACGTCGCAGTGGGCGTAGCCGCAGGCGTGGACGTAATGCAGCCCGAGGAGAATCGCCCTGGTGTAGCGCCGGACGGCGGGCTCAGGGAACCGGCCGCCGGAGCGCAGCAGGAGGTCACGGAGCGAGCCGCCGCCGGCGTACTCGAGGAAAATATTGTAAGACTCCTCTGTGCGGGAGGAGACCACGTCGGAGCAGAAGCAGCGAATCAAGTAAGGGCAGCCGTCGAGGCGGGAGAGGACGGCCTCCTCGTGGCGGAGGACGGCGGAGGCGGAGAGCGGCGTGGACTTAACGGCCATCAACGGAGGCAGAGGATCCCCTGAGGGTCGGCGGACGTGGGCGAGGCTGACGGTGGCGAAGCTGCCGCGGCCGAGGACTTCTCCGCGGCTCCAGTCCATGATGCCGAGACCGGCGAGACGCCAAGTTAACAAGTTTTGCGATGGCGTCTCTTCTCCATGGAGGCGTTTATATATATACGTTCGGAAACGAGTCGATGTCGCTTTAACTGAAAATGGAAATTCGAATAATCAATCATTGGCTAGATTTGTTTTCCAAGAAATTTAATTCAACAAATCTAATCAGGATTAGGATTTCCAAAAATAGAAAGCATTAATTCCTAGCATGATTAGATTTCTCAGGCAATTTGGATCGCATTAGGATTTAGTTAGGGAGTTCTTGAATGGATCCTTAATTGATTGATCGATCGATCGAATGAGTTCCACTCTGTTTGGGATTCGCGGAATTCTGCCTATAATTAATTCTGCGTCCACTGTTCAATTCCATTCTCCTTCTTCCTCCTCTTCTTCTGCTTCCGCCGCCAGAAACAGAGATGGCTGCCGGCCCTGTGGACGCCTAAGCGACGGCGAACAGAGCGCCCTCGTCCTTCGCCTCCGCCGTCTTCTCTCCTCGACGAAGACGGGCACACTAACTGCCTCCTCGGGCTCCTCTTGCTATCGCGCGGCTTAGACCGTCACCACGCGGTGGCGCCGCCGGCGTCGAAGCAACAGAACCACCTAATGCTTGCGCCGATCCAGTGTTGACAATCTTGTTATCGTGTTGCCGTAGATAGACAGAGAATTTACTAAATTGAAATTATAAATTCAATTTCAACTTAGTTGGTGAGGGACTTGAGCTGATAATCTTAAATTGTCGACTTTAAAGGTTAGGCTGAGTTACTGAGTTATCCATGTACAAATAGGACTTCTCTGATTGCAGTTGAGTTCTTTTGAGTATCGAGTCAATCGAGTACTCCCAGTGGTGAGTCGTTGAGTGGTCTGAGTGGTGAGTCGGGAGAGAAGTCGTCTGACTGCTGACTAGATTGTCAAACATTGAGTCGGGAGAGAAGTCATCCGACTACCAAGTAGATTGCCGAACACTGAGTCGGGAGAGAGGTCGCTTAACTTATTGAGTATCGCCTGACTGCCAAGTACTTGGGTGTGGAGTTCAAGTGCTTGGGAAAGTAATCCTGAGTGGATTTATGAGTGCTCGAGAATAGGGAAGTTAAATTGGGAATGAAACCGCCGAATGCTTAGCAAGTATTCTTGAATCCGAGTGGGTTGCCTAAGCGTTGAATCAGAGAATCAGAAATTGAGACCTGTGTTTGACATAGTTATCTTAAAACAGATTCGTCCCACTTCTGGCGGTACTTCAAGATTATTATGGGTCATCTGTTTCTCAGGATACAATGACAAACCAAGATCCACATCAAACACTGATGGTCATGATGAATTGAGAAGTAGAAGATTGCTATCAAGGGTATTCTGCTGAGCAAGAGATGCACAATAGAGAGAATGAGAGCTTGAGGGAATGCAGATGCGCAAGATCTCGTCTCCTTTTATAGGAGAGCTCCTCTTTAGCTGCATAAATGATCAAGTAAATGTCATTTATCACCTGGATCGAAATGCTACTGTTGACTATGAGTAGTCGGCCGTTTTACTCAAGAAGTTACAGATTCATAATAATCGCCTGATTAATTTTCTTCCGTTACACTCTTGGGAAAGTAGTAAAGGGAAAATTCAATTGGTAAAATATTGATTGATTCACTTGGGCAAATTTAATTTAACCTAATCAATCTTGCATTCGACGCTCATAAATAGTGCTTGTATACTAGTCAACTTAGTTCAGTTCAATCTGAGCCCTAGATTTGATCCCTTGCGCACTCACGTGTGAAAGAGTCCTTCCCATGTATTTATGATAAATCCCAGTCAGTCTCGACTCAATCCCTGGACTCGGAAGTTTCCCATCGACCACCAGGGTAAATGTGGCCAATTCAGAGTCCAACATCCTTTGATTGCGTTCCCGTCTTCCCATGTATTTATTCACAATATATATGTTTCAATTACCATGTGACGACATTCATTATGACATTCAAATTCTCATCCCGTAACGAATGTTAATGTGTGTCTATTTAATAAAGGTTCACGATCTCCTCTTTTGGTAATGCTTCATTATTAATAAATGTTAATGCATGTTATTATTGATCATTTTTACTGTGCCCTTTTTTTCGAGTCCCTATTTCTGATGTCCAGTGTCATTCGGCTCAAAACCCAACTTTAAAATTGCTCACAACTCCTAACCGAATTCCAACCACTTCTTGATTCCGAGTCCAACTCTTCAGCACCTCTACGTTCCGAATATGAGCTTTAAACACATTAGGTTTCCCGGGCTTAACTTTTTACTAAGCCTGCATATTGAGCCCAACCTCTTCTTTCTTGGGCCCAACTTGACCCGACTAGCTCATATCCCCGTAATCACATATTGTGGAGATACGGGTGAATAAAAATTCAGTTAAATTGAATCGTTAAATGGTTCAATTAATTTGAAAAATTTTATTTTTTTTTAAAAAAATCAATCATAATTGATTCGGTTTTGGTTTGATTTTCATTTTAAAATCTATTATTCAGTTAAATCAAATAATGATTACTCAAATCCGTAAAAAATTAATTGATAAATTGTTAAAATAAATAAACTGGCCAGAATATAAATTTCTAAGTCCGGCGCCGGTAATCAATAAATCTTTTATATTATTTAAAAATTTTGATTAATTCAATTTTTGAATGAATTAATGGATATTTTATCAGTTCGATTTATTTGATTTTTATTAAAAAATTTAATTAATTTAATTAAAAAATTAATTTATTTAATTTTGATTAATTTAATTTAATTCTGATTCAATTTTAATTAAATACCGACAAGCAGAGGTGGGTGTGATTAATTACGTAATCTAACGTCCGCAACAACACCGACGACCTGCTCACGCAATGCAAACGACGGTTGACCAAAAGAGAGCAAATCCATCTCGGATCTGTCTTGTCGTAGTTGATGTACACGTGGCGGATTTACGCCGCCGCGACAACGTCTGGAAGCCAGATCGCCGGCCAAACGACCTGCTTCGTCGACATTGGTTGACCTGGCCACTTGCGTCGTGTCAAACGTCGATTCGAGGGAAAAGAAAGTTCGAGTGAACGTTCGACGCCAAGTCAAAAGGTTCAATCCCGACTAGGAGCATTCAGTTCCTTCTCCACCTGCCCAATTTTCAATACGTGGACCCAAACGTCAACGCCCCGCGTTGACGTTGACTCACGGATTCCATTCAGGATCTAGAAGGCGTGTTTCGTGAAGATGCGTCATTTCACACTGAATATGATTCCCAGAATAGTCTTAGGCTACAAACACAGGGTTCCTTCCCCACTGCAGTCGAGGTGGTCCTCCGACGTGCTCGCATCGAGGATTCGTGTCTTACAAATCAAAGTTCATCAATTGAGGGTAACATTGTTGACGTAGCTCCTCTAACAATTAAGCAGAGTTGTTGAAGTTGACAAGGGTCGAATCTCGACAAAGTCGAGGCAATGTCCTCCTCTGTCATTGCCAACTACAACTTTTCGATTTACCTTCCTCACAGATGATTGTGGGACCAATCGTGTGGGACTGCTGGAGTGACGGATTCCATCTTTTATTAAAATAGAGAGATTGGAAGAAGAAAAGCTCGCGTGCGTAAGAGAGTGGTAAGAACTTGAAAGAGAAAGACAAAAAAAATTAATCTTCACATGTAAAGGAAAAGCACACCTTCATTTACCTTCACGAAATCTTATATAGCCACGGAAGTGAGAAAACCATGTAGACCACTACACAAGCCTTGAGCAAGTTATATGGACTATCACACGAGCGAGGTGCCGCCCACCGGCCAACCACACAAGTAGACAATTGCGCTAGGAGCAACAACCGTTTGTCCATACTACTGCTATTGTCTGATCATTATGGATAATTTCGCTAAAGTCGATTTTGCATCAGGGACTGTTGGATGTTAATATCTGAAAGAACTTGCTCAATCAAGATCCCTCATCGTTCTAGAACCGCTATGGCCCATCACATGAGCAAATCTTTGCGCTAGGAGCAACAATTGTCTATCCATACTGCTGATATTGTTTGGTCATTAATCTGACGTCGTTCTTTAGATGAGGAATTTCACTAGGGTCGATTTTGCATCACCGTTGGATGGTTGAATGTATCCCTCATCATTCTGGAACCACTATGGCTACTCGGATGGAGAAACTTGGGGTTTGATGAGCTTCTGTTGTTGCAAAGAGCATTGGCTGAGACTACGAAGTTTTGATAGGACGACGACCCGATCGGATTCACTCGAGCTGCATCAAACACTAATAAATTTTGAATTATAAAAATAAAATAAAATTAAATTAAAAAAAGTTGTCACAAGCAAAAGCAAAGCGTAAGCGTGCGCGAGGGCGCATCTCCAACTGTGTCCAGCTGCTTACGCCTGCCTGTGAATGTGGTCGGCCCTCCTCATTAACAGCTTTTCTTATTAGATCGATGGACCATTCCAACTTAAGCTACCTAATTCCCTAAATCACGCTCTGTTTCATCGGGGAATTATAGCTGCGAAATCACGTTCCTCTTTAGCTGTCTTGTCTCGCCGGAATATGCTTTCATTATTCGCTTGAAAGACAAAAAAAAATATTGAAGTGCGGCGAGTTTGAGGAAAAGATTGAATTTTTACTATTAATGTTAAGAACGAACACAGGGGATTGACTCCGTTCTACAATTTGATTCATCGATTCTACAGGAAATGGATCGTTTCTGTAATCTGAAGCGCTAAGATCGAGGTTGCTGTTGGCGGCGATGGCTAGTTCGTCGTTATCTTCTGCTGTCGGTGTGGGAGATTGCATCTCGTCGGACCTTACTGTAATCCAGTTGTCGTCGTCGCTTCCCCAGTCGATCGCCGGAGAGGCGCTTCCGGCGAGGCGCCGGAGCCTCTCCTCCGGGCTGTCGAGATGGTACTCTTCTTCTTCGGAGTCCCACATGCTCTGCTCCAGCGTGCTCTTCGGGGATACCCAGATTTGATCTGTTGGAGCGGAGGCGTTTTCCGGCGAGCAACTCGCTTTCTCCACGAACGGGTGCCGCAGCAGCTGCTCCGCCGTCCACCGCTCTGATGCGTCCCTCTTCAAGCACTTCCCCACGAAGTCCCTCGCTTCCGGCGACAGCCACCCGGGGCACTCGGGGACGTCGCCGGTGAACCCGGCTCGGTGAAGCGCTGCCACCGGGTCGGCGACGTCGGGCCACGGCGGCCGCCCCGTCGCCATTTCTATGACCGCGCACCCGAGCGCCCACACGTCTGCGGGCAAGCCCTGCGCCTCCCCGCGCGCCGCCTCCGGCGCCATGTACATCGGCGTCCCCGCCACCGGCGGCACGGCGGTCAGCCGCGCGCACCCGAAGTCCGCAAGCTTCGCGCAGCCTCCGGCGAAGACGAGAACATTCCGGCACTTGACGTCACGGTGCGCGACGCCGGCTGCGTGGAGGTGGGCGAGGCCGCGAAGGAGGTCGCCGGCGTAGGAGCGGATATCCGGCTCTTCGAGGCCGCCGCCACGAGCCTCTATGCGGTCGGAGAGCGAACCGAGAGGAGCATACTCGAGGAAGAGGTTGTAGACCCCGTCGGCGACCTCGAAGCCGAGGTAGGAGACGACGTTGGGGTGGCGCGGAAGGGAGGAGAGGATCCCCTGCTCTCGTTGCAGAGGAGCGGAGAGGGACACGTCGGCATGCTTGACGGCAAATACGACGCCGGAGGGGGACGCCACCGCCGCAGAGACCGTGGCGGTGGAGCCGCGGCCGATGGTCGGGCCTCGACGCCACTCTCCGACGGCCATATTGGGATCAAATGCGGAACTCGGCGGAGTCGATTTGGATCTAGAAAAGGAGCAGAGCCGTTTATATACCAGAGAACGTTGACTTCCTGAGATCTTTGCCGCTGGCGGTCGGCGGAGCGGCGGAAGGACGAGTCATGATCGATCACATGTGGAGACCGCGGCGAGGGTTGACGGCGAAGATAAATAATGGCGCTCCAGCGGAGCACACGGCGCAGCTTTTCTGACCAATTAAAACCGTCCGCGTACGATTTAAGGGTGGGACCCGTTGACTCGCCATAGACCAGCGCAGGAAGTCAGAATTGTCAACGCATGATTGACTTCGCTCTTTGGCATCCGATTTGGATAAGTGTACGGCTGGATATTGGAAGGGCTAAATTATTATTATTTTTAATGTTATTATTTTTTATTATATAATTAATGTTATACCCTTATTAAAATATTACCTTTGCCTAACTTTTCTTCTATTTATATAAAAATACTTATTTTAAAAATATCTTCCATTTATGACAAGTGGATCGAATTTCGATAAAATAAAAGTAATATCTTCTCTGTAGTAGTCAAATTATAATTTTTCGATTTACCTCCTTATAGATAATCGTTTCTCGATTTATCGTGTAATAACAGTTAGATGGTAGATTCCACCTTTTACTGAACTAATTTGACTATAAAATCATAGCAGCTGCTAGCTATTTAAGCTAAACAATTGTAAAATAATGACCAAACGTGATAGTCACGCCCAAATAAGACTATGTATTCGATTAAAATCGAATCAAATTAATCAAAATCAAATAAATCAATTTTTTTTTAAACTAACCGAATTCATCAAATTTTTAAATAGTTTAAACTGAATCGATAAAATATCAATTAATTCAATCAAAAATCAAATTAATGAAAATTTTTAATTTATTATAAAAAAATTATCAATTAATTAAAATTTTATAAATTTATTTACTTACAAATTTATCGATTTTATTCCAAAATTTATTCAATTTAATCAAATAAGTGATTTTAAAATCGAAACAAGAATGCATATTACGAGAACCGCAACCATGTAACCCAATGACCAAATGGAGAAGGGTATGGATAGAGGTGGTTAGCCGATTTAGGGTCTAAAGAAGTGGTTGCACCCAACACAGTGGGAAATTGACTTTGGATGAACAACCCGACAGTTGACTTCCAGCTGGCTCAAAATGATTATTAGGATTGACTTCTTATAGATCTTTAACAAGTCAAACATCCATTTAATTAGAAGGGTACAGTTCCAAATAGTAGAATAACTCAGGCACAAGTGCTCAACTAAAATTTAGGTATAGCCCTACACTTCACATGCCTCTCTGTGGATCTACTGCAGGTCTTCTTCTTCCACAGTTAGGACACTGGCAATTCTAAAGGCAACTACACCAAACAACACTCATCGCATAACCAACCTCACTTAGTGGAATAAAAACTTAATTATTATCGTACATAGTTTGTTACCATCCTTATAAAAGCCATAAATAGAGAAGTAAAAGCTTCAAATATACCTCTGAGTGGAAAGAAGCATCTCAATTGTCACCCTCTGCGAACTGTCTCAATGAATGGTCTCCTCGGCCGCTTCCAGCTCCTCGCGAACCAACTGTGCTCAGTCCAACTATAGTTTATCAGAGGATCTGTCGAATAAGAACACAAAGCATTTCTTTTGTGTTGCTCAAACACACTTTTGGTTATGCCACAACTAAGAAAAAGGATATATTGGTTGAAGGAGACTAGGGATATCACTTGAGATGCATCTGAACGAAACACACTCGCGCTGCAACTACAGATCGAAGGTAGAATTTAAACGAGCGATACATCGTATACGATTTCACACTAGTTTTACATATATATTGGCATTAGGGAGTTCAGTCTCCATCAAATATATCATATACATTATATATATATTGAACAAACTGCAGTGGTCTTTTCTGCCTGTGTTTCGATTGAAGCTGATGTGAGGATTCAGAAACACAATGAAAATTTCTTCTTCTGCAAAACAGGAAAATGTTACGATCAGGAAATCAGAAAAATTATAGCAGTACAATGCGAATGAATGAGCGACCAAGTGTTTTGAAATGTTGATTCCACTTAGAGTTGGTGAATTTTTTTTTTTGATAACTCAGAAACTACCAAAAGATGGAAGAAAGTCCCCTGCATGTGTGAAACAAGCAGGTGTAACATATGCAATATTAATGCTCAGATACTGTCTGGAAATTTACAAGGATAGAATACATCTCAATGTCATACGAATGCGGAGAATGAATGTTCAGAATTGAATTAGTTTGAGGATCATAGACGCCAAAAGGTAAAATTTTTAAAGGTGCAGACCATATTACGATGTAACTTACCCGAAACTTAGCCTCCCTTTGCTGGTCGATATATGCAAGCAGCTCCTCTTGTCTCATCAAAGCTTCATATAGAGCCTGCTCAGACACAATTAATGATGATGAATGTGTATATCAATGCATAATTTGATTGCATGACGCCAAATATAAAATAGAATGCTACATGAATTTGAGAAAATCTCATAGTGCATTAGAATCTAAAAATTAAAGCAGAATACGTGAAGTGAGTTTTAGATGGATGAGGCATAGCATCAGCCCTTTGGATAGATAGATAGGGCATGCCAACAAATTGATTAGGGGTTTGAATTAGTAAGGAAAGTGGATTAGAAATAAAATTCGAATTAGTAATGTAGATTTACATAAAATTCATTGGAGGAATAAGATTCATGGAGATAACCCAAATAATTGGGACAAACATGACTCAATGATGGAGGAGGATGAATTAGAAAGAGAAGAACATTGAACATGTAAGCAAAAGGTGAAACACTGCTGGAGGTTCAAGTACTGGAACAACATATATTCATTAAATAATCAACTTGACTTTCTAAGAAGCATTACCATGCAACATTAGATGGGAAATGTTGGATGACACAGCTTTCTCCAAGAAATTTATTTTGTGCCTAGTGCTTGAATTGAAACCCAAGTACAATTACATTTATTTTGATATGCTAGTTGTGGTAATCCAAAACAAAAGGTATAAACTCACCTTTTTAGTAGAAATGAGCTCAGCTTCTAGTGCATCCACACGGCGAATAGCAGCATCAAGCAATTCCTCTTTTTCGTGAGGCATTTTAGTAGGTTTTGCTTGAAGCTCATCAACCTTTTCCTCCAGTTCTCCCAACCTTTTTAAGACTGATGAAAGCAGATGTACTTCTTTGTAAGCAGGGGAAGGAGAAGGGGGTCGAAATTCCTCTTTAGGCATAGGATCCAGATCAAATTCAGGATGGTAATGATCAAACTCATCCCTTTTATGTTGAAACTTTTTGTTTAGACTAATGACTGAACAGAGCATAGTGTAAAGTGTCATAATGAAGGCAGCAAGCCATGTGATAATTTGAGCTTTTAATCCTTGTGAAGTCTTCCCCCTGTCCAACAATGGGAATCTACCTGGAACAAGCAAGCTACTCTAATTAGCCAAGAATACAGCAAACAGATAGATTCAACAATCATAAAAAGCTAAGAATTTTATATTGTATGGGAAAATAATAAACTACATTAATAAAGAACTTAATTAAACATGTGTTAACTGACCTTAAAGGGAGTTATGCTCAAATTGTAACAAGAAAATGAAAAGAAAGGACTGTTAAAGGGGTAGATCCAGAGTTATTACTATAGTAAGATATAGGTCAAAATATATATATGGAGTTAGGAACCTAATTACAATGTATAACATGTAAAATTAGTTAGCATATTTGCTGAGTGACTGCATATGATGTTAGGGCCCTAATTACATATGTTGTAGAATAGTTTCAGTTAGCATATTCATTGACTAAATCTTTGAAAGGCCCTAGAACAAAATACATAATGTAACAAGCTGAGGTTTTACAACATTTTTAAACTAGCTTGTGACAGATATCTAATCGTAAATAGATGGGGGTCTATTCATAAATATAAACATCACAAGTAACAATGTAAAATGATGTAACATAATATATATATATGCAGAAGGGAGTAGTTAGGGGGATAAATTACAAATATAAAGTTGGCATATTGGATAATCATGTACCTCTGTACTTAATATATAATTCTTATTTTTCATTGTTGAATATAAACATGAGATACTATAACTGTTAAAAATAGTTTTGAGATTAGCATTTAGTTCACTGACCATTAGCTGAATAATGTGTTGAACTAGAATTTTGACTATTCCATCCTACATCTACTGCCTTGTCAACCATCGGGACACAGTCTTCATACTCAGAAGAGACACCAGAGGTGCTACTTGCCTTTCCTGTATTTTTTGCCTGCATATTATTTCAAGGTACTTAATTAATTTGTGCCAACACCAAAAGTTATAGATGATTATTTACAAAGAGGCTAATGCATGATGGCTAATGTTTAAGAAGGCCATTAGTTAAGTAGCAAGTATAGAGCTAGTACAGGAATATCATGGCATTACTGAGGGTATCCCTCCTGACCTAGGACCTCCTATATAGGGTTGTGGATGCATGTACCACTCTTAAACATGCTAGCTATACATTTTTTTTATCAAAGACTCAGAATATAAATTTAATCTAGAGATTTTCAAGGATTTCTTATATACAATATGCCATGACTTGAATAACTAATAACCTAATAGAGAATATTCTGCAGATGTCAACAAGAAAACTAGGACAGAATAGAGATTTTTCTTATGGAGGGATAGATACTAGTTTAATTCTGAGTATATGTACAGTCCCAGAAGTGCTTATCAAGATGCAGAAAACACTTATAAATGCACAATAGTTTGATCCTTTTTGTAACTTAAAGGTTCTCTCACTAAAGCAAACAATAATACCACGTGTGTTGGAAACTGAAAGATAAACCATAAAGCGCTCATAATGGCAACAATAGAAAAAGTCTACCTTTTCCTTTTCTTTTGCAATTCATCAGAGCTATCCTCTCCAATTTACGTTGATTGCAAGTTGTGAGTCAAGTTCAGTGTCAAAACAATATTAAATATACCTTTATCATTTTGAGTGATTAAATTAGATGTATTACTAATACAACCCAAAACCCCAACTAAATCTCAAATTTTCCAGTCACTCTTTCTCTTATTGTTATGTCGTTCTCATTTAATCTACCGCAAATTAGCTAATGTGACTCTTTTACTCCTATCATCAATTATTATGCCTTGCTACCTTCCACCAACAAATTGTTATTCTAACTCCCCTTTAGTCAAATCACGTTAGACTTCAATATTACAAACCTGTGCTCTGAGCTTTTTCCTTATTCCATCACATCACATATCTTATTCTTTTCTAGTTCTCTCAGTGTAAAAATTCTTCATAATAGATTGGCATAAAAATTCTTTATAAAATAACATACTCTCACATCTCGGAAAAATTCATGGAATTCTCTTGCTTGTGGTGTTTAGAAATAAAAGGAATCAGGACCAAGTCAACCTGCAAGAAACTAGAGCTTACCTCTTCGTGAACAGGGGTTAGCGGAGGATTATTAAAATAGTTGCCAGACTTTCTTGGATAAGCAGTGTCTTCAACATCTGAGCCAGACTCTGCAGTAGATGTATCACTTTCTTTTACCTGGAACATAAACCAAAAGGCCTTTAGTAACTGAAAACATGCTGACGAAGATAGGTATTATTTGCAGTTCTTAATTCTTACAAATGGGTATCTTGGCTTAGCATAGGCAATAACCTTCCCCTCACTATTTGAAACAGTTACAATTTGCCTAGCACATTGTGCTTCGCCATGAAGAATCATCTGCTCAAAATCCCAAGTCCTAACCATCAAATAATATTATACAACCTAGCACACCAGCAAAGTGCTAGTGTCTATGCATGTGCTGCCAGTGTACATTTTTAGTGTGTGCTGCCAGTGTACATTTTTAGTGTGTGCATGAGCGTGTGAATAGAAAGATAACAGAAAAGAACCTTTAATATGTCAGGGTCTTTCCATGGACCTCGATCAGATCTAAGGCATCCTCCATGTTCAACACACGCACAGCTACCACCAAGAAATTCTGGCAACTCCCTAGAGAATCCAGAAACCACTTTTCAGAATGAAAGAGAGAGAGAGAGAATCAAAACTGTAAATTAAGATAAACAAGGCTAAGAAATCACAAACAAGGAAAGATACCTCGAATCGATTATGTCAAGCAGCTTGTTCTGGTATTTAGTTCCAAGAACCTAAAGAAAAGTATGCAATTTATATACCCAGGTTTAAACACAAAATGTTACTGTTAGCTGCCACATTGTATCGTTCACTTACATGAATTTTAGAAGTAGTTCTAGGATCAAGGAATGATTTCACAGTATTCCATAATAGCTTAAAACCTGAACCAGCATTAATTATAAACATTTGGCACAATGTCTGCAGCAAATTAACGGTTGTCAAATTGATACCAAAGTTAAAATGAAATATATTGACAAAATGAGAAAGCAGTTGTCAAATAGATTTCTAGGT
Organism: Curcuma longa; assembly: GCF_044706935.1. Classification (NCBI taxonomy): domain Eukaryota; kingdom Viridiplantae; phylum Streptophyta; class Magnoliopsida; order Zingiberales; family Zingiberaceae; genus Curcuma; species Curcuma longa. The sequence goes on from NC_133875.1 coordinate 3,068,767, forward strand.
TAAAATGCAGTATACTAACAAAAATGAGAAAGCTTCCAAAAATATTGGAAAATGAAACTCGAGCATGATATTGTGTGCTGCACAAGCGTGCAAAGAATTTATATACCTCTGGGTAATTATCATTGTCAATTTTTTGCAAACGTATAATCAGATCTCGTGCAGCCTTGGTGAAATTTTTCATACCCTAATGAAATATAACATAAGTATTGACAGGTAAGTTCTCAGTAAACCATAAGTAGGCAACTGGAGTAATATATCATTAATTATGTAAAATATTCAAGCATACCACTCCTTGCACATCTAGAATGGTTGTATTTGAATCAATGTGTCGTTTTGCCGCAATCGAACAAGCTGGAAACCTAATTAAGAAACACCTTTCAAACTCTTTCACGTGATATTTTATGTATCGATCCATAGTTGTCACTAGCATTAGCTTGTTTGCATCAACTTTTCCAAGCCTTTCAATGTAAACAGGTCTGCCCTCTTTATCCACGCCATGATAACCTTGTGGATAGTACTTTAAAACCTCATCTATCTCTGAATAATCAAAATCCTGATGAAGATATTTATATCAAATAACTGTGGTTTTCAACGAACATTCACATACTAATAAACCAAACCAGACCTTCCACCTTAATATTTGTTACACAGCAAAGGCTAAAATATGGGTTGAAGCAAGCAACTCTAGATTACAATTGTACACTATGTCAAGAACATTTTAGATTTGTGTGTCACTTTTTCATCCAATCATAAACAAACAATCAAGGCAGCCTAAGTAGATTCAAATAACTTGGCATATAAATTTACAAATAGGCGCAGTATGGATCGACAAGTATCACCATGTGGATCAGAAAGGTCAACAAAACGTTCCATTATTAGCTATAATATTTGACAGAAAATCTTTGAACTAGAAAATTGGCATTTTGGAGATTACTATAAATCATGAAAGTTCCATGAGGCGGAAAGTGTCATCAGATGAGTTGCTTTTATAGAATTTAATCAATTTTGTAGTTCTGGTAAATTGTCACCTACAATTATCTAAACAACAGACCGCTTTGTTTCATCTTAACGTTAAACATGGGCTTGATTGAGTACTATGGTGAGGATAAATATGGGAGAAGAAAACAATGGTCTTCTTAGAAGAGGGTGAAGGAGAAGAGAGAGTAAGAGAGATTGCAATGTTAATGATTAAACTTGTTTAACTATTGCTAACATAAAATTCACATCTGAATGGCCAATTTAGTTGAAAAGAGAGGAAAATATTTGTGTTGTCTGTCAAGATTCCAATTTCAGATGTCTAGAAGTAATATTGAGCACTTTTGAATAGGAGAAGGAACGTACATATGCTTTTCTGAAGGTATTGACTTTTTAGATTCAAAATTTCAATTCATGAGAATAGATCAATTTGCTCATTACCTCAATAATAGTATCGGCACCAAAATCTTGCCTCCATTTAAGCATTTCTGACCACATGCGCTTCGCTTTCTCAATATCAAATTTCCGTGCTTTCAGAAATCTAAAGGTAAACATGTCATTAGTAAGTAAGAAAATAAAAAAATAACTTCAAAATTAAAAATAAGACAGCAAGTCAGCAAGGAACTACGGATAGAAGAATCAGCACTTCAGCAGCAATAAGATTGGCAGTTTCAAGTTATGGCAAACAATTTTATCTGTATAATGTCACTTCTTGCAGTATAATTAGCACAACACTAACTGAAAGTTTTCAGAAAACACATCAAAATAATGTCAATATCTGAACTTGACAAAGATTTCAGTCTGTTAATTTTACTTATTCTAACTATCAAAATCTCATTTCTTCTAGCCCGAAAATGGTTGAGACATATCATTCTATGCCATGTGTCAAGAAGTCGACAACATCAAGACACCTGCTCTAGCTTGAGACACTACAAAAAACTTGTTGGGAGGCAACCGTAGGAGGCAATTGCATCGGAAAAGGATCACAAAAGCTCAACAGCATAGAAGTAGTGGCTAGCAGAGTGCTCCTAGGAAACAAGGTAATAGGAAACCCTAGCTCAAAAAAATGGCAGACAGGACTAGATACATGTATAGGGGACACAAATAGAGAAAAATAAATTATAGAGAGAATACTCATATATTCTTTACCAGAACATGGCATTTCACATATTTTAGGGATTATTATCAATTACCATATACCCTAGTTCAATTATTGATTGCAAAGAATCTTCCCTTGTTGTATTAGAACTATTTATAAGGATAAGGTAGGTTACCTCAACAACATATGATAATCATCATGCTTCAATGGTAGCAACTCATCCTGAATTAAGGACTGGCGAAATGCATCAACAGCTCGTAGCTCTTCAATGTCTCTAACATCCTCGATTGGAATAGTGCTAGTGAGCTTATCGAGTTTCTTTCTACTCCTTCGCCTCAAAGAATGCCTGAATTTAGTAGATGCGCTTATTGCTCTTTTCTTCAAAGATCCGATTTTTGTCTTCCTCTCATCTTCTGAGTTCTCAACATCTGATTTCTTTTCATGATTGGAGAACCCCTCAAAACCTGCAAGTCCAACATAAATCTGTGATAATGTCTATGTCAAAATACATTTAACCATCGGAAGGAAACTTGTGCATCAAGCATAACAAATTTCATAAGAATCAAAGTATGCAGATATGTATAGATACCAAACTGCATCATATTATAATCTTTTTACCTGATAACGGTGCTTAATTGAGTCTAATTCCAGAAAACACGTCAAGAATGTCAAACTAATTTATCGGCAAAGGATGAGAAAGCAACTAAACCAATTTTCTAACTCCTTGATCCAAGAAGTCAAACCAAATCTAAGTTTTTGACAAAGAGTGTGCAAAATCAACAAGATCTTTGTTACGTTTATAATAAACGAATAAATTGTATCATGACTGGTTAGTGATTGTCTGCTCTTAGTAGCATCTATTTATGTCCTCAGTTGTTGTAATGATGCCCGTAGTGGCCCAGGCAATAAGGGCTTCAATCACAGACCACTATATTAACTGCTGAAAGGTGGGGCAGTCAAACCTTATCTTCAAGTTCATCAAAGTGATAAAATTTTGCATCTAGTAATCATTGAAAGCATCTCAGGCCAAATTGGTGCACTGTATAGCAAATAATTTAAAATTTCAGTTGATCAAGTGCAAATCCATGATGAAACTTATGATTGCCCCTTGCCACCACCAAAAAGGTTCAGAAAGCAGAGTAACTACAAGTTGAAACAGGGGACACTTAACACATGAAGGAGATCAAACAAACAGAAGGGAATGACCAAATGAAGACAATTTCACTTATGGTCGTCAATAACTCCAAATTCAAAATTTGCAGCAGAGGCAGTTAATAAGCTTAATACTATCAGGACCACCGTGCTAGACTAGATATGCAATTCTTCACTTCAAGGAAGTAGAAGCTCAGTTAATTATTTTAAATTTATTTGAAGAGGAAAACACATATTATTCTATCTTTTAGAGGAAATCCAATGGACCTCATGTTTTCCCCCTTCTGTTCATGTTTCTGGCTATACCAATTCCGCGACAACAAGAACTTAGCTATACAAGTTTAGAAGAAGAAAATAGGAAAAACAACAAATTTACGAGCTAAAAAAGGGGGAAATTTAACAAAAGTGTTTCTCTTAAAAATCACTATAACCAAAATTTATGCTAACAACTACTTACAAGGCCTCGCGAATCGGTCAAGTGGCCCTGACATATCCACCAGTCTGAAAAAAAAAGGCAATCAAAAAGCTGAACAACAACAAAGGGAGTACACTCACAAACGTCAAACTACCAGAAACCCTAGAAAGAAGAACAAGTACCCAAGCAGGTCCGAACAGTCAAAAGAAACAGCCCCGATCGAAAATCTCTCCTCCCTCCCTCTATCAGTACGCGCAGTAAGAATCGGAGGTCGAGGAGAGCGTCGGGGCGTCTGGACGGCCGGCCGTGGAACGGAGCTCCTTCCGCGGATTATCGAACTTTGCAAGCTGATCCGCTTCTTCTTCTGTTCCGTGTGGTTGCTTCTTTCTGTGCGAAAGAAAAACCAAATGGAGAAGAAAAAAGACGTTTTAAATAAAAATAAAAATAAAAATTTATCGAGAGAGAGAGAGAGAGAGAGAGACGTTGAACAGGTTTGAGGAGCGCGTCGGTGGAATGTTCCCCGCCGAACATGAACGAGTCTTCTCATTAGTCGGAGTATGTGGGACCCATCTCAACGAGAGTGGGCACAACGTGTGTAGGTGAGGATAATTCAATGGTAGGGACTCGAATTCTGTATCGTGATTGAAAAGAGACATAAAATCCTTGATGAGAATTAATTCTCCAGATAAAATGATCGGCCAACTTTTTTTTTCACCCACAATTTATCTGATTTTCCAAAATAGTCCTCTATACTAAATTAGAGAAAATAATATATATATATATATATATATATATATTAATGCTATGCTGCGCGACCCGTGCACGACATCCGTGATCTACTGTCATTGCCGCCACCCTCGCCATGTCGTTCGACAATTGCCGACCATCGTCTCGGACGCGATCGATGCATCACTCATCAGCGCTCCGTCCGACGTCGAATTTTGACTGGATAGTGACCGAAATATAACGAATTCAGGCCCGATCACGGTCGGTAGTGGCGTGCACCACTGTCGACCGCGATCGGCCCGGATTCTAGCCGAATCGCGATCGTCAGATGATAGAGGACGGGTCGGCGTTGGCCACTGTCGATTGCGTGATTTTACTGTTTCCGATCGAATTACGTCGGATTTCGACTACTATTCATTCGGAATCCGACGCCGGACGGAGCACCGGCGAGAGGCGTATCGATCGCGCCCGAGACGATGGCCGGCGATAATCAGACGACACGGCAAGAGCGATGGTAACGACGATAGGTCGGCGATGTTGCGTACGGATTACGTAGAAGGAGTCGCACAGCATAGCATTTCTCATTCATATAGTCCACTATATATATATATATATATATATATATATCAAAAAATGTCTACATCCAAAAGTAATTAAACTATTAGGCCATTATTTTTATTTGTTTTTGTTTATTAACTTAATAAGTGTTAAGAGAAGAAGACATTCACGAGAAGAATTTTCAAATGTAGGGGGGCAGTTTAGAGTAATTTTAGTATTTTTATAAATAATTTTAATATTTAATTTGATAAAAAATTTATTTATATTTATTCAATAAAAAAATTAAATAATTCATTAAATTAACTGAATAACTTTGAATAGATATATTTAACTTATTAATTTTTATAAACTAATATAAAATTTACTGATCAGTCAAATATTTTTTTAAAAAATAGAAGTTTTAAATAATCAAATTGAAGGTACTTTATTAAAAAAAAAGAGAGAGATATATATAGATGAAAAGTAGTGGTGGAGTAGAATAAAAGCTAAGATTTTAGCTGAAATTTAGACATATTTTTAAATTAAATAAAAGGTGATTCATCATAATATCTAACTTTCATATTTATTAAAAGAATAAAAAAGAAAAATTGATGGTGAAGAATTAATGATTTGTTTAGTGGATGCCAATCGTAAAAGTAGGAAATTGATTAGAGGGCAGTGGGGCGTTGGGCCCCGCACACATTTAAGTGGGTTGAAGTTCGCTATCGGGGATTTGATTCCTCTTCTTAATTAACGAGCGGCGAGGAGAATCCGACCCGTAAAGCTTCTCGATCACAGCAAAAAATGAAATCCGCTGCTCTTCTAAATCTTCTATCGTAATTAATTCAACTATATTCTAAGAGGTAAAATTGTATTTCAAAACCCCTTAAAAGATTTTAGAATCTGCTATTTTTTGCAAATCTATTTTGTTGTAACCAACTCAGCTATGTTCTGAGGGTAAAATTGTATTTCAAAACCCCTTAAAAGATTTTTTGGAGACACAGTACCACTATGTTGATAAGAACCTACGGCTGAAACAGCACCTCACTCAACAGTTACATGTTGTTAAGAGGACTCAAAACCTGACATCTCAAGCAACACATCTCTATATTTACCATTTGAAATAAAACACTTCGACCATAATACACGCAAAAAGTGTTTGAGGTACGATTGAATTGATTATTATGAGACAGATTTATTAAAGTGAACAAGAATCGAATCTCGATAAAATTTAAATAATATTTTTTTAATAATGATTAATTATAATTTTTTAATTTATTTTTTTATAGATAATCGTAATATAGATCGCATGAGACCGCTCATCTTTTACTGAAGTAATATACAAAACGATAAGCATTCGTGGATATTTGGACAAGACGAACTCCACGCGGTATCATTGGGGCTGTTAGCTGTTGTTCTAAGTTAATTAATATTTTTATTATATTTATATTATAAAAATATTTTGAAATCCATAAATTTTACCGACGTCTCTAAATTAATTTTTTTTATGATTTTCAATATGTCACATCAAAAATATACAAATCTATAACTCTCTCTACTATATATAAAAAAATTCTTTATAATTCTTCTTTATGAGTCCTATATTATTAAATCACACATCTTTAATTGACCCCATCCACGTTACTAAAAAATAATTTTAAAATTTCATTACCATTCTTAAAATAATACCTCAAATCTTACATCCACGATAGTTCGAATTTTTTTTTCAACTTTTTTTATTTCATAAATCTCTTTAAAACCTTGGTTATGTGATTACCAAGTAATCACATAACCAAGGCTATAGGGAATAAAACATAACCAATGTTGTTTGGTTGAATCCTAGGTAATGAAACAAAACCTTATTTGTTTGAAGGTTTTAATACATTACTTACTTTTACATTTACTATATTATCCCTAGTTCAATTATAATCATTTTTTACAACTAAATTAATTTGATATTTAATTATTTTTAAATTTAAATTATTAATTATAATATTAATAATATATTATATATAAATTTTAAAAATTTAAATTATCTTAAGAGAGGTTCTAACAAATAGGAATATGTTCTAACAAATAGGAATAAATATTTGAGCAAAATTGAATCAACATTAATAAACGTATTTAAATATTTATATTTTGTTAATTGTAATTAGAAGTGTTATAGATTAAAGGTAATTTTTAGTAAAAAATAATTAGGATTGTCTTCGTTAATTTTAACTATTAAAATTATATTTTCAATAACTGTATAAATTTTATTTATTAATTATTAGATAATTTAATTAATTATTCATATTCTAGTGCTCAATCGGCGAGGCTGCTCTTCCACGTCGCTTTCGCTCGACGTATCAGCCTCGTTGCCATCCTCCTCCTCGCCCGGCCGTGTATCGTGGCCGCTCAGAGACCGGAGACGGAGCAGGCCCTTCATCGAACCGTAACCGTCGACGCCCCATTCCTCCTTGACCAGGTCGGTGAGGCCCTCCCGCGTCGGGGAGAGCTCGGGAGTCGGGAGGACCGCCGCGTGACGGGGCATGGCGAGACTAGCGGGGCGATCCCGCCAGATTTCTTCGCGCGGATGAGGAATGAAGTCGTATTCCGGGGGGCGAAAGGGGCGGAGCGAACGAACTTCTTCTTCGAGTAGAACCGGCGCGCCTCCGGTAGCCGCCGCCGCCTCCCTGCGGTGACCCACTAACTTCTCAGCCTTCCAGTTCATCACGCGACCGGGCATGGCTCCGCCGGGGGCAGCGAAGGGCGGAGGTAGCCGGCAGGAACTGGTTTAAGAAATCTACTGCCGCCGCTAGGTTTCGAAGCAAGCGATTGAGTAATTTAAGAAATCCGCCGCCGCTAGGTTTCGAAGGGCGAAGGGCGAAGGGCGGAGGTAGCCGGAGGTAACCGAAATTGAAGCAAGCGATTGAGTAATTTAAGAAATCCGCCGCCGCCGCTAGGTTTCGCTCGCAGGGAATCGCCGTCGCCGCCGCTAGGTTTCGCTCGCCAGGGAGAGGAGTCGCTCACTAAGTTTCGCACGCGCAGGATGAGAGGGTTACGCGGGGTAATAAGGTAAAGGAAATTTACTTAACCCCGGAATCCAGGAAAACCTACGTTTTCCTTGGTTATGTGATTCCGGGTTGCATTACCTTTTTGATGACGTATGCTGACGTGTCAGGCATAAAAGATTACCCCGGAATCATTGAATACCTAAACCAAACACAGTTTTTGTTGATAACATTGGATGGATAACCGGGGTAATCACAGATTACCCCTAACCAAACGCACCCTAAAGGTATATGCCCTACGATTAAAAAACTATTGTAATATATATATATATATATATTTTCAACCCCCATTATCCTTTTATCACGCATCACTTATAATTATTATTATTATTATACACATCAATAATAATAATAATAATAATAATAATAATAATAATATAATATAAATAAGTTACATGCAATTACTTCTATTTCATAAAGTTGTCTTATATTTTAATTTCATTATATTTTTTTAATTTTTAAGTTAGTTAAATAATCATGAAAAAAAGCAATTATCTAACAAATAATACCTGCGATTACAATTAAATTGACTAAATCCTAAAATAAAATGAGGTTGGATAGATTGACTTGATCAAAGTCAATTGAAAAATAATAATAGGATGGAGTCAGCGGGCTAACTTTGGTCAACAAAGGTGACAAAGTAGTGATTCATTTTGTTGAAATAGTACATTGATTTCTGAAGTAGTCAAATTGTTTTTAAATTATATATATACTGCGAGTTTTGTTACCTACTCATTCATCCACGTCGTGAGTACTCCATGAACATTTATTATTATTATTATTATTATTTATTTTTCACTGCCTCTGATTTAAATATTAAACTTTAAAAAAATTAACATTAGTTGGCGTTTAATTGAGAGTTATCGTTGATAACCTTGATTGTCAATTCAAGGTTCTCATTAGCTGCAAAGTGGATTGCAGGTACCTTATTATGAGATTGACCTTTGAGAGATGTAGCTGAGCAAAGTAAACCTGATCCACTCTCTTGGTGATCCTAACAACTTGAACCTGAAACAAGGAATATCTTCTTATTCATATGGTTCCAAACAAACAGAGCTTACAACTACCATTATCAAAATTGATCGATCAAATAAATAGTCCATGGAATGTTACAGTATGTTCTATGAAGACCTCCTAGGGTAACTTTTCATACTCACAGAAAAGATGAAGGCTTTCAAATTACCTCCCACCCCAGCTCTTCAATCATCACTTTGGCTACTTAGTTGGTCTTGCCTGACAAACAAACATAGATCAGGCATTCTTCTATTAGAAGATACCAAATAATAATGATGAGAATAATGGTTAACAGAAGTATGCAATCTTACTATTGGAACATTCAGAATTGCAGCCATCGACAACAAACTTGGCATTTGCACTGAATATGAAGAAAGTCGGATCACTTTTGTGGAAGAAAAGACTAGCAGCTGTACACAGCAAAGATGGAAAAACATACGAACAACAATAGGAAGCAGAAGACCACTTCCAGTTCCATCACGCATCTTTATCATAAAACCGTCTGACTCACTTATAACCTGAACTGCCTGTATGAGACAAATATCATGTGATCTATTAATCTTACAGTAAATCAGAAGACTACATGATGATCACCATATAACGTAAAAGAAATTAACTTCCCCAACATCTATGGTTTATTGCAAAAAATATAACCTATGACTAGTTTCATCACAACCAAAACAAGATTGCAGGTGGCCATTTAACTACAAATACCCCATTCTTTCTGAAAAAATCCATATCAGCAGGTCATTCACTCTCTTTCTTCTCAGATCAGATGGTCAATTATAACACAAACCTGCAATTGCAGGGTGAGGAGCATAATCTGATAATTTCCCTCCTTGAGGTTTCTGTGAAACATCCATCTTAAACATCTTCCAATCATAAAACAATCTAGACACTTCTAATTGGAACTGCTTGTACAAGACAAATATCATGTAATCTATGGATCGTTTAGTAAATCAGAAGACTACATGATGATTATTATATCAATGTAAAAGAAATCAACTTTGCCAACATGTATGATTTACAGTAAAAAATATAACCTATGACTAGTTTCATCACAACCAAAACAAGATTGCAGGTGGTCTTCTCACTTCTAATACCCTATTCTTTCTGAAAAAGCATATCAGCAGGTCATCCACTCTCTTTCTCCTCAGTTCAGATGGTTGATTATAACGTGAACCTATAAAAGCTTAGATTTGAGGCCCAACTGAAGCTAACACATTAAAAGTGAACAAGAGACTTGTAGAATTGAATTATTAGATTAACATAGAGATGGTCTACAGTCACTATGGTAATTGTTATGTTGAGAGAAAATGTAAAAAAAAAAAATACAACTTATACATTCAAAAAATTATGCCAAGCCTAAAACATCAGAAAGGATCATAGATTCAAAGACATTACCAGCTTCAATCAAAGCGGAGTTTACATAGTCCTCACTTGCGACAACCCGCTTTAGATGAGAGAATTGAACTTATAGAGCTCCTCTAATAGTCCACAATTCACATGGCGAGACTAAATTGGGGAGCTTCAAGTTGACTCGACATTTCTCAAGTATAAATTCAATATCAAACAATTCTTACAAAAACTATATAAGAGTTCCTCAAAATGTATAACTTGGATCAACATCTCTAAAATCCACGATCAATGCAGAGAGCAATGAGCAACTTTGATAGCCCAGATTTCACGCAGAAAATTCTATTCTCATCTATTTGTCAAAAGGTTGCCGATTTCGAGCAGATCCAGATAACCACAAAGAAGAAACTAAACAAATCAGCGGAATCTCTATAGATCACCAGATAAAACAGCGCAAAGATCAAAGACTTTATACCCCGTGAACGCGAAAAACTCCGCGCCTCACAAGAATCTGCTTAATCCCAAGACCATAACAGAAACACAAATAATGAAAGCCGACCCCGACCCTTCTTCTTCCTCCTAATTGTTTAGCCCATTTAGAGGAGGGCAGTATTGCCGCATAGGCCGTAAATACGCCGTGCGACACAGCTTGCGCGTCCGTCCACCGACGGCCGCCGGATCAGGCCCGATCGACGTGCCACTCGTCGGCGCGTTAGCCGACGTCGGATTATGGCCGGATTGTGGCCGGAATCCGACTAATTCGGCCGGAAACCACCGAATCCAGCGCACGACCATTAGCTGCCAAATCGCGGCCGATTCATGACCAAATCGCGGTCGGAGACTGGCTGAGGAAGGACCGCCGTCACGCGGTCACTGCCGAGCGTGATTCCGGCCAAATTGTGTCGGATTCCGACCACAATCAAGCCGGAATCTGATGCCGATCGACGCGCCGGCGAGTGGCGCATCGATCTGGCCCGGTCCGACGGGCGACGGTGGCTGGACGGTGCGGTGAGGGCTGCGGCAGCGGCGGGGATGGGGGGTGGAGCACTGTATATTTTCAATTTTGGACGGTCAGATGCGACGTGTGATTGGTGGTGAACGGTGAATTCGAAGTTGCGCATAGGCGCGCAAGAAACAGGCTCGCAGATTATCATTTTCGAATACGAATATACCCTCACAATCTTCCCAAAATTGCAATTTTACTCACAATCTTCCCAAAATTGCAATTTTACTCCGCACCAAGCTTGCTGTTAGAGAAGTGTAATAGGGGCTTTTTGGTCATTTTCTGTAGACACTTATATTGAAACCAATTAGACATTAAAATTAAGCTAGACCTAACACGATCAATGATCAATCTAATTGTTCCTATTTGGGTTCGCCTCCAGATAATTCATCGGACACTTGACTTCTGTGTTGATGGAGTCGCTCAGAACTCATGTGTAGCTGAGCTAAAACAGCGGACCTGCAAGGCTTTGAAGAGAATAAAGAGGATTAGAATAGAGGCCAAGAGTGACTTAGCTCAACTACTATAACGCCCAAGTTAGTCCACCGTTTGAAGATGAGGAAGAAGAATGAGAGGAAAAAGTGGATGCAAATAATGGTCAATGTGTATGCATATGCGAAAGTGGATTCCTTTTATATACAGTCATCAAAGGGAATGTCACATACATGATAAGGAGAATATCTCATCATTATAAAGAAGGGTCTCATCATCCATACCCAATACGGTAGAAGATCATACTATATTAATAATGTATTTAGTTACCCGTTGTTTTGTGTACTATGTTATCCCACATGTTTTTCGTCTATATGTCGTTCAGGTGCCTATCGAGGGGGTTGAATGAGTCGAGTATGAAGCCAGTTAGGCATAGAGCTAGTCAAGCAGTCGCTCCCCCTTCTTCCGTCTGATGTATTATTTTCATCAAGATAGACTTGAATTTTCTTGATCAGGATATATCAACCTATAAACAATTTATCATTTATCATTTATCATATTAACAATATACATAAAAATATCTTAATTTTCAAAAAACAATTTGAATTAACTTCAAAAACTCTAAATCTCAAAATCAAGTCAATCCAAATCCATCTCCAATCCTAATTCGATATTTTTAAGATCAATTTGGATAGAATTGGTGAGTGACATTCCTAATAACTAAGACTAATGACTACAACTTATAACAATTACAAAATAACCGCTATAACATAAAATAATTAATACAATATTATTATAATAATTATAATAACTACTCAATGCTTTTACAATTATTTATAATTATTTTAATTAATTTAAAATGAGTTTAAAAAAATTTATTTGTATTAAATTGATAAAAAATATTTTAATATAATATTTTTTAAATTTTAAAATTCAAAATTTTAAATTTTAAAAATTCAAAGCTTGGTATATCAACTTCATAGCTAATCTAATTAGTTCGGTACTTATTATAATTAATTTAAAATAATTTTGATCAATTTAAAATTTAATAATTTTGATAAATTAATAAAAAAATATTGTAATATAATAATATTTTTATATATAATAATTTTAATTAAAATAAAATAATTAATTCTACAATAACTACTATACGATACAATAACAACCAAGTAACTGTTAGAGCATCCGCAACGCGGTGTTAATCACTCGTTAATAGCGAACATGGAGGAGCGAGGGAAGTACGTGGAGGAGTGAGGGAGGAGTGAGAGAGGAGCTACGTATTGAATGCGTTCAGAGTTCTGAACACATTAATAGGTGGGCCCGTGTGTTTTTTTATTTTTTTAATGTTAACGCGTTCGACAGAGAAAAAAAGTTCTGAGTTCTGAGTGATGGTCAACCATTTTTTCTCAGAGTTCTGAGTGGTAGTCGACCACTGGTCGACCACCACTGGTCGACCACCACTGATCGATCAAGTGATAGTGGACCCAGTAGATCCATATTATAACGCGTTATAACGTCACGAAAGTTGCGGATGCTCTTATAATAATATTTGAAATAAAAATTAAAATAGTTGATAGAGTACTTTTTTATTAAAAAAAAAGAGAGATTATTTTAATAATTTGCATAATGAAAGGAGTTGTGTTCATCCTTTCTTTATTTTATAACCAGTGATTACAGAAACAGAGACCCGTTTACTTCTACTCCTCCCTCTTCCATTCCTCTTCTTCTCTTCTTCTACTCTCTTCCTCTTCCCTCCTCTCTCTTCTAGCTTCCTCTTCTTCCCTTCTCTCTTCCTCTTCCTCCCTCTCTCTTCTAGCTTCTTCCTCTTCCTCTGCCTTTCTCTTCTCCTCTTCTCTCTCTTTCCTTCTCTCTTCCTCTCTTCTTCTCTCCTTTTCTTCTTCCTCCTTCCTTCTCCTCTCTTCTTCTTCTTCTTCCTCCCTTCTTCTCTCTTCTTCCTCTTCCTTTCTTCTCCTCGCTTCTTCCTCTTCTGTCTTCTTTGCTTCCTCCTCCTCTCTTCTTCGAGCCGCCTCCTCCTTCCTCTTCCTCGCTTCCTCCTCTTCCCTCCTCTTTGCTTCCTCTTCTCTTTCCCTCTCCGCCTCTTCTCTCCTCCTCGCCTCCTCTCGCTCCTCTCTCTTCCTCGCTTCCTCTTCCTCCCTTTCCATCGCCGCCTCCATCTCCTCCGCGCACGACGTGCACGGGAGCATGACCGCCTCGCCCTGAGCTGCCAACAAGCCCTCGGCCACGCTCGAATTCACGTTGAACGCCGCCGCCAGCACGTCGGCGTCGATCGCCTGCAGCACCGATCTCTTGCCCGCCAGGAACTGCGGGTGGTTGTTCGTCGTCGCGCTGCTGAATCCCACGAATGCCAAGGTCTCGTTGTTGAACGAGATCTGCGACATCGGGTGGAATCGCGGCACCACGAACACGCTCCCTTCCTCCACCTTAAACTTCGCCCTCTGGCATTTGGCGGCGGCAGCGCCCCTAATCTTCTTCCCAGATGCATCGCTAGGGCACACCAGTTGCACCATGCCTCGCCCTCGTATCACGATGGCGATCTCCGACGCCCTAGGGTTCCAGTGCGGCCCCATCATCGAGCCCTTCAAAATGTCATCAGCAAATCAACACGAGTCGAGATTTTCCGAAGTTTGACAAGCATAATCGCTCACCCTCGTCAAATTGACCATGAATGGGGCTAAATGGGAACCCTTGAGAGCTTTGAGTTCCTTGTGTGTCAACGCGATGCTCCATCCATTGGCGTTTTTCACATCCGGTTTAACCTTGAAGAAATTGAATGCCTTGCTTTCGCTCTTCTTCTTTTTCTTCTTGTTCACCAAATCAGGTATTCCTCTGACGCCAAAAAGAGCTTCGATGATTTCTTCCTTCCAGTTTGGCTCCTCCGTCTTATTCCTTCGAGCAAAGTTCACGATCGGAGAAGATGCCGGAGCAGATTTGATGCGTCGAATTGTTTCCGCCGAAACCTTGCACATCCATCACAGAAATCAATCATTCAGATGTCAAATTCAGGTATGCCTTGTGACAGATTCAAATTAAGATACCCCAAAACCCATCTGGAGAATGTTGTCATCGAATCCTCGAACTAAATCGCTGATATTCGAGTAAACTCCTGCAGAAAGCCCCTGCAACCAAGAAGCCATCAGCGCTGTCAACTATGCAAAGAGATCGATCTCTGAACCTACCAAGGGATTGCAATGATCAACCTCCACAGTGCCAAAGATTGCATGAATTCTGAGCCGCTCTCTCGCTGGATCAGGGTGGCTTTTCACATAGAAGGTCGTACCTTGCTCGAGCCTGTAAACGTCACCGCGAACGACTCCAACCTCTTCTTCACTGCCGTCGCCGATGAAGGTCACCGTTCCTCTACCTGCACACTAAAGCTTCATGAACCGCGCATATGTGCAGAGAGAAACCAAAACAATGAAGAGACTGATAAATACCAGTGTGGACATAGAAGACCATGTCTGTGTGGAGGAGCACAGGGAGGAAGATCGAACCAGGCTCCATGGTGATGAACTGAAGGTGGTAAGCGCCCCTGTAGCCGTCATGCACGTCGACGGCCGTGATCATCCCCGACGCCGTCAGCGCCAGGGTTCTCCTGCTCTCTTTGGTCACCACCGGAGTAAATTGTTGCGCATGATGGACGTCGTCTCCATTTGTGGCCGTCGCGAGGGCACACAGAAGGGCGGCCAGTCCGACCACAACCAGAGCTTTCAAAGTCACCAACATTTCCTTGCCGATCTCTGTGATCTCGGCGGTAAGGGATATGTGGAGGGATTGGAAGAACAGAGAGGCATAAGAATGGTGGTCGATGAGAAGAAGGAAACCTGGGACATGCGTAGGTCTCGTGAGGCGGCGACGTGCATGGACGCCACGTCGCGAGTCCAGGCCTGGTCGGGTGACTCGTCCTCGCAGCAGGTGGACGACGCTTGTGTGTGGCTGGTCGGAGGCGATTCTGTCGTCGAGTAATTGATTGGGCCGGTCCGATGGGCCCATTTTCCTCCAGTCCTTGATGAGGTAAGCCCATGGGCTATTTAATAGAAATTGGCTTAAAGTAATTCCGTTCGTGGACTGAGAAATATCTAAAATTCCTTTATTAATTAAATATATAATATCTAAAATAAATAAATTAAAGGTAAAAATTAGAAAGACACGTTTTATTTTTTGAACAATGGTATCATTTTTCTTATTTTTATTAAGGAGACTCTAATTTTTTAAAGTATTAAAATGATATTTTATCTTGTTTATTTTAAAACTAGTTTTGTTCTAATATTTTTAATGATAGCTTTAGTTAAAATTACTCCATTTTAAAGTTAAAATTGCTCATACTTATTAAAATTATTACACATAACACACTATTAGATCAAATTATTTTTTAAAATTTAGTGTTATTGTATTAATTATGATTTATAATGGTTATAATATTATGTTATATTAATTAGTCTTGTAATTACTATAATTTAACAATTATGATCATGTAGTTGTTGTTATGAATAATATAAAAATATTGATATTCAAATTTGAACTAAACATATATATGATATTTGAATTCGATTTGAAGCTCGAAAATATCAATAATTTTGGCTCGAGTTTGTTTCGTATATGATTCAAGCTCGAGTTCGATTCGAATTATTCGAAACTTAATTCGAGTATAATCAAACTTTAGTTCGAAATGCCTTAAATTATTTGAGTTCGATTCGAATTATTCGAATCTTAATTCGAGTAAAATCAAATTTTAGTTCGAAATGTCTTAATTCGAGCGGTTCGCAAATCAAATTTTAGTTCGAAATGCTTTAATTCGAGCGGTTCGTGAATAATATTATAGATTCGAATTCGGCTCGAAAAATTATCGAATATGTTCGAGTTCGGTTCGAATTTGATAATTTCGAATACGAATCAAATATTATTCGAACTGGTTCAAAAAATTTGTGAACCGATTCGATTTGTTTGCACCCCTAATTATGATCAGGTAGTTGTTGTTATAATAATATCAAAAATAAAAATATATTCTTTTTAACTATTCAAATAAAAAATATGTAATTTTTGCCCTAGCAATTTTGAATAAAACTATTTTTAATATTATTTTGAATTTTTTTAAAGGACCAAATCTCACTTTTGTCTTTTTTTTATAACGCAAGTAAAAAAATTAATAAAATTGTCGCAAGTGCAAAGTGTTTTAAAAAACGCGTCTCAAGTGGCATCGCCTTTCTAATCTCACTGCGCACCAACAGCCAACAGAAAGACAGCCAGGCGCTCTCTCTCTCTCTCTCTCTCTCTCTCTCTCCTCTCCCTTGATCGCAGCAGCAGGAAGAGAGAAATCGCATCTCGGGGAGGTGGCGGTCAGATCTCCCTCCTCCCGAGCCCTATCTCTGTCTACCCCGAGACTGCTGTCGCGGAGAAGACCGGCGCTCTCTCGAATTCTCAGAATGGAGGCTTTTCCTTGTGCGATTAGGCGGCGGGCGAGGACCTGATTGCTGGGTTTTCTTGGACAAGAGTGCCTTGTTTGTTCTCTTGTTTTCTCTTGCAATTTAGGTCGTTGAGGAACTTGGTTGATTGGATGTGTTCAATGATTCGGAGAAAGATTCTTCCTATAGTAGGATTTCGTGTGGGTTTCAGTTAAGATCTGGATATCGCCATTTTTTTTGCTCCGCATCCTGAATGTAGTTAGATTCGCGTTTAGTTTTCGAGGACGTGGGTTTGATTGAAGAAATATAATTTTTCCTAATTTCCATTTATGCCTTGTGATGTATAGTTCATGAACCTTAGATTGATACTTCTTGCTGCGTCTGGCGTTTGAATGCTGTTGTCAAGCCTTTTTTGCTGGCAATGTTTATCGATTGGCCATGTTTTATGGGGGTTTCATGTTGCTTAGATCTTCGGAAAGGTTAATCTTTCTAGTTGTTGTTTTTAGTTATGCGCTTTTCCCCTCCGTTGCTTAGGCTTCCTGGCAACTGCTCTTTAAGTTTATTTTTATTGCATGCATTGATTCCTTGGGTTTCCCGGAGTCATTTATTTTCTCTTGGTTTAAACATCATCGGTTATCCGGTTTCACCTTTCGACTGGCATCATCGGTTTAGCTGGATCTTGGGAAGATCTTATTGCGTTCGCCTGAGACAAATGGGCTTCCTAATGTCCAAATGCTTTTCGCATGAGAAGCTGATCTGTCAATTTCTTCCAGATTTTTCTTCTCTCGTGTGGTTTTAGAATCGGAAATTTCAGCATTGTTTGTTCAACAATTGTTGTTTGAATAATTCATCTATCTCTGAGTTTCACCGATTGTGCAGCAGCAGATGTTGTTTCTAGTTTTTTTACTGTCGGTTGCTTGTGTTTTTCAACTTTTCCTCCTTTTTTTCTTGAATGCAGGAGCATGAAGTCAAGCTTAAAGAAGGGGAAGAAATCCTTCTTGCCTTTTCGACTGAGTAGAACAACAACACATTTTTGTTTGTTTCCAAAAGTTAGATTAGCCAGCCAAACATCTGGAGATGCCCCTGTTTATCTGAATGTTTATGACTTGACACCGATAAATGGCTACATGTACTGGGCAGGTCTTGGGATATTTCATACAGGTGTTGAAGGTACTATTTGCTGATACTGTTGAAAGAGTTTTTATGGATTCACTCATCTAGAAATGGGTTGCTTTGTTAAAATGTTAATGATGAAATTTCTTCGATTATCTAATGGGTTATTCATTTGCTTAAACATTCATGAATTTCCATTAATGTGAATACATGATATATGTTTATGGACATCGCATTCAACTCATTGCACTCTTCCATCTGATAAACTACAACATATGTTGGTTAACTTTAATTGGTTAAGATATTGTTGACTCTGTCTTATCATATTTGTAGCTATACCTTGAATTCTTTAGTTAGATATGTAAATGATCTAGTGTTTGATAGAGGCTGCTTTAGCAAGGACCCAATCATAGAGTATCACATTTGAGAATGAGAAAACAAAGGGGGGCGGGGGAAAGCAATACCATAGTACAGTTCATAGTATTTACTTGGGTAAACTGATAAACACACTGTATAGACAGTAATGAGGATTTCAGCACAAGCATATGTCTGAAACCTTCTTGAGAACATCCTAGCTAGGTCATGGTGTTCAAATGACTTGCCTTCAGTTGTCTGGTCCCTCAAGTCAGACTACAATTTATTAGGTTTTGTGCACCTACATAGGCCAGGTGATTCAAGTTCCTTTTTCTGCTTAGCAGATGACTGCTAAGCAGTTTAAGTGCTTTCCAAGATTTTTTTTTTTCCTTTAGGTGGAACTTGCATGCATGATACATGCTGTGTCATCAAGACTGCCTGAACCAAGAGGGAATTTCAAGCATTACGTTTGCTTCATTGCAACAGAATTGGTGTAAGAATTTACTGATAGACTACTCCCTTACAAATAATTGCTTATAGATGTTGGGTAACTATAGAGACACTAACCATAAAATGACAACAAACAAGGATTGTTTTGGCTTATGCCTAGAAGTATGGCTCCTTTCCTTGGCACACTAAGGCCTTGATTACTAACTAAGAGAGTCTATCTACATTATCGGTTCACATCAAAGTTACAACTTACAAGGGTATATTTGATAAATTCTTTTCAAAGCAATATATCATGAAATCCAGACCACAAGATCACACAGCATATTTTGCAAAGGATCCAATCAAAACATTGTAAAAGACCACTCAAATGTTACTAAACTAAAGACCAAAACAAACTATTTTGGTACGAACAGGAAAATCTTTTCTACATCATAAAAATTACATAATTTATGACAACAGAAAAATCTCAGCGGTTGATTACTTCTGTATATTTCCTTGATTTCTGATGGTTTCACTACCTACAAGTGAATTTTATAGCACAAATCTTCTTTCCATGAGTTTCTCTTAAGGTTCTTGATTTATAAGCATTCTCCTGTCAGGTATTAGTATCAAATTGACCTCTCTATTTGAATATATTCTTGCAGTTCATGGGGTTGAATATGCATTTGGAGCACATGATTATCCAACAAGTGGAGTATTTGAGGTTGAGCCACGCCAATGTCCAGGCTACCAATTTAGGAAATCAATATTCATGGGGACAACATGTTTAGACCCTTTAAACATTAGAGAGTTTGTGGAAATTCAGTCTGGAAGTTACAATGGAGACACTTACCACTTGATCACAAAGAACTGCAACCACTTCTGCCAAGATATCTGTTATAAGTTGACTGGTAACTCTATTCCTAAATGGGTGAATCGACTTGCTAGGATTGGTATAGCTCCCTTCAATTCAAACTGTGACTACTTTTCTTCAATAAATTCTCTATTTATGGTTGCCCTAAACTGTTCCAGTTTGTTTCTGCAACCTACTAAACGTGTATAACTTAAAATTGATTAACACTTAACTATGCTGTGTATGAAATTAGATTAAAGAGATTATTAGCCACTTTAAAGTTCTTTTGAAAGAAGGGACTCAATGATATCCTAATTTCTTGGCATTATATGTGAATTAAGATTAGGGAAATCAATTGAGATTGGTGGATCAATTTAGATTTCAAGTTGTCTCAGAAATGAGATAATGCTGAGCTAGCTTCTGCTCAATCATATAATAATAGCCACAGGAACAAAATAAGTACTAGGAACAACCATAAATTGAAGAAATTCAAGCCAAAAAATTTTAGCGCCAGAAGTGCCAAGCAAAAAGAGACATGTGCATTTTGTGCAAAAAGGAGATAAACAGGATACATATACATAACATATATTCCTTGTTCTCTGTTGCTTTTACTTCTTTTAATCTACACCCACTCACACGAGTTTTTAGATTGTTTTTGTCGTGTTAGAACTAGTGGTGTATACATATACAGAGCTTTGATTATGCATTTCCACTTAGTCATTTATTTGAAAAAAAAAGAGATCCATATGCATGCAATGAAAGAACACGTTTGCCCTTTGTTGCTACAAGGTACATAGATCTCTTTCTTCTATTATTAATCATGTCCTTGCTTGTATTCAGAAATTTTGCTTGAACCTCAACGTAAGAACATCCTTAATTGGATAATTAATATGAATTTAGCAACTGAATCATTAATCTTTATGCTCAATGTTATGTAATGCAGTATATTGTCTTTCACTCTTGGATCAGTTTATATTATCCATCTTGTTGACATACTTTTACCTTTTGATGAATTTCTTTGCAGGTTCCCTCTGTAACTTCATCCTACCTGAGCCCCTTAAAATAACTGCTGTTCAACATGATTCAGATTCTCAAACAGAGGATGGTGAGAAACAGAGATTGACAACTGCTTTCAGCTGTTTATCTTCAATTTCGATGAATCACAGACAGCTCTCTACCTCTTCTTTTTTCATACCTTCTTTCAAACCATCCCTTCCACACCAGGAGTTACGGAGGTCCAATTCTGTTCCTATAAAGGATGCATGAACACAATCTCTGAACAAGAGATCTATTCCTATTAGGAAAGCATGTCATAATTGCAGATCATCGAACAAAGTGACAAGTGACAGCCTATTGTCCTTTAAGCTTTAGTTTGTTGTAAAAGTTTGTAGAGCTTTGGCAAATTTTCCAATTTTTTTTTTTTGAGAAATTCTAGCTCGGTACTTGAAGTTTCAAAACTCTCACATTAGCATCAGAAGTTTTAAATTCTCAGTTGGGCCCTTGAAACTATCGAATGCGTCTTAGTTTGACCTTGAAGTTTCAAATGTCTCAATTTGATCCTTGACCCTTGAAGTTACCAGAATTGTTGTAGCAGGGGAGATGGAAGCACATAAATGATTTGCGCAATGAATTCTTTACTGCAGCCTCCAGTTCATCAGTTGTAATTGATTTTAAATCATCAAAGTGCTCTCGGTAGATTAAGTCTCTCGGCCAGGATCATAAACAAATGTGCTGATATTATATCCATATCTACTTCTAGTCAAAATAGAGGTGATATTTTACCCTGAATACTTTTTGCCTTTGTGAGAGACAAGTGAATGCTTTC
Source organism: Curcuma longa (assembly GCF_044706935.1). NCBI lineage: Eukaryota > Viridiplantae > Streptophyta > Magnoliopsida > Zingiberales > Zingiberaceae > Curcuma > Curcuma longa. Next base: position 3,090,523 of record NC_133875.1, read on the forward strand.
ATTTGGGTTTTGGATGTTATTACTGTTGTGCCTATGCGATTGGATCATTTAGACCAAGTGACACATTTGATAATTTCAACTTCTGTTGTCTGGATTTATTCTCACACTTTTAGAGGAACTGTTGTGTCCCTTTTCCTGAAACACTAATTCCTGATCCATTTCAATTGTTCTAAACACTTTATTCATTCTTGCTTCAATGCAACATGAACAGCTATTTCTAAACAGGAACTGTCTGTCTAATTCTAAAGATAAAGTAGGCTAATTGCAAATCATGTTTGGAAAATACCTCTTCAGTAGCAATAGAAGCTCTTTGAAACTCTGATGCAAAGAGGACATGAAAACACAGAAGTCTTGCTTTATCACTGCTTGTATAGATTTGATGTCACATCAGATTATGTAGATATCATAGGAGTTCAACTAAAGTTGTTGATCATTCATTGTCACCTCATTTTCTTCATTTGCTTGCCTTGTCAAACTGTAAAATACCGGAAAAATTTTGATTCTGGTACGAACAAATACGTCTCGCGAAGACGAACCAAACGAAACTTGTTTGGACCAAAACGGAGGTCGTTTGACCCCTGAATCAAGCGAACCAAAGTTAAACCCGGTTTGCTACAGTACCAGTTCAGTTTGGGTTTGGTTCGATTGTGGTTCGGCTGAGTCAGTTGGTTTGGTTCAGCCAGGGTTAGTTGGGTTGGACTCAAGCTTGATTTGGGTTTAAAGGACTAATGGGTTTGGATCCTACCCGTTAAGCTAAACCCGACCTATAAGAAACCTACAGTTCTCTTCCCAATCGCGCGACTTGCTTGTGGTTTCTCCGCCGACGCCGTCTGAAGCAGCTGCCTGACGCCAAGGCCGGACTTGAAGAGGAGCCGGTGACTAGAGGGTGGATCGGTGGAGGGATGATTTCGCCGGGGCTTGGATTGTGAATCGGCGCTTGCAGCGGCGTGAGCAGATCGGGCGACGGCGAGATCCGGAAGGGAGTGAAATCGGTAAGGATTAAAATTAGGATTCGGTTGGTGTTTGATTCCTTAAGCGTAGATCCATGGTTTCGTTGGTTTCTGATTCTAGATTTTAGAGGGGAGGCTGCTGTGGGTTTTGATCTCAAGCAAGGAGAAGAAGGAATCGGTGAGATTGGATTGAGGTAAGGTTTTTTCTTGGTTTTTGATTTGGAATTTGATCCTTGCTACGTATGCTGTGGATTGAGTGTTTATGGTTTCCGGATTTCAGACCTTGGGTATTGCTCGGTGAGGTTTTCCATTGCTGTGTCGTATCTCCATTCGTGCACCCTTTTCCTTCGCTTAACGCTGGACACCATCGCTAGCTTCAGAAGTTGGGATGGTTCTGCCGCAGGAAGAAGAGAGGGGAAGAAACTAGGGCTGTTAAAGCAAGGAAATATAAGCTAAGGTTTGGAATCAATCTGAGGTAAACTTTGGAACTAAATCTTGTAGGAGTTCCATTAGCTGTTAAGGTTTATGATATGTATATATTAAAATCTGGATGATGATGTAATTGGGTAGGATTGATTATGATCATAAGCCTTGGATTGGAGAAGTGATCCGGTTCGATTAAAGGTAAACCCCTTGATTCTAAGTTGGTTGTTTTGTTTAGTTGCAGATTTTAAGTATTTACCTGTTAGAAGGATATGTACTGTGAGTGTGAATTGGATCAAGGTTATTATTACTGTGGATTAATTGTGTTAGTGGGTTAATATGATTAATTAATTAATTAGTTAATATCATTAATTAATTGATTAATTAATTCATGTCTATAACAACCCACTAATTACATTCGTTTAATCCAAGTTAGTTTAATTAGATAAAATTAAACTAACTCTAGTTGATTAGGTTTCTTAGTGCATTCTGATAATTAGAGATGGTGATAATACCTGCAGGACCTTGATTTGAGCTGATTGGTTGCGGACGTTATCAGATTCGGATCTTTTGCGATCACTCGCAACCAAACAGAAGGCGGGTACTTTGACTTATTCTTTATAGATAAGTCTTATTGATATGTGTATTTCAAGCTATCAGTAATTCATGTTTTGGTTCATATTTACTCCACTTGATATCTTGATCTGATTATTACATCAGTCCTTACTGCTATTTGACAGTATCTGATTCTTATTCATATTGTGGATATTAGTTAGTTATTTATCTTGCTATCATCTGATACCCTTGCCATGTTTGATTATCTGATACTTATTGAGTTTGATACCACCTGATACCTGTTCACATGTCTTAACTTGGTTTATTTTATTCTGTACCGGTGTTTGTGATCGACCTGAGACTTTACCTCATTATGGTTATTGGAGCATGGGACATGGACTGGTAGTTGGATAGGTGGTGCATGGATCATACTGATGGATATGTATTTGGATATATGCTGCATGGACTAGTGTCATACATCATACTTGCATATATTGCATAACTGACGTGCGGGATTCCATTGTTGTTGAGTCCGGCGTCAGTTTCATGCAGGCTACCAACCAAAGGGTGTGTGTAATTGCATGTCTTATGATCATCGGCTCCTGCTCCTATTTTAGTCGAGTCGCTCCTATTATAGTTGTAGCACAGTTTGAGCCCGTCACTCGTATATGATTTACACACACACTCCACTCATGGGTTAGTGGAAACCTTTAGGTTGGTGCATACTTGCCCTGACAGGAGCTTCCGCTAGGCCACCCAGGATAGTGGTTTCGTAGCGTGGTAGCATACAGGGATCCCTCCTCTGTCATTGTGACCAGGAGATGAGAGCTTGCTCGCCCACTTATGATTTGGGTACCAGGATAGGTGTACACCTTGAGGACATCCTGTCCACTCGGTCTCGCAGGAGCGGTGACGGCAGAGTGCACAGAGGTCACAGCCCTACCCACTCGACTTCACCACTGCGGATGAGTACTCTGACGGGTTTTGGCTCCCACGCGACCTCACCGCTAGAGGGGTGATTGATCTGATTGGCGTCAGGGGTGACCAGGACATGCATTGCACCATGTGCATACTGCACTATTGCATTTGTTTGTGATTGCTGCACTTGTTTGATGCACTTGGATGACATGCATGCATAGGATACCTATTTGTTGGTTTGGAGATTACCTTCCACCTTACTATTGTTTATCGGGTTCTGGTGTGTACAGATCTACTGTTGTTCAGTTGTCTATCTTATTTACCTTCCAGTAGACTGTACAGCATGTTATTACTGTTGATAGCCTTTATACACATATCTGCTAGATACCCGCTGAGTTTCTTTTGGAACTCACCCCGTTTACCTGTATTGTATTTCAGGTTGATGCCGTCTGGAGAGCTGCACTGCTAGTCCCGAACTATTGAGCTTTTGGTTTATTTACTATTCCGCATACATGTATTTGAACTTATTGGATTTCTCGATGAGTTTTCCACTTGAGTACTTAGTTTTCCGCTGTTCGATATATTTCTGATTTCCATATTCGAGTTGTTACCGAACTCCTTTACGGATTTTATATATATACATGCGTGGTTATGATTTTATAGTAGGATGTGTTGAGTGGCCGTGTGGGTCACATTTATGTCTATTTTACTTGTTTAAATCCATAGCCTGTTATGGATTGGCCGTGTGGGCCTTATATATGTGTATGTATTCAGGGAAAGTCCATTGTTACAGGGGAGATGCTGTCGAAATTTCTCGGAAAGCTGTCTCCCGGGGCGTAACACAAACAATACTGCGTGCTTTAACTACTTCAGCTTTATGACTGGATGATCACCATTTCTTTATATAAACAACACTTGGGGCCTGCATTCTTGAAGTTGGGGCAAGATAAGTAGTTTGATCTTGACAAGTAATTGCTTATTTTTTGGACACTTGTTGAGTAGTGATTTGCAAGAAAGTAGCAACCACAGTCCATGGGCAACCTTTGAATTCTTTTTTGTCCCTAGTTGTATAAAGCTCTAGCAATCTTTAATTTTAATTTCTCATCTATCAAGTATTTCATTGTGCAGGGCTTCATGTACCACAGTCAAGAGCTAAAAAATGGCTCTTAAATCTTGTTGCCCTGAGGATCAAGATTCAAATTTCAAATGGGATTAATATTTTAAAGGTAAATATTTGAGTGCTGCTTTTTCCCTTGCTTCTTCATCCAGCCAAAGTGGGTCAAAGAGTGGATTTAATTTGCTCTCTTTATTTAGGGATCCCAATAGTACAAATGCCTAGGTTGCTCTAGAATCTCTGTGTTTGAAAGCCCAAAATAGGCATTCTCTAATAGATTTTCTTTTCAAATTGTTTGTTGGGAAAAATAAAAAGGTAGCTAGTTAGGGTGAGTAAAAGTTAGACTAAATCGAATTAATTAGTTGAACTAATCAAATTTAAAAATTTAATTTGATTATTTTAAAAAAATTATTATTTTGAGAAATTCAGTTCTGTTTTGATTTTAAAAATTTTAATTTGATTAAATTGAATAAATTAAAATTTTTAATTAAATCGGAGTTGTATAATTGTGGTGTTGATTTTTAAAAATCAAGACCTCAATACATGTTAATTTTTGAAATTTAGTGCTACTTTATTCAAAATTATTACATGTAATAATTAAGTATTTTAAAGATAAATTTTTAAAAATATATAATTGTGCTTTGAAGAAGATTATCTATCTTCCCAATTAGTCTAATAATTTGATCAAAATTACTCGTAAGGTCAAAGAATTTGGACAGAGTAATTTTAGTACAAATTAAAACCTCAATTTACAATGATAACTCATATGATATGATCATGGTGACAATGATAAAGCTCCCACGAACAAGCACAGATGGTTCTTGCAGAGATGTTGCTGTCGATTGACTTGGGGTTGTTATGCATGTATATCATGTTAGTTTCTACTTCCACCCCCAAATCTCCGACATCCAAGAAGGATGAGCTCGTGCTGCCATAGCTTTTCTCGACGTTGTTGCGGCCGGAAGCTCCTCCAACGACGCCTAACAATAGCTTCCTAATCTCCTCTTTCACCCTGTAAAGTCTCTCCCTCAGTTCCAACACCTGCAATGTGCTCGAATTCTATAAGTAAACTCAACATAGTTTGAATTATCGTATCGCACCAAACTTTGTTACCTGAGCTTCAAGTTGGCAATTCTCGACGATGAGGGCACGGTGGGCTGTCTTGAGCTCTTTGTAGGTTGCCTCCACCTGCTTGGTCTTGTGCCGGGCTCGCCGGTTTTGGAACCAAACGGTGACTTGCTTGGCCTCCATGCCGAGTTTAGAAGCAAGGAAGGCCTTTCCGCTAGACTCCAACTTCCTCTCATTCTGAAAGCTCGTCTCCAAGAGCCTCACTTGTGCCTCGCTCAATCTTCTCTTGTTTCCCTCCTTTTCCTTCACCTTCCTCTGTTCCATCTCTTCTTCCATCAATAATACAGTACTGCTGATCTTGTTTAACTTAGAGCAACAAAAAAAACAACTATAATCTTTCTTAAACTGCAGTTTGAATGATCAAAATAGATGATATTGCAATGAACATGGCGCTTATTTATAAATGTCCAGAGGAGAAGAGGCGTGTTGGAAGGTAAAGGCAGGACTTTGTTAGTTCTTAGTGCCTTATCTTCTTTGAAATAAGTTTACTAGGAACAGACAGACGAAACATTAAGATAATATTGTTAAGGTGGGAGACGTAAGTTATGTAAGTCATATGTAATCGAAAGTTTAAGTTTTAAGTATTTAAAATTATTTTTATAAAAATACAAAAAAAAAAGTTGATAGAGATGTTCTTCATCACAAGATTGGACTTATTATGTTATATAAAATTATATATTAGATTATAAAGCGAGTACAAGAGTAAAATATAAGAACTGTATAAATTAAAATATTAAATTAAGATAATTATATTATCAATCATAAGAGTTATGATATTTAATTTATAAAGTTTATCAATTAAGAAATTATTGTCGGTCAATACTGAATTTTAGAAAATATTAAAAAATTTATTTTTAAATGAATAAGAATAATCTGATTTGTCCAAATAAGAATAATCTGATTTGTCTGAAAAGATAATACAATAAATATATTTTTTAAATCCAAAAAGGTATTAGTTTCTAAACAAAGTCTAAAAATACTAATTGACTCAATTTAGCCTTTTTTCCATTTCCTGTATAGATGTATCTTTCATCATCAAATGGAAGACGACTCCTGAGATAACCTTGCATAGTGACACTTATGTGAGTAGTAGCACCGGTATCTGTCCACTAAATGTCAGATGGTGCAATTATAGCCAAATTGACTTCTAAATTAACAAAGTTGATAAATTTATCTTTTTTTATATGTCAATTGGCGTATTTAAGACAATATTTCTTCATATAATCTTTATTCTTGTAGAAGTAACAAGTGGACTCCTTATCTTGTTTCTTGTGCTCTTTATGACCAACACTTCCAAATTTTATAATTTGTTTTTTCTTTCCTTTTTTATTGATCATTTTTCATTGCTTGCTCGAACCTTGGGAACCATATGCTAAGTGAGCACTTTAAAGTGTCTCGCGCCTTAGTCTCTCCTCTTCTTGCATGCATTAAGTTATAAGCTTATTTAATGTCCACTTATTCTTTTGAGTATTATATGAAATCTTAAAAGTAGTGAACTGTGCAGGCAGAAACATCAAGATGAAATCTAATATAGACTCAAACATTTCTAGAGTGCTTTCAGACTTGTGACAATATTGAACATCTCTATAATGTACTCTCTAATATTTTCTTTGTCGTTATACCGCATAGTTACCAACTTCGAAAGAAGTGTGGTAGTCTCGACCTTTCGTTTGCAACAAAACGATCTGCTAATTGACTAGGGAAATTTCTAACATCTTTTCCTTCAATAATAAAACCTTTAATTGGTGCCGATATGAAAAGCTTCATGATACTTAGACACATGAGATTTGAACGCTCTCACTTTTTAAATTTAGCCCTTTGCTCTATAGTACTAGTACTAGTCAGGGCTGCAGTGCGATCATATCTCAATGCATAATTCAAGTCTATAAAACTACGATAATGTACTCTTTCCATTCAACAAAATTAGAACTAGTTAAAGTAGAGATGTTATTAAGACTAATAGTTACTGCTTGCACAGAAATAATAAAAAAGAGAAATAATGTAAGCTCACGATTTAATCAATGACAAGAACATATACAAGCATAGATAATAAAATATGCAAATAAAGCATATAAATGAGTTCTTTATGAGATACCAAGTATAATATTGCATTTTACTTTTTGGACTAAAATTATAATTTGTTAGCGATACTCTCTAATATAACTCAAACTTTAGTTGGCCACATAATAAACCTCCTTTAGGGCGACCCATTATGCCCATAATTCGATACTTTATATGAGTTATATGTTGGTTCATAACTTATATCAACCTTATTTAGCTACGCAATATGTCTTCCTTTAGATCGATATATTTTATACACGATCTGGACAAAATAAATTTATTTTATAGTTGTAAACTACCTTGAACATATATTTGACATAAAAATAATTTTTCTTTGGGCCAATTATTTTTAACAAAGATATATGTCTACCGACACAAAATGCACTAAATCTATCTAGTGTGTCTTCCTTTGAGCTGACACAATAGTTTAATTTAGTAACATGTGTGTAGATAGACTCTAGAAATTTTAAATGATATATAAACACTTAATCCGTCTTAATAGCTCAAAATATTAGAATTATCAATCGATTGATACCATATGACAATCAATTGATATCACTCAATCAATTACCTTAATCGATTTGAAAGTCTACTATATATATGAGACTTCAAGATCATCAATTGATTGATGACGAGTGCCAATCGATTGGTGTCAACCAATCAATCTTACTAATCGATCACAAACCCTTATATGTTCGACATCTAATTCATTAATCAATTGTTGATTTATAATAACCGATTAGTGATTTAACAATTGATCATTGAAATTGATTTCTAGACGAAATTAAATCAGATAACCGATTAAAATCAACACGCCGTCCAAATTTTCCAACCAACGATAGATGAGTGCTCAAAGATTGTTCAGATTGAGGCATCAAAAAACTAAAAAACCAAAAGAATAACCCCTCGTGTTATAATTGGAGAGTAATCCCATTTATCAAACATCAAAACACGTTTTTTTTTTCTTTTGGCTTTCCCGTGTGCCACGTTAAAAAAAACGTGTCAATGGAACCCACTTACATTGAGTGTGTCATGTTATATTCATACTACAAATTTTCATGCTATCATTACTCTTTTTTTTCACGTTCCACCTTCCATGTTTTTTTTGTGTTTCAAAAAAAATGCTTTTGGCCACATCTTTTACCGTGCACGATTGTGATAAAATGGAATCAACAAAGAATAAAAATTCTTATAAACCATAAAATTCGATAAAATAGAACCTAAGCTTTAATATCATTTGAAAAAATTTATAAATCTAATTCGTATAAGTTCTATAAACGGAATAAGAACTCGAATAATTGGATATACAAGAATATAGATTTAGTTTCAATGATTAACATGACACAACATATTAAAATACATAAATAACAATAAAGAATCTGATTGGAGAATTATTGTCATTGTTCTGCAGCGTCAACTGCTCGATCATTATTGAAGAAGATAAACGGAAGCAAGATGATAATCTTCTAAGGGAATTAGAGTGTCGAGTTTGTAAAACCTTCGTCAATGAAAAACGAAAGTAAGATGCTAGTTAACCCTAAACTCTTGGATCCTATATATCTATAATATGATCCGTTATCAGCCATAAATAATAACGAATCAGGCTAATGGATTCTACATATTTAATCTACATCCGCTAATCTGAAATCCGATAAACCTTAGTTAGATCATTTAAATAGGTTCAATTTATATCCGCATATATAAATTACAATTAAGCACACGATAAGAGACTAAATCCAACATCCTTACCCTATAAAAGAAAGAAAAACATTACAAATTTTTTATCTTTATAATTATTTATTTTAGATACAAGGAAATACTTTTACATAATTACATGAAATGCAATAAAGGATACAAATTGCCTAAATGACAAGATCCAAGACAAACTCTGATAAGTCTATTGATTTGATAAAGTTTATTAGACTTGGACAAAGCTGATACATACTAGACAATAAAGAATTATATCAATAGCAGCCAAAGAAGAACAATTTATCAAGTCTTTTGCCAACCAAACAATCTGTGTCTTCATTCTTCCATGATGAAGGTGATGCTTTCTTTCTATTTCTTCCTCTCTGTCTTCTGTCATCTCTGTCCAGCTTCTTTAGTCTTCTCAGGCTCCTGAGGGAGACACTTCGCCCCTACCAGTTCACCCACTTCACTGATGACCTGAGAAAACAAACAATGTCGAACAGGGTTCTCACAATTGTTAGACAGTTTGCTGGTTTTGTTCTTTACCTTCAAGCCTTTCACCAGGTCTTCCCTGGTGTGGGAAGCAGATATGCAGATCCTGGCCCTGGCAAGGAGTACCGGCGTCGCCGGATATGCCACGATCACAACGGCAACCTACGATGAACTCCAATGGTTAATCTCAACCAGGAGGAAGACAGTCGAGTATCTTCGAAGAAAGCTCACATTTTGACTCAAACATTCCCTGGAAAAGGCAGGCAGTTTAGCTAAATTGTAAAGCATGATAGACATAATTGGTGAGTCATTGTCACCAAGAACCACAAAGCCCATCTTCTTCAGCTCCGACCGGAAGTAATTGCTGCTTTCGCGAATTTGTGTAAGCTTCTTGGCTCCTGGTTCCATCAAAGCAAGCTGAATTTAGCTGCCATCATCACACACTGGATGATCACCATTGCTTACAGTCTTACCTCTGTTTGATCCATCTTCTCCTAGGACAACCTTGATTGCAGATATAACTTGTTGGACCGCCGGCGGCGACATGGAAGTAGCATAGAGATGTGCTGGGCAACTGAATTTGACGTACTGTATGATTGCCTGAGGAACAAGAAGGTTTAGCTGTGAGAACTTGAACACTCCAATTCTACACTTTTGCTAGGAATTCTACCTCAGATGCTGCAATGTAGCCACCACAGGACCCAAATGACTTGGTAAAAGTTCCCATCATGATATCGATATCAGCTGGATCCACCCCAAGGAGCTCACAAACACCTCTACCAGATTTGCCAACTGCACCAATGCTATGAGCCTCATCCAAGTATATGTATGCCTGATCGAGAACGACGACAATCGGTGTTATCGCCCCCGAAAAAGGCCTATCTCCATGTTCATGAAAAGATTCAAACCTTGTACTTCTTGCAAATAGTTACTATCTCAGGCAGCTTAGAGTACTCCCCTTCCATACTGTATATTCCTTCAACAATGACTATTATCTTCTTCCATGGCTTCCTCGTGCCCGGCTGCCCCTTCACTATCTGCTCTCTCAGCACCTCTTCCAGTCGCGACGGGCCTGAAATTAACCACAAACAAAGTGACATCAAGATCTTGAAACATGTCGTGAGGTGCAGAGCTTACTGTTGTGCTGGAAGATCTGGACAGTGGCACCAGATGCTCGAGCACCGTTGACGATGGAATTATGGTTGAAGGAATCACTGACGACTAGCCCACCCTGTTCATGTGCAAGAGAGAAAGATTGCAAATTGGGACTAACAGGTGACGAAATGTTGGATTTTGTTCAAACCTCTCCGACTAGAGCAGGAATTATGGAAGAGTTCGTCGCGTATCCCATGCCGAAAGTGATAGCCACCGGCTTTCCGACGAACCTTGCCACCAACTCCTCGAGCTCAGTGTGCAACTTAGTGGTCCCTGAGAATAAGACCAAGATCAAGACCATTTTTGCTTCATTTAGGAGATCGGAGTTGTCTGTACCTGCATCTGCTCGAGAACTGCAAGTCGTAGGTGCGAAATTCTTGAGAGACTCAATGACCCGAGGCGTGCAGTACTCATCTCCTGCCGCGAACCCAAGATAGTTGTATGATCCGAGGTTGAGGCATTTCGAAGTGTTCGAGGTTCGACTGCGTGAATGAATGGATGAATGAATGAATGAATGGATGAATGGTGATCAGTAAAGCAATTGGAACATACTGTAAAGTCTTGTTGTTGTCACTGGAGCAACGCTCGACGACATCGATCCAAGCATCCGGCGCACTTGCAATGGGGCGGCTGAAGCAGTCCTGCGATAGCAATCAAAAACGCACACTGATCATCTGAACAGGCATTGTTTCAGCAAGTGTTTCTGCATCAATCATCTTCTTCAGCAAACTGGACATTAAAATTCGCTCTGCGTCAAAGTCATGGAGGTTCTCTGCACCTTTGGAGATTTCTTGCTGTTCAAGAGAAACCAAAAACTCCATATGCTGACCAAGTAAACTGTCAACTGGATCCAAGAAACTCGCCTCTCCCAAAAGAAGCCTGCATCAGTTGAAGCTGAAGAGCATGCAAGCGCCAGCTTCTTCAATGGGGATTTTATTTCTCTATTTATATATTATTTTATAGCATATGGATGTAAATATTGTTGATATTAAAAATGGATCATAATTGATTCTTCTTTCTTCCATCCGCCGGTGGCAATGGGGGCACTGGCGGCGGCGGCGGCGGCGCTGCCACCGGAGAAGCCAATACTGCATTAGCTTCTCTTTAAAAAGGAGCTACCTTTTTCCGGTATTAATTGCCGGGCAAGCGTGAAGAACTGAAGCATTTTATTGAAAGGAAAAGGTGGAATTGGAGCCGACCTGGATTCGGTGATAGATCCGGCGAGTGTAGAAATCCTCAAACGCCGGGCATGTCGGTGCGTAGCCCTGCCGCCAACCGAAACAATCGATCCGTTAACACAGCAATGAAGCAGATATGTGAAACGGCTGCAGGCAGAGGAGAGAATAGCAAACTAATTAAACACCTTGTCGTCGTCGGCGGCCTTGTTCCAGTCGATGAGCTTCCGGAAGAGGTCGCGGAGGAGACCGAAGGCGAAGAAGATCCCGTAACCGACGAGGGTGGTGAGAGCGGTCAGGTTGGTGAGCCTCACCGCCCGGCGGATCTCCCACGGCACCGCGATGGGCGGAATGGGCGGCAGCGGCGGGAGGAGGAGCCGCGTCATGGAGTACTGGTGGACGGATGGATATGGATCGTCGGAGGCGGTGGGCGGGCGTCGGTTCTGCTGCCACTGGTGGGAGATGAGGCGGCGCGCATGGGATCAAGCGCTTTTAATGGCCGCTGTTGGCTTGTAGCCCATGGCAAGCTAGCGACGACGTACGGCTCAATGTGTCGCTGTTCTACTCGTCGTTCGGTTGGCGGCGCGAGGGAGCTGCACCTGCACGCACCAGGAAGGAGCCATGGCGGAGTGTGTCGATGAGCCAGGCAGGGACTTTGACTCTTGACGAAGAATCTTCTGGTAAGTACCTTCCCCATTAATATACTGCAAATCCTCCTCCTCCTCCTCTTCTTCTTCTTCTTCTTCTTCTTCTCCTCCTTCTCCTACTGGGGAAGGCAGTTATGTTCTTCGATCCGCCACAGTTTTCCTCTTAAATTAATCATATGCTTAGATTTCCTTGATCCAAAAGGTCAACTTGCATTTGAGTATTTGACTTTCAGTTTCATAAATCTTCCGGTCTCGATACGAGGAGGGTGAATAATTCCCGCGGTATTTTTTTTCTGTTGACTTTGACCGCATTAGCTGCTATTAATCTCTTTTCCTCAGTCGGATCAATTTTTGTTGAGAAGACTTCTTCTTGAGAGGTGAGAAAGTCAAAATGCTTGACAGATTGGATCTGTTGGGTCGGTCGAATCAGCTCAGTTGATTAACTCGATCGATTGGATTAGCTCTGTGGATCGAATTAGCTTGGTCAATCAGAGACTATTAACACACCATATGAAGTCTATGATGATCAAGTTTTGAATCATATCATACGGGCCCTGCATTAACTAGATCAAGAAGAGTCTTATATGGACCTCTATTGACTAGAGCTGTCAATTTGAATTAGGTCTGTCATATTGATTTGTCTTGCCAAATAATTTAGGTGAATTGAGTTGAAGTTTTATAAACATATTTTAAGGTGGATCAATCCGTTTAGGCCCTAGGCCCACATGGGTTGGCTCGTGATGGACTTAATAAAACTTATTTTTTTTCAAAATTTAAAATTAAAGTAAAAAATTTAATGGATGAGTGGCCTTGATTCATCTAAATTATAATTCAAATTTAAAATTTTCAACTTGATTCATTTAAATGATAATTCAAACTTTAAAATTTTAATATTTTCTTTATATTTTGAGAAGTTTGTGGGTTGATTTGTCTAATCCGTAATCTGTCTTCGGTTGAGTTGGATTAAAAAATTTTTAATCCGTGAAGCTGGTGGATTGGTCCATTCCATCTCATTATATAACAAATTTTTAATGAATTAATCTATCCCACCATGAATTGATCCATTTGACAACCTACTATTGATCGAGGAAAGAGTCCATCACGTAGATCCTTATAGCCGCTTCAATAAACATTGATTAAAAAAATTAACTTAATCATATTGAGTATACAACCAAAATATTATTTAAGTATTTATATGATATTCTATTATTGTTAATCAATTTTTTAAAACTTCCTTTCTCTAATATTTTATTCTTAATATTCATCTTAATATCTTTTAATATTTTATTTTTTAATATTCATCTTAATATCTTCATCGACATTATTATCATCTTATATTTGGGTACTCTTTTCATATCTCAAAAATTCAATTTCGTATAAAATAGTAAATTTAATCATTATTTTATAAAATTTTACTATTACAAAAAATATTTGACATTCTCATCTATTTTAATCATCATACTTATTATATATAAAATATATTTATATATATTTTACTTTTTCTTCTACCAACTTTTGCAAGCCAATGAAGAAGGCTCATTTATTCTTTTGCTTTCAGAAAAATTAGAAAATAATCAATTCTCTTTTATAACGGCCAATAAAAATTAAAAACGTGAGCTCATATGTTTTGATTATAATAAAGGATCCCAAAAAAATTAAAAATTTAATCTACAGAAAATACAAATTTTTATGTCTTTTATTTTTTTCATAAATTTTAAATACGATATTTTGTTACAATTTTCAAATGTTTTTTAATTTCAAATTTTTCATCTTAATAAAAATTAGGTGCATTGGCCCAAGCCCAAACACGGCCCATCATAAGAGATCTTAATAAATTGCCATTAGGTTTTGTTTAGTTATTGAAGAGCTACTAGCTCTTATGATCCAATTCATCTCTTTAGCACCCGCGACTCGGTCCATCCAAATGCTTTCTGTCTATAGACTTGAGTCGCGTCTACATTTCGATCTTCTTAGACATAATCATATCATTTAACTAGAGGATCCGCAAATGCACCATATTCTCATTTGTGGCTCTACAACCTCTTTTGCAAAAGGTAAAATCCACCATCTTAGCGGCCCCACATGGTCGGTTCCACGACCATATGTGAGGAGGTAAATCGAGAAACTGCAATTGATCACGATGCAGGAGGGTATTATCTGGTTTCGTCAGGATTCGAACCCTTATCCTATTCTGCAAGTCTGCTGTATCGTAACCAACTCAGTTATGTCCTACAACCGAATAACTTATTCGAAGAGGAAGAGAAAGAAAGAGTGGACCAACGATAAGGAGATGCATATGAATATAGTGGCCAAAAGTTAGTCATGAGACCTGCAGAGTGTAAAAGCTGCAAGCTGAGAACACAAACCAACAATAACATTCTTCAGCCGCTTTCACAATTTCTACCATGCTCTTGTCGAAAATTTACAGACGTAGTTGAAATAAATAAATACAATTTCGATTTTCTTTTTAATATTTTTATTTTTATATGTCGATTTAGCTCTTAATACATATCAAAAATTTTAAATTGCGCGCTTTAATTATTTTTTGTAAACTTGATCATTTTGTATTATACGAATTTACCCATCACTTTTCCCCAATTCACTTTACAGACAGATTAGATGGTAAAGTGAATTTTATCAAAGTCCTGGACGTGAACGTAAAAATAATAATAATAAACTTTTTGGAGCAAAATGTAATTTTGAGAATAGCTTATTATAGGGACTCATTTGGCCACCCCACTCACCACCACCGCCAGGCCAGCGCCGCCTCAGTGAGCGCGAGTGCGAGGCCGCCTGAGAGGGAGAGCGAGTTCCATGCGCGAAGCCCCGTTTCCCCTCGCCGGGAAACTCTCGCCTCTCGCCCGCCGATGGCCGTCTCGCCCGACCGCTTCGCCGCCTCTAACCTCCTCCTCTGCCCCGAGGACGCCGGCGAGGTCGCGTCCTGGGAGGAGGAAGAGGAGGAGGAGGAGGAGGACGACGACTATGTTGAGACAGGCGGAGCCGCTTCCTCTGCTGCCGCCGAAGAATCCGAGTGGTCCCCACCAACGGCTTCCTATGATGATTACGCCGCCACCATCGCCGCCCTCCTCGTAGCGGAGCCCGACCACCTCCCCTGCCCCGACTACGTCCCCCGCATCCGCGCGCGCGCCGTCGACGCCTCCGCCCGCCGCGACGCCGTCAACTGGATCCTCAAAGCACGTGCTCTCGCTCCTCCTTGTATTCCTTAAATGCCCCTCGTGTCTCAATTACTTCCCGCTTGCTTTTCACAGGTAAACGAGTTTTACCGATTCCGTCCGACGACGGCGTGGCTCTCCGTCAACTACCTCGACCGCTTCCTCTCCGACCATCTCCTGCCGGTAACCATTCTCTCATTCATCGACCAATCTATCGATCAATTGATGTGGATGGGCAATTTCGGGGCAGAACGGGAAGGGAGCGTGGCCGATGCAGCTGCTCTCGGTGGCCTGCGTCTCGGTGGCCGCGAAGATGGAGGAGACGCAGGTGCCGCCGCTTCTCGATCTCCAGATCCAGGATCCGCCGTTCGTGTTTCATCCCCGCACCGTCCGACGGATGGAGCTCCTCCTCGCCACCGCATTGCGGTGGCGCCTGCGCGCCGTCACCCCCTTCGACTTCCTTCACCACTTCGCCGCCTCCCTCGCCCTCCTTCCCCGATCCGCCACCGCACTCATTTCCCGCGCCGCCCGACACGTCCTCTCCGCCCACCCTGGTATGCATCCATTTCCTCGCAATGCCGCAAACCTCTCGAATCAACCGCGCGCTTATTTTCGCTCGGCGTACCTTTTTCCCAGCGGTGGATTTCCTGGAATATCCGCCGTCGGCGATCGCAGCCGCCGCGTTGCTCCGCGCGGCGGAGGAAATCGCCGATTCTTCCGCCGGGGACATCGGCGACCTGACGCCACGCCTCGGTGCGTGGACAAGCAAGGTAATTAACATATTAAAATGGCAGAGTCTAACTACTCCCGGTGCGAATACCGCAATTTACAATTACCAATTGGTCAATAATAAAAAAAATAAAATCCTATATAATATTTATAAAAATAGTATATGAATTGTGAAACGACGGGTAAACGTACTGAGCGGTGACCGGACAATCGGGCAGGAGACTTTTACTTCGGGCAGTTTAAAGTATTAACGTGCTGCTGTTTTTGTTTGTTTTTTGACTGTTCTCGAGAAGCAGGAAGTGGTGAGTAGGTGTCTCCAGCTAATGCGGGATCACGCGATCGGCACGTGCCCACCAGCTCGGCCGGAGCCGACAGCGGAGCCGCCGAAGAGCCCGGCGGTAGCCGACATCGGAGACGGCGACGGCGACGGCGACTCCGAGCCGCGCTGCTCCAAGCGGCGGCGACTCGGGGAGAGCGACGATATTAATTTAATTAAACCAAATTCCAAGGATTAGAATGTAATCTCCCTATTGTTTTTGTGATTACGAGAGGAACCGCGGTGATTTTGTCCCTAATTTCCACTCGATTAATTCCGGCCGTCGGATCATTCACGGGATCCGGATGACGCGAGGCCGACGTCATACTGACCGCATCATTATTTTCGCGTTGTTGCTCGCCAGCTAAGAGTCTGCGTCGTCCACGTGGAGGATGAATGAGATGCATCCGACGGTTGGTGGGGGGTTGAAAAGACCGCTGCCGTCGTTTCCCGCCAATCCTGTCACGGGACGCGTCCGCATGGGGAAGCTGTTTTTTATTTCGCGCCGTACGCGAATTGACTTGAATGTCCCTATAGGACACGTCGACCTTCGGTTTTTTTTCCGTCGGCCCGTTGACCCAACTCCGGTCCGGTCTAAGGGGAATCCGTTGGCTAAATCGAAAAATTATTTTAAAAAATATTTTTTCGACTTCATACAAAAAAATTTTGATCTCTATTATAATAATATTTATTTTATAATAATTAACTCAATCATATTTCGAGGTATAATTCAGTTATCATGATTACTAAATACGGTGGTGCATTTAAAAAATTATTTCTTATTTTTATAACCTTTCGTAAATACTTATTTTACTGTAATTACTTTTTTTTATAACCTTTCGCAAATCATACGAGTAGTCTTTTTTTTTTAATATAGGAAAATAAATTGATATGAATTTTACTGTAAATATTTAAATTTTCTAGATTTAAAAAATTTTAAAGAACACAGTGATATGGTGGAGACGTAGGGGCTATATGACATGATCCGATCAACACATGAACATGGGACTTGATCAACGTAGATTCCATATGATGTGTTAATCATCTTTGATCGATCGATCAAGCTGATTCGATCGACTTGAGCCGATTTGATTGATTTAGCACTCCGATCTGATCTGTCGACTTCCCCAACTTGCCAAGCACTCTGATCTGATATATATATTGACTTCCTAACCTTTTGACCCTTTCGAATTGTGGACGTCCCGATCTCCTTGTATGCAACGAAACATAGTGATCACCAACACGAAGGAACACGGAGGTTACAGATACGAAGGAACATGGTGGTTATAAGATTACCCTTTAAAGAGGCATGTCTCTTGAATTTCTCTCCATAAGATCATCCTTTGAACTTCTTTCTATGTAGTAAATAAAGAGAACTCTCTAAGAGGTATGATCAACTAATTTTACTCCGTATTATACTCTTTTAAAGTTCCAAGATGACTTAGGCATCAGAGTGATCTGCTGAGGTAACTCTCAGTAAACCCTTTGACGCATATTATTCTCCACAAAATCAACCACGCTACATCATGAGAAGAAACCAATTGAAGAAGACTTCGACATCCACGCTCTTTGTTTTGGGGGAATTTCTACCGTTGCATCATCGGGATAAGATTTCTCAAATTGAAACACACATTTATTTTACAATTTAGAGTCATTCAGGGTTATATAGTAATTTTATTTAAAACTATTATATCTGTCCTAATTTATCTAATTTTACAAATAAACACACTTATATGTCTTTTTTATTCTTTAAATTTTTTATAGATATTTTAAGTACATAATTATAAATTGTTTTAAGTTGTTTCCTTTTCTAATTTAGAAATTACTATATATTTTAAAATTATTTTTATTCGAAATACATATAAAGTCCATATGAACTCTAAATTGGCCTAAACTTAGATACTACGGTGTAAATTTATTTATAAAATATTCGATTTTCTCATTAATTAAAAATTATTATATGAGTAAGTCATCTATCATTACGTAGATGTAGCCAAAAGAGAACTGATTTTGTAAATAAAAAGAAAAGAAATTGCACTTTTGATTTATAATTGTTTTGGATGAATCGAACACATGCTACAATAAAATCATTGATTTACGGTCATTCGGTCGCTAATCGATGACTAAGAAACAAAATCTTTATTGGCAGAAAAAGATAGAACGATCTAATCAGCGTTTGGTATTTTCTGGAGAACGCCCAGAATCTGCTCAGCTACCAGTCCGATAGAAGAAAGAGAGCGAATGAAATAATTGGAGAGGGTGGAACGGTAAGCATCGATCGATCGAGCAGAACAAAGATCGAAGAGAGATGGAACAAGAATTGTCTCATTATCGATGAATCGTGTTCACGGGATCGCAATCTGCCGTTGCTCTCTGGGAATCAACTTAATCATCACCAACACTCTCTCCCTCGTGAACACGTTCGCTTGTTTGGCCGTATGAGACAGTTGGAATGACAGATTCCACTTTTTGTTACAGTGAATACATTCGTTCGATTGACTTATAATCCTTAATATATTGATAAAATATTTAAAAAAATATTAAAATATTAGAGTTTGAATCTCAAATGAATAAATATTCTAAGTGTGCATAAATTATGTTCGAATTTATTCGATATGCGAATTAAAGAAATATTAACTATTGATATAGGAGGATAGTTAAAGATCGTGTGGTGAGGAATGATCATAGAGCTTGTGGAGATAGAAGTCAAAAATCAAGAGGCACTTGAACCAATCAAATTGAGCCTTAGATCACCTCATGCAAGGCGGGCTCGAATCTGATCCGACTCTTCCTAGCTCGCACCCGACTCTTAACTCCGGGATCTCTTCCACTCGGTGCCTAACTACTAATTCCGAGATCCCTATCACTTGACGCTCGACTTCCGACTCTAAGATCCCTACCACTTGCACCTTATATCTAATTATAAGATCTCGAATCTAATAATTGGAATGCCTCAAGCACCATGGAAGTAGCTAGAATACATGGGACAACATGGTTGATAGAAAGCGGATGACATGGGAGCAATGTGACACCCCCTCTATCCGAACGTGACATCTCCTCTATTAAAACATGAAACTTGAGCGTTAGAGTGGTCGCGGTAATGTCCATCTTATCCTCATTCTAATATTTTGTTGAGTATTTTAGAGGTCTTGGAGGTTTGTTCATCGCTAGATAATCAAAGTTCGCTTGGAAGACCGTCTACTCTCGATGGTTCAAGCGTCCACCATTTCAGATACGAATTTCTACTTGTAAATTAATTAGGTGAAATTCGAACACTTTGATTATCAAAAATAATAATAGTTCAGATCAAATTCATTGGATTGTTGGCTTAAAGAAGAAATAAATAAATCTTGTAAACCTTTGAGGAGTATTTGTAGTTCATTATTGTCAACAGAGTAGAATTTTGTATGCTCAGTAATTTTCATTTTTCCAGAAAGTCAGTCAATGCTCTTCTTTAAAGAATAAGGGAAAGCCAATTGGATTTGGTGTAATGTAAACTGACGAGTAAAATGGATATGATTGTTCCTTCATTCACTTATGGTATCGTATTCAGAAATATTCGTAGCAATCATCAATGGGTCCTTTAGGAGGATGAAGACGATGGGGTCGGGGATCCTAAGTCCCCGAAAGTTCAAGAGCCTGAGTTCTTTGAAGTTGGGTGACTGAGTTGGTAGAGTCGAGGAGTTTGAGTCCTCTAGAGTCGGGTGACCGAGCTGATAGAGTTGAGGAGATTGAGTCTTCGGGTGGCCAGTTAATGGAGTCAAGGAGCTTGAGTCATCTGGAATCTGGTGGCTAAGCTGATGGAGTCGAGGAGCTAGAATCTTCTAGAATCGGGTAATCTAACTAATTAATGGAGTCAAGGAGTCTGAGTCCTCTAGAGTCAAGTTGATGGAGTTAAGGAATTTGAGTACTTTGAAATCGGATGGTCACTTTAACTTCCATCTATATTTGACTTTTGACCTTCATCTATCGGCTGACTTTTGACTTAGATTCCATCACGTATAATTTTTTTTCCCATCGTATCAGTCAACAAGTAAACTTGAGTCGTTTTAATCATTGAGGCAAGCAAGATGACTAGGCAGTCAAATTCCAAAATAGCCCGACTAAGGTGCTCAATCGCCTTTCATGGGTATTAGAGATCATATGCTAGTGAATCACAAACAACAATATCATAAGTTAGTTAGGGCCCTAAATGAATCAAATTTAGTGATCGACTTTATTTTTATTCATTCAATACATACAAAATCAATTAAATTAATAAACTTAAATAATTCATTAAACTAAACGAATAAACTTCAATACATATATATATGTTAAACTTATTAACGTTCATCAATAATATTCTTAAATCATGTTCATTAATAAAATTATTATCAACATATTAAATAAATTAAAAATAAACAACCAAATATATATTATCAAACAAACTTAAAATATAAATATTTCAAATAATAAAACAATCTTGACTTGAATTAAAGTTCTAACATCTAAACCAATCAAACTCAAATTCATTAAAAAAAATAAATCAAACTTAAATAATCATTTCTATCCCTTATTCATTTCAGACTCATTAAAACGACTCATTTTTCCTATCCTCTAGGTGGCATTTACATTCAGAATTGCACGAGTATGCCATTTAACTTTCTTTTTAACCAGTTGCAATGTGATTTGTTTATTAGGATAATGATAATGCTAATTGCATTTTTTTGTTAGTAATGAATGAGAGAGGAGACAATGAGGATGTTCTTTTGTCAGTAATGGATTGAACAACTTGAAGGAGAAAACTGATGCTGTTATCTATCACTAGTCAATGAACTCAAACAGTCTAAGTAACCACAATGCTACAATATATAGTTAATAAATGCCTGTATCAAATAAGAACAAACAAAGGCAACGATCGATGAGCAGCAACTAAAAAGATCATGTGATGATTTAATGGAGTATATATATATGAAGATCACAAAGTAACAATGTATCTGTTTAAACACATTAATTCGCTTCAGAAGGCATAACTATCTATTTTCGGATAAAAGATCTATGAATTGAAATGAAATGGCTAATCATTAATTCCTCGCCGTCGCTTGTCGGCGGCCGCCATTGAAGTGGGACCTCATGTGCCCGCCCAGCGCCTGCCCCGTCGGGAATGGCTTACGGCACACCGAACACTCGTGTCGCTTCTTCGCCACTGCTCCGGCTATCACCGCGGCCGTCGGAGGGGCCGACGCTGGGCGCTTCCGGTGGCTGGACTTGTGGCCTCCGAGTGCTCTGTACGAGGAGAACACTCTGCCGCACTCGTAACGCGGATCAGATATCGGAGGCGTCGACGGAGGAAACGGCTCGTTCTGCTGCTGTTTCAGCGTCGGCGACGGAAGCGGAGACGGCTCGTGCTCCTGGGTCGGCGGAAACATCGCGTGGTTATGGTCTGAGGCGCGCGATAGCAAGAGGAGCCCGAGGAGGCAGTCCTGCTCGTCTTCGTCGAGGAGAGAAGGCGGCGGAGGCGAAGGACGAGGGCGCGATGTTCGCTGTCGCTTAGGCGTCCACAAGGCCGGCAGCGTGCGTTGCAGGAAGCCGACAGCCATCTCTGTTTCTGGCGGCGGAAGAAGCAGAAGAAGAAGAAGAAGAAGAAGGCGAATGGAATTGCAGAGTGGATGCAGCAGCATTATTTATAGGCAGAATTCCTTGAATCCCAAACAGAGTGGAACTCATTCGATCAATCAATCAATCAATTACGGATCTATTCAAGAACTCCCTAATTAAATCCTAATGCGATCCAAATTGCCAGAGAAATCCAGGAATTCCTTCTGCAATCGGACTCCCAAGATCTCCTAACGGTAATAAACGAACAAACCATCTCCTAATCATGTTAGGAATTATTGCTTTCTATTTTTGGAACTCCTAATCCTGATTAGATTTGCCGAATCTAATTTCTTGGAGAACAAATGTAGCAAATAATTCCGCGAATCCCAGACAGAGTGGAACTCATTCGATCGATCGATTAAGGATCCATTCAAGAACTCCCTAACTAAATCCTAATGCGATCCAAATTGCCTGAGAAATCTAGGAATTCCATCTGTAATAAACGAACGAACCATCTCCTAATCATGCTAGGAATTAATACTTTCTATTTTTGGAAATCCTAATCCTGATTGGATTTGTTGAATTAAATTTCTTGGAAAACAAATCTAGCCAATGATTGATTATTCGAATTTCCATTTTCAGTTGAAGTGACATCGACTCGTTTCCGAACGTATATATATAAACGCCTCCATGGAGAAGAGACGCCATCGCAAAATTGTTAACTTGGCGTCTCGCCGGTCTTGGCATCATGGACTGGAGCCGCGGAGAAGTCCTCGGCCGCGGCAGCTTCGCCACCGTCAGCCTCGCCCACGTCCGCCGACCCTCAGGGGATCCTCTGCCTCCGTTGATGGCCGTTAAGTCCACGCCGCTCTCCGCCTCCGCCGTCCTCCGCCACGAGGAGGCCGTCCTCTCCCGCCTCGACGGCTGCCCTTACTTGATTCGCTGCTTCTGCTCCGACGTGGTCTACTCCTGCGCAGAGGAATCTTACAATATTTTCCTCGAGTACGCCGGCGGCGGCTCGCTCCGTGACCTCCTGCTGCGCTCCGGCGGCCGGTTCCCCGAGCCCGCCGTCCGGCGCTACACCAGAGCGATTCTCCTCGGGCTGCATTACGTCCACGAATGCGGCTACGCCCACTGCGACGTCAAGCTGCAGAATGTTCTGGTGTTCGACGGCGGCGCCGTCAAAATATCCGACTTCGGCCTCGCCAAGAAGGCCGACGACCGCGCCAAAGGTTTTCGCGGCACTCCGCTGTATATGTCGCCGGAGGCGGCAGCCAGAGACGAGCACGGAGCGCCCGGAGACATTTGGGCGCTCGGGTGCGCGGTGGTGGAGATGGCTACCGGTCGGCCGCCATGGCCAAATCCGACCGACGGGGACGCGTGGGGGTTACTCTTCAAAATCGCCTTCAGCGACGCTTCGCCGGAGATCCCTGCGGATTTATCCGAACAGGGGAAGGATTTCCTCAGACTCTGCTTCGCCAAAGACCCTGCTGAGAGATGGACGGCCGAGATGCTGCTGCGACATCCATTCGTCGCTTCGACCGACGCCGTCGAGGACATCGCCGGTGCACCATGGCAATGCACTACTCCGCTCGGAGGCTCTCCGACGAATGTGCTGGAAATACCTTCCTATGCTTCATCTTCCCCGATGGAAGAGGAGAATATTCCGGCAGATTCATACGGTCTGTTTCCAACGGATCGAATCCTGGAGCTCGCGTCACCGGCGCCGCCTAATTGGGCGTCCTCTCCTTGCATAGATTCCGACTGGATGGAAGTGAGAGCCGGCGTGCTTATCCAATCAATCTCACCTTGATCGATCCGCCATTACTGAACTAATCTCTTCTACTTGCCGGTGAACTAAACCTGCTGTTTCTTGAATCATCAGCAGTAGTTTGTAGTTTCTCCTGCGATTCAGAAACTTTTATATGTATGTAATTCTTTGTTCTTCATCAACATTGAAGAAATTAAATCGAGATAGACAAACGTTTGATGAAAAGTTTTGTTGGGCGACATAGCAACAAAAATCCAAATGGCAGCAGATGGCAGCAGAAAAAAATTGGAAAGCTACTAAAATGTTCTTGATATCGACCCACCCCAAAATGCATGAAGCAGCTCAGCTGACAAGTGCATTCAAGGCTTGAGAGCAAGTGCCAACCCAAACTTGGGAGCCTTTTCCAAAGCCTTGGCGTCGAAGTCACTGGAGAGGGTGAGAACCGATTTTGGCTTCAGTTCGTGCTGCAAAAGAGCTGCAAACTTGCCTGAGTTGTTGAGCCGTGCCTTTACAGATGTTTGGGGATCTATCGAGTATTGCCCTCCGACTGTCACAATGTTCTTGTTCGCGGAGAATTGCCTCACAATCTCAGCGACCACAGAGGTCTTCTGTGCCGCATCCAAGTGATGTACATATGATGCTCTCAGAGTATCTAACTTGTCCTCCCTGGGAAAAGAAGTTGACAGATCGATGAATTGTCCGAGAAGGCCATGCTTTAAGTTGACGTGGTTACTAAGCACACTTACAAAATTATGGAAGCATTGTATTCCGGCTTCGTGAATCCAGCCCCAAGAGTGTACTTGGCTAAGTTTCCTGAGGCAGTGTCAAAACCGGCCTCTATGCCAAATGCAGCCGCTCTGGTACCAAGTGTTGCAGAAAGTTCAACCACTGGAGATTGCTTCAGACCTACTACTGAAGCAATACTTGCATGATCGTGGAAATATTGCAGCTCCAACTAGAAAAATCAAAAAGGCAGGTTAAACATATCCAGCACAAATTTCTTTATGATGTAAGTTCAGAAGAGAACATTGCTACCTTTCTAGAGTGATAATCAGGTATCTTAAAAGTTGCAATGGCCTTAGTATATGGAAGAACATCTGAGATGGTAACTGTTGTTGAGATCTGTTGAAAAACAATTAAAGAGAGTCACTTGTTGCTCATAATGTGATTTTTAACAAGTAGGAAAAGGAGAGAAAACGTACATTTGAATCAGTATCAACTTTTACATCGATAAGAGTGTTCTTGTGCTTGTATTGTGAGCTAACATCAAAGGTATAATGCCCTCCTTTATTGACTGCAGCAGAAGTAAGTCCCTGATTGACGTTCAGAATAGATTAGGGCATTTCTTTTTGCCACAAGAAACCAATTAAGATAGCACACAAACCCAAAGTGATATACACTAGTAAGATCTACAAAGCCAACTGTAAAACCATTCGCATAGTATGTGTAGGATCATCTGACAATTTTGAAGAAATGTAATAGACTTTAATCAAAAAGCAAATAGTTATCTCCGCAGATATCAGCAAGAGAAGTCATCAAGATGCATGCCACGGCTTGTTTGTCATCAGTTAAAATACCAACTCAAATAAGATTCTAGCAGATTTTAAGAATCACACAAGTACATAAAGCAAAATCCGTCAAAACAAATGGGAATAAAGCAACACAACAAGCTAAAGATTATGAAAATAAAATAAAATAAATGCAAGAAATGCAAATAAAGTCCCTGTCATAAGGGTTGCATTAATCTTCTATCAATCAACATAAAAATATGTCAAAAACTTTATGGACGTGCATCTTATTCATATATATAGTGACCATGACTAGAGGAATAATATCCATATAATACACCCCAAAGAGTTGGTGGCATCTGGGTTTTTCTTATTCTGCATAAGATGAAACAAAAATTAGAAAGTAGAGGAAGCCTGATCCTTAAAATTTATAAGCAAAGTTTTATAGGTTATAGAACTGATTCTAAGAATTTTAATAAAAAAAAGCATCATTTTAAAATCCAGATAAAATTATGCCTCTTTAAAGGTGCAATACAAATACCCTTCTTGCAAACAGTGAAAGATGAGGAAAACAAATAGTTATAAGAAGAACACAGGAAATTAGTTATTAAGTTGAGATAAAATTTGTTTCAAACAACCACAGAATGTTAACTTGTTGCACTAGTGTCGCTAACCAATCATATATTTGATAGATGTGTGTACTAATTCACGGTGGTGTTAAAAAGGTGAAACCAAAAGAGAACAATCTGTTTGGAGTTACCACTGTTGTTAATGTTAACAAGGTTGTCAAATAAGATTTGCATCATGAATCATTTTGATAAAATTTGCAATTGTAAAATATTAGGTTCATATTAAATTATAAAATAGATTTAAAAAGGCTTTTACTTTTTTATAATATGATATTTTATTTATGCGTTTGTTTTAATGGAGTAGGCTGGCATTTAGTCATAAAAATACTTAAAGGTTTATCTTACATATCATTTATTTCATTTCATTCAAGATTCAAATAAAATGGGCAAAAGACTCTGGAATGCTTTTAACCACAGAAAAATCATGGTCCCTTCCACATTGTTGTTGTGAGGAAGGCCAAGACCATGCTACATGAAGAGAGGAATGCTTTCTATTTTACAAACCAAAATGGAACCAAAATTGAAAACCTTATTATTTTTGTAAACTAAACCGATAAACATTTTTTCTATTTGATTTGGTTTGATTTTGGCTCCAAACAGAAAATCCATCCTTCATTCTTGTAATGGATACAATTTATTTCAAAACTGTTGGCTTAATCTGATGCCCTAATAGGCTAGGTATGCTTTTAATGAGTAAAATTTAATTTTCTATAGATTTTTGTCCTGTTTTTATAACTCATACAAATAATATTTGTATTATGTTGTACCAAAAAGAATAGAATTATCATAGTTCTTTTACAACTGAATTATAACGTATGATAAGACACAATAGTGAATTAAAGAACTCTAACAACTTTGCTTGTTTAACACATGGCAACTACTTCATATGAAAGATTCCTTATCATCATGTAAGTCATGTGGAACGAATATTTAGGGACACCTGAATGTTTATACAATGATATTGATTATTAATTATGTCTCATACTAGTGATTAACAAAATATGTTGCATTTATGTATTCTTATTTTATCTATTTATTTTGAGACTTCTTTGACAATTTTTTACTACAAAAAATTCATCATTAGACCTGCATATCCTGTTTCATATGTTTCTACAACCATATATTATATTGTACATATCTTAGCTCTTGTACAAGAAACCGAGTTGTATCCCCTAGTTTTAAACAATAGCAATCCCAAAAGCAAACTATAAACCCACTTCCCCTTCCACCTCTCTGCATCACTCTCTCCTGTTCCTACAATTACTACTGTGGATCATTTAGAGTTTTTTGAAAATCTCAAAGAGCAGACAACCAAGGAAGAGGAAGGAAAATCCAAGGTGAAAAATCAAATGTCCGGAAGAGGTTTTACCAATCCGGAGCCACTACAGGTGGAGATGGTCAGCTTCTGGTCGCAGGTGTAGTCTCTATTAAGCAGATCTGCATTCCCAACAGCAGAATCAAAGCGGAAAAAAAATAACAGAAACAGGTACGAAAGAGACTCCAGATTAGAAGCTCGACGAAGATGGTTGAGCGAGAAAAAGGATCAAAAGTTGGATCGGAGCATACCTTTGGCCTTCTTGCCGATATCGGAGAAGAGACCTGGACCCTTCATGGCGGCGGTTGAAATGGAAAGAGAGAGACAAGGGAATTGTGGTTTAATGATTTAAAAATGCGTGTCTCGTGTCGTGTGCTGAGGCGTAAATCGAGTCGTGGTACAATATTAATTCAAATATTATTATTATTATTATTATTTCTAACAGGATTACAAATTAATTTCTTCACGCACACTGTACACTTGTCTTATTATTACTCACTCGAAATGAACAGCTGCCTGTCTCCTGTCTCGGCGATGGGGTGGGACCCATCTTCGCCCTTCAGAGTTGGCGTGGGGCAGCGATCAGTGGTTCGGAAGAGAAGGGGCAGTCGGCGGCGTAACCGGAGCGGGCGGTGCTGCGGCGGCGGACGACGGACGGCGACGGCGTCGAAGGCGGCGGGAAGTACTCCTCTCGCTGTTCCTTCGGCCAGCAGTACTCGACGGCGAGGGCCGCCGGCGCGGCTCCCCCTTCGGCCAAGCACTGGTACGCCTTCCTTTCCATGTTCTTCCTTACGGCATGGATCAACATCGGTATCAAACCCTCCATCAAGAGTAACAACTAACAAGACCTCGTCTAATTTTCTGCTGTACCAATCGATGCGTAGGAATCGCTGAAGAACAACTGGGAATTTATAGGGAGGCGTGGGCGTGGAAAAAGACTGCTAATCCGCGGGCTGTCGTGGAATTGGATACAAGATTCTTCGTTATCTATCGCTCAGAAAAGAAATCCCAACAGTTTTAAGCCCGACGTTTTTGACCGAATTCAGTCAGAAAAGTCCAAAGGCTCCATGTTTGATTCATCTGCTAGCAGACTTGTGCTCTGGTTTTTTCGAATACTCAGAGTTGTTAATTGCTTTAAACTGCTCATTGCATCACATGATCAAATCATTAACAAACATTAACACACAGTTGATACTGAATTTGGACCATATTATTCATCTAATTTATTTGTATGTATGAAACTTGAAGGCGACGGGGCGGCGTCAGAGCTGCCTGCGTATAGCTCACTCGTGGAGCTCGAAGGCCGTCGCCGGGAAGCTGTCGGAGAGGCCGGTGCCGGTCTTGAAGGTGATTTTCCCGGAGGAAGGATCGTCGATGTACATCTCGACGACGGAGAGCCAGAGCAGGAGCTCCTTGGTCTTCACCCCGGTCATCTTCTTCATCTTGCGGTCCTCCACGATGGCCGTCACCTCGGCGGCGTACGACACCTGCCGCTTGATCTGCTTGAAGGTGTGGTCCTTCTTCTTCTTCTGGACCAGCCATATGAAGCCGGTGGCCTTGTTGTGGCCGAACTCCTGGATGTCGTCCAGCGGGAACAGGCCGTCGGGGAGGCCGAGCTGCTGCAGCAGCTGGACGGACTTCTTTTTGCAGAGGGCGTCGCCGTGGTACACCTCGGCGCCCTCGCGGTGGCTCTCGATGCTCTGCGACGCCATTGATTGATTTGATCCCTGTTAATGCGTTAGCTCTCTCGATCTGTTTGTTGAAGGCTGAGGAATGAGAGGGGAAGGATTGGAGTTATATAATAGCGCATAGGAGGGCAGAATTGGAGTTTGACCTCCCGTGCTTGATACGATCGATGGCCTCGCCGTCTCTGCTACACCAAGCCGACGGACATTCCAACTTTAAAATCCAGATAAAATCCAGATTAGAGCAGACAACCAAGGAAGAGGAAGGAAAATCCAAGGTGAAAAATCAAACGTCCAGAAGAGGTTTTACCAATCCGGAGCCACTAAAGGTGGAGATGGTCAGCTTCTGGTCGCAGGTGTAGTCTCTGTTAAGCAGATCTGCATTCCCAGCAGCAGAATCAAAGCGGAAAAAAAATTAACAGAAAAAGGTACGAAAGAGACTCCAGATTAGAAGCTCGACGAAGATGGTTGAGCGAGAAAAAGGATCAAAAGTTGGATCGGAGCATACCTTTGGCCTTCTTGCCGATATCGGAGAAGAGACCTGGACCCTTCATGGCGGCGGTTGAAATGGAAAGAGAGAGAGAGACAAGCGAATTGTGGTTTGATGATTCGAGAGCTGTGAATTTAAAAAGTAAATTGCTTTTACCCCCTCTTCTCTTCTGACACCGCACCCCTCCCCTCTTTCTCTCTCTCTCTCATGCAAATGACTGCATTACCCTTTCTTCTTTCTTTTTTTATTTTATTATATATATATATAGATATATAATTTTTATTTAGTTTTATTTTTAAAATAATTTTGTTTATTAATTTTCCATTAATACTTATATATATTGTAATTTTATTTAATTTTTATTTAGTTTTATTTTTAAATTAATTTTATTTATTATTTTTTTAATTTTGTTTAATTTTCATTCAGTTTTATTTTTAAATTAATTTTGTTTATTATTTATTTAATTTTATTTAATTTTTTACTTAGTTTTATTTTTTTAATCAATTTTGTTCATTATAGAACACGTATTCAATTGTGGTATAAAGTAATAAGTACACCACCACTAAACGCGTCAGGAGCAGAATTTGGAGGCAATACTGATTGAAATTTCTATTTTTATATATTTTCATGTTTTTTTTGTATTATTACATGTACTCTTCATTTGGAAAAAAAATGTTTGTTCCTAAGTGATGAATGTGTTCAGTATTAATTGTTAGTATTTTTGTTAGTTTTAAATATATAATTTTTATTTTGATCCATATTTTTATACTTGTTAATATTTTTATAAATATTAACTCATAAAATTTATAACTAAAAATAAATAAAAGATTATAAACATATAAAAAATTATTCAAAAAAATCAAACTGATAAAAAAATTGATTAATAAAAAATAAAATCAATAAAAATAAAATTTTAAAAAATAATAAATTAAAAAAATAAAAGTATTATGAAAAACATAATAAATAAAATTAATTAAAAAATAATTATGAAAAAAATTAAAAAATTTTTGTAAATAAAAATTGAAAAAATAATATCATATTGATAAAAAAAATAATAAATTAAATTAATTAAAAAATAAAACTAAATAAAATAAAAAATATATAAGTATGAAAGTTATTTTTAAATAAAATTAATTAAAAAATAAAACTAAATGAAAATTAAAAAAAAAAGAAAAAGGGTAGAAGGGCCATTTGAATAGGAGAGAGGAGGAGGGGGAGGGGGCTGTCAAATCCCGGGGGTGGGAAAAGCAGCCCTCATTTAAAAATGCGTGTCTCGTGTCGTGTGCTGAGGCGTAAATCGAGTCGTGGTTCATTATTAATTCAAATATTATTATTATTATTATTTCTAACAATATTACAAATTATTTTCTTCACGCAGACTGTACACTTGTTCTGCCTGTCTCCTGTCTCCTGTCTCGACGATGGGGTGGGATCCACTTTCAACCTTCAAAGTTGGCATGGGGCAGCGATCAGTGGTTCGGAAGAGAAGGGGCAGTCGGTGGCGTAACCGGAGCGGGCGGTGCTGCGGCGGTGGACGACGGACGGAGACGGCGCCGAAGGCGGCGGGAAGTACTCCTCCTCTCGCAGTTCCTTCGGCCAGCAGTACTCGACGGCGAGGGCTGCCGGCGCAGCTCCCCCTTCGGCCAAGCACTGGTACGCCCTCCTTTCCATGTTCTTCTTTACGGCATGGATCAACATCGGTATCAAACCCTCCATCAAAAGTATCAAACCTTCCATCCTGTTTTTCATACTTGTGGAAGAGTTTATATACTTAGAGAAAGGAATCTCTACATCGACCTGAGAGAAGACTTCTGTTGGGGGCTGAGGAGACTAATTTTGTAAGTTACTGGCATAGGGTCTATATATGAGATGCCTAGGGGATTAAGTTTGTCAACCTCGTAACCGTCATATGGTTTGACATTATTGATTATTCTTACATTTTGATTGTATGCGTGAGCACGCCAGAGAACCAGGCCTAACAACCTTGTAATCGTCCTGACCTCTTGGCAAACCTTGCACGGTTAGGGGATTTTTGACAGTTTCTGTATAAGGCGAGGGCAATGGCTGAGATGAGGTGTGGAGACCAAGCGGGCCACTTAACTGAGGGATTCGTAGAGGATGAGCGGTGGAGGAACTAATTCATCCGAGGGGTGGGCTATCAAGTTGTTGAGTGGTTAAGGGGTCGAGTGATCAAGAGGTAAATTGGTTGAATGACCGAGAGGTTGAGGGACCAAGACGGTCGAGGCTAGGATGGTCGAGTGGTCGAGACGACTGAGAGGCCATATGGGCGTGAGACTGAGTGGCCAAGTGACTGATTAGCCAAGACGGGATGAGGTGGAGTGGCTGAAGCGATCGAGGTTGAGGTGACCGAAACGACTAACAGGTCGTATGGCCGAGAGGCTAAGTGGTCAAATGACTGAGTAGTCGAAACAAGATGAGATGGAGTGACCGAGAGATCGAATAGCTGAGGCGGCTCAGGTTGGGATGGAGGCGTTGGTCTACTCAAGTTTAACCATTGACTTTTTGACTTGACATATCAGTTCGACCCCTTGACCTTCTCTGCCACGTAAAGTTAATCAGAATCCACCGTATCAATATCCATCTATTTTTTAAATTCAGATATTATGTTAAAATTTTGAAATAATTATTTCAATTGCTTAATTTAATTTGATTTGATTATCTTATTAAATAAAATTCAATTTAATTTGATTTAACTCGTTGATAATATTATCTAAATTTTATTTTGATTAATCATAATGATAGATGGTCTTCATTTCTGATTCATTTAAAGCATAATTTATACATAGTCAAAAGTGACTTTCAAGATATTCATCCCACGTGGAATTTAACTTCTCATCTTCTTGTTATTTACTATTGCACCACTTTTACGGGACATCAATAACTAAAGTTATACCACCTTAAGTGACTTTAATTAAAATTATACTATTTTAGAGAAATAATTTTGACTCAAATTATACCACCATCTTAGATAGTTTTAATTAAAATTACACAATTTTAAAATAACTTTGATAAAAATTACTCAAAGATAGAACACAAAGGAGTACTTTAAATATCAAATTATGGTCGTTATGTTATTTTAATATTTTTTTGAAAGAGGAACACACTTTTTAGTATATCCTTAACTCAATTATATTTTATAATCTAAGCAATATATATATATATATATATATATATATATATATATATATATATATATATATATATATATATATATATATATATATATTAATAATACATATATTTAAAATTCCAAATAAGATTTAATTCTTAATAGTTTAATCCTAATTATCGTTATATCATTGACATGTATAGTTGTCACAGACAGGTCCACTCTATTATTTTGTTTTAACTTTTATTACCAATAAAACAGATTGAAGAATAATGAATTATAGAAAATCATTAATTGATTTTATACAATTATTTTGTTTTAATTTAAATCGATATAACCTTTATGTTTGATATATTTATTTATTTATTATCCACTTTGATTCATTTCATTTCCGAATTCTGAGCATATATGAAATCTGCTCTCCAGGCTTCGGCGTTTTGATTCAATCCCAGATCTCTTCGTCGCTCGTCGGCTTCACGTTGCTTTCCTTGATCGCTCTGATCTCAAGCCTTCATCGGTTGGTTTGCCGTTCTGTTTCTCGCCGGCACTTGGTAGATCTTCGATCTAGGCGATGGTTGTCTGCAAATGCCGCAAGGTAATTTTGGATACGATTCCACTGCTTTTCCAGTTGCTATCACTGCGAAGATATGTTAATTTGTGTTCTAGATCCTTCCCTTTTGATCCTTCCGTCGGTTCAAAATCGTGTCCGGAACTTCGAGGCTATCGCCTTTGGGCCTTTGCAAAATTGAAAGTGAAAAAGATGGCAGGTTTTTGGTTGAATTTTTGTTATTAGGTCGTGTTCGGAGTCTGATTAGAATTGTCATTTTATCTCGATTTAGTTGAGCTAGGATTTCTTAGTGGCAACGAAATGCTATCCTTTCCAGGGGCACTTTGATAGGGCGTCGGTTTCTGGCGAAATTTTTATTGAGAGAGGATAATTTTGAAATTATGATCAATGGATATGTTTTATAGAGAGCTCTATTTGTTCTTGAAAGAGAAAATATGTTGTGCATTTGATAATTTTTGGCTGGTGGATTTTTTCCTTTACCGATGGATCTTTGGTTTGCAGGCAACCAGGCTTTATTGCTTTGTCCACAAAGTTCCTGTCTGCGGAGAATGCATATGTTTCTCGGAACATCAAATCTGTGTGGTACTCATTTCATATTAACTTAGTTCTGGTGTAATTTGGAGTTCATTTCAATTACAAATCTGCCATTATTTATAACTGGAATCATTCTGATGTGCTCTTCGACTATGTTTTAACTATTTACCTCAGACGGCCAGTTCTTGCGTATGCCAAATTCGACTCATTCTCATTTATATGCTACATAGATAACCTTCGATACAAAGAACTAGAGATAAGTGCACAAACTAAGGTTCTTGTTGAATGCTGCAAATCAGTTGCAAAGATGTCCCTGTTTTTCCACTCATTGTTCAACAAATACATAATTCACATCCTCCTTATTTTGCATAGATGATGATATCCAGAATAGTGAGTTTCCTTCTTTCAATAATATGAGTTTAGGTTGATGCTTTGTATCTTAGTGTCAAGACTTTTATCACTTTATGTTGTGATTGCAAGCCACAAATTCGGGTACATTGATATGGCACTTACACTGTTGCCAAGGAGTTGGCTTCTTTCTTCAATCACGAGGATGTCTGCAATTCGTTTAACATAAATATTTCAATATCATTGATTTTTTGGTTCTTTGAATATAAAATTAATTAATTGATAACCACATGGAGATTCATGAATAGTATAGGTACTAACAGAGGGGCACACGTCAACTCCATCTCTACATGAATTTCATCAATTGACCTATTGTGTTATTGTTGAGCATAATGACATTGTTATAGATGCTTTTTCATATGGGACTAGGCTTTAGGACTTGCCAGAATACAATTTATATATACCACTATAAGTTGAAGAGGTTAAGACCTTTTTAGTACAACTTTAATTTGTCTGAGAACACCTCTTACTATTTACCCAACAATTACTCCTTTGTTGAGACATGGACTGTGACAGGTATGGTTTCAAATTGATCATGTTGTACATCAACTTGAGGATCCATTGTTTGATAAGAACACAAAGATGTGTCGGAAGAAATGCTGTTGGATCTAGGCCTTTTGACTCTAATAGTCTAATTACATATGCAGTTTTTAACAATCTAATGTGTAGCGAGTGAGAAGGAGAGAAGGATGTCGTTTATTCTAGCTTGTGAAACTTGATAGTTAACCCCTTGTTGCTTGTGTTGTTAGATTTTGAATAATACACCCATTATGATGATCACCGACAAGGTTATTTTTGTTCAACAATTCAGACTTATGCGCTTGCAAGATATTGTTCATTTTGGAAGTGAGAGATCTATTGTGGTTTTGCTATTTGTTCTCTTGACTATGGTGATTTTCTTTTCTATGTTTGACAAAGGATGTTATAAATTACCGAGAAACAATTGTACTTGAGTTATAGACAACAATTAAAATTTAAAAGCATTTATTTATAATTATATTATTATTACTTACTTTGTCCAATTATAATTACTGTGTAATGAAATAAAACAACAGTCTGGTGCATAAAGCTCCAAGGTCTTAGGAAAGGGTCGGACTACATTGAGTTTATTGTACACAATCTTATCCTGCATTATAAGAGACTATTTCCGCGACTCAAACTTATGACCACTAAGTCACATAACAGCAACTTTACCATTGCATCAAGGCTCCCCTTCTAATGTGTAACAATTTAATTTATGTTAAATCTTCAACTATTTTTCCTCAATTTTCCATCTTTGAGCTAGGGTTTAAGTTTGTGTTGCAACTTTCCATGTAGAAAGCATCTTCTGGTAACTTTAGTATGATCATGATATTTGTTTTCTTCTTACTAACCAACAAACTTTTCTGTTTACATAAGTCTAGGTTAGTGAATAATCTAACCGCTTAACTTTATTTTTGAATCTTTAGTGAAAAAGTACTCTAGATATTTGTTTTCTTCTTGCTAACCAACACACTTTTCTGTTTACATAAGTCTAGGTTAGTGAATAGTCTAACCACTTAACTTTATTTTTGAATCTTTAGGTGAAAAAGTACTCTGATTGGGTTGTTGATGGGGAATATGACTGGCCACCAACTTGCTCTTTTTGCAATGCTTCATTGGAAGAAGGAAAGGATCAAGCTACACGATTGGGTTGCTTGCGTAAGTTCTTTTTATGTCTTTACTTATTTTTGAAAACTAATGCTCATTAGTTTTTGGATTTTCCTAATTCAGATCTTATTCACACGAGTTGCTTGGTCTCACATATTAAAAGCTTCCCACCTCAAACTGCACCTGCAGGATATGTCTGTCCCACATGTTCTACCCCTGTAAGTTATACTAACAAACCTTTTATAAAGTGTTTTTCAGTTGCATCATCAGTTATCAAGTTATGGGTAAGACTTAATACCTTACTGTTTTCTGTCAAAATACAAAAATTGAATGATGCCTATTCATCTGTGCAATTGTCCTTATATAACTCATGCACTATTTTGGCCTTTATTTTTGGTGCACATATGGATGGTGTTTTTGGAAAATGTTTTATTTAAATGTTTTTTCTCATGTTTATAGTGATTTTGATGATTCAAAGCAAATACGACTACAGGCCATTATGCACCATTTATTTTGGCCCTCCAATTTTGAACAATTAGCAAGGGACATTATGGGAAAAGGAGAATGACCAAAACATTTAAAATGTTTGGTTCAAAAAGGGATTTTCTGATTGAATTCAAATATGTGGTTTCCATGCATCAGATACATGGGAGACCATACTAAATATTTTTATGTTATTAGTTAATCTTCATTTCTTGTAAAAGACTGAATAACTTATGATTTACACTTTCCTTGATATGCTTAGTGTCAGTAGGCTTAAACTTTGTTGCTATTTATTTTAACTAAAATCAAGTAATACATGTGATTCCTTGGGCTTTCAGTAACTGAAATAAAAATTATATGGCATATGTTTAGTTGAGAAGTCTACCCTGGAAATAGTGATGAGTTTTTCATGTCTGAATTAACACTTTGTTGCAGATATGGCCCCCTATAAGTATCAAGGATACAGGATCTCGTTTGCACTCAAAGCTTAAGGAAGCAATAATTCAAGTAAAGCCTGCTGTTTTTAGATGTTTACTTACTAGTATATTCTTTTAGTTGCTATTATGAATCTATCGCCTACAAGTTTCATACTCTAAGATGTGATATTTACCCTCTTTGTTTTGGTGGTTTATCATCCATCAATTTCTTGTTATGTCTTTTAAATGCAGTACGACTGTTTTTAGATTTACTATGAAGTTGTTGTTATTTGCTATTTAAGGTATCAACTAGGTTATTAATTTTAGTTTTGTTGATTTTGTAACGCACATGCTAGATTATCAAGCCTTAATTACCAATCATTTGGAGTTTTCAGAAGAGTTTTTATTATTCATTTCTTTTGGTGCATGCTAAAAAGATTTTTTCCATTGTTTTGTACTGCTAGTCAGGGCCTAGCATAACTGTCCTTTTTATATGGGATTAGAACCTGCATTGTTATATGCTTTGTGATAGAATAAGATAACTCCTCTTAGTCCCACATACTCCTTGAGCATGTTTAAGTTTCAAGGAGTCCTCCACCTATTGCCTTGCGTTTAGAGTTAAAGCCCTTGGGCATATGTAAATATTAAGAATTCCTCCACCATAAGTGCCTTGCCATTTTGGGTTGGATTGGGATTCCCCTTGGGCTTTAACACATTGAATATGTAATTAAAAAATGAGAAAATGACAGTAATGGCTTACTGGGAGTATTTATTGGTATAATAGAATGTACAGTAATTTACAGAGGCTCAGGTTAAATTTTAATTGACCAGTAAGTATTGTTATTTGAAAATTTGGTAGTAGTTCCAAATTGACCAGGCCCATCATAGTTTAGTTCCTTTGGACCTGCATCTGACATACCTGCTTCTATGTAACTATTCTTCTATATTCTCTAATGATCTGTTCCTTATAATTTCTTAACAGTGGGATCATGAAATAGTCTTTTTCTGTTTTGTTCCATTCATAAGCAGTATTTATTCATAATTTACCTTGTTGTAGCTTGATTATTTTTTTTCAGACATAAAGAACAGTACCTAAAGCTTCAAGCTTTAAAAATCGGAATAATTAACAATCCTTACTAATTTGTGAGCCAAGATTTGAGCTTGACTACTGTCTTAGCCTAATAAAAGAAGTGTTCATTCTTGTGAACTCTTCTCAAGTTGTAACAAGCTGAGCTTGTTTGTTAATTTTATTTTAGTTATGGGAGAAACTTGTTTGTTTATCTAACCCAATAACTAGATACTGGTTGCGCTTGCTCATTTACCATGTTTATAAGTGCTACTTTAGAACTGAATACTTTTATTGGAAAAACTTGATTCATTAGAGCCCTATGTCTAATAAAGTTTCAAGTTTTTAAGGCCTGGTCCTATGTGTATGTTTCTTTTTTTCAGCGAAAAGGTTATAATTAAGTTAGCTGAAAGCAACATTAGAGTAACTGTTAGTGGAATTTGAATGAAATTTGGCAAGTTTGAAAGATGCACCATAGAGAACATGGAATAAGGATCACTCTAAAATAATAGTAAGATAAACTGGAATGATGTAATAGCAATTTCTTTCACTATTGATATCCTGTCATATCTGTGTCTTTCCATTGGATGATTAGATTGTTGCTTTAAAAAAAACATACAGATTCTGATGCCTTCTGACTTGTTAGTGGTACATTGTTCCTTTACAGTGAAGTGCAAGTTTATTCAAGAGTAAATATTGTGGCCATTTGCTGGTCTCAGGTTCTAGAAATCTCCAGCTCTGAGCTAAAAACCCCTTAGACTTAGTTGAAGAAACTGCATATGAAATTATAGAGCATTAGCAAGGACAATGTAACACTTAGCTAAACTTAAACTTTGGTTCAGGTGAACTCAATCAGCAACATGATGTATCACTAGAAGATAGCAACTGGAAATTACTTGAATTTCTAGCCACAAGTACCATATATCCATTCCTCTCTGCACTATGACTCAGTCAAAGATGTTTGAGATTCAGTTGCAGTGATTATCTTGTATTTTCCAACTATTGTTTATTTTCCTAGATGCTTTTATTTCCCATTAGCATCCTCCACTCAGAATATTGAAGTTCATGCTCTTTGAATTTCTGAACAGTTACTATATTCTGTCTAACTTGTTGCAGAGTGGCTTGGAGAAAAATGTATTTGGAAATCATGCAGTTTCACCTCCTGCATTAGAGCACCGAGTTCCTCCTCCTGCTTTTACTTCTGATCCACTGGTTCGCACATCTGTGGCTGAAGAGAAAGACAAAGGTGGAGCAACTTCAGTCTATTCTGATAAGGATTCAACACCAACAATATCATCACCAGCTACAGATGACAAGTACTTAGATGAAGTATATAATTCTATTGTTGGAGTGGGTTCTTCCAAGGTTACTGAATCTGAGATTGTTGAAGTTGATGGTCCTAATGATTTAGAACACCAATTGATGAAAGATCAAGAGCCCCGTCTTATCAAAACTGTGAGTTTGGTGAACCTAGGTCTTATTTGAAGCAATAACCTTTTTGCATAGGATGTTCAATGATATAATTTGATATTTCTATCCTTCAATGTCTTCAGTAATGCTAATAGTATGCTAAATTTTATCTTTTGTACAGCCAGGGGCTACTACAAGGAAGCTAACTTACAATGATAGGAAATATTCTGAATCATCATATCATGCAGATGATGAAGATGGAACAAACAAAAAGTACACAAGACGAGGTAAGATAATGGCAGGTTCTCTCTGTGTTTACATCGAGTTATCTGAATGGTTGTGATATATATTACCTATGTGAATTGGACTGTTAATCATAGACTTAATTCCTATTGCATAACTGGTTTCATCAACGAATAAAAAACATGAATTGGAAAGTGCATTTTCTTTGGATTTTGGGTGCTTTTGGACAACTAATACATTGTTCTTTTTAGGAAAAGGACGGCCAATAATCTACCCTGTATATTGATATATAGTTATATATAAGGTTATACATGCATTTGTTAGCTATGTGCAAGGTGAAAGATGGTGATTCCAGAGTGGCAGTGTCCTGAGTCACCAGAATGGTACTCCAAATCAATTCTAGGCCCCTAGCAACAGACTGCAGCCTAGATTGTCTCCAGATGAATTCTTTTTGCATGTGGACTATCCACTTATTAGATTATTTACATCTGGAAATTTGATAAAAATGGGCCTTCATGTTGCCCAAACAATATGGTTCACTATGGATTTTGCAGCTATTCAGCAGTTCAATACGTATCATTACCAAAAAAGAATAATGAGAAATGCTGCTTTTGGATGAGAATATTATATATAATTGAACTATGGATTCAGTTCACTGATGTGTTAGCCTTCGGTAATCTTTACTCTCTTAATCTTATGGTCTGGATGTGAGATTGGCTTGGATTGATAAAAGTGACCTTCATGTACTAGCTAGCAGTAATTTATTTTAATTTATAGCTCGCTGATTTTACTGGCTGCAGGTCCCTTTCGCAACAAGTTTCTAAGGATGTTGCTACCTTTCTGGTCAAATGCATTGCCTACTCTACCAGTAACTTCTCCAGCACCACGTAATGGTGCACATGAAGGAAAAGTGAGACATCAAAAATCTTCAAGGATGGACCCCAGGAAAATATTACTCATTATGGCAATCATGTAATTCCTCCTCCTGCTCTTGCTTATCTGGTTTATTGATTATTCCAAATGCTTTGCCATCTTTTGTACAAAAGAAATCTTTCTTGATAAAAAAAAATGCATGTAAATTGTGGAACTTAGTATCTTTATGAAAGTTGACAACAACAATGTCTCTCCAGGAACTATGATCTATTAAGCTTTTCATTTGCTAGCTAAGAAGATTGAAATGACATGTCTTACTTGATAAACAAGTACCCAACAATTTGACTGTTTTTCAAATTTCAGATACATAGAGGCCGTTCAAAGTCTTAAGAGCTTATCATTACATAGATTGCTTTCCAATCTGAAAACTATGACATGTTAATTAGAGGTTATTGCTTTTATATGGTTTATAAACTAGACTCGTGTAATCATGATGATAGAAACTGCAAACGAAAATCTCTGTCCACATGCTTATTGGAAGAATGGTTTTTGCGAGCAGGGCATGCATGGCGACAATGGGAATATTATACTACAGATTGGCACAGGACAGTCTAGATGAAAGCACACAAGAAGATGAGCTCCAGTAGGTACTGTCTTTCATTCTTCGATGGCAGTTTGTATCGTGGTGCTTCATAGTTCATCAAATGCCAATTTCTTGTTCTTACTGCGCACTCCTGTCATATGATTTCTTGAGGCACGACAGGCATTCAGAAAGAGCAGTGTGTTGTTGAAGTATTAACTGCACTAAATGTTAAATTGATGTACTTGTCCATGCCCAACAAAGACTTTTAGTTCCTTTGATGAATCATGCACAAAATTTTTCATGGCCCATTTTCTGGGCATTTTGGAGGCTTGATTGTTATGATGTTCTGGTGAATGAATCTTGTATGACAAAGTATTTGAATTTCTAAATTCTAATGACGTCAAGCAAATTCCATCTGTTGCTCATGTATTGTCTACAGGTACTTAACCAGACACTTGGATATTTGTACTACTGCAATTATCTTTTCAAGTAATTCAAACATTTCACTGGGTTCTGAGTGTGTGACTTCATACTTCATAAACAGATATTTTACAATAATTTTCCCTTTTGTTAATATCTTGATATTCATAGATTGTTCGTCCTTTCGTGAATCTGCTAATGTCACTGTTGGTTCCAACGGAGACACACACTTTATTGGTTTTTAAATTTTTTTTCCTTTTGGGTAGATTATTTACTTATTTATTTTATGAAGTTGATTATCATTTGTCACAGTAAATACTAAAATTAAATTTATTTTTAAAAAATTATTTATTTTTTAAAAAATATATAGAGAGAGATATTATGTTGGGTATCATCCGTCAAGTGTAAAAAAATATATTTATTTTCATTTTTTAAATTAAATATTAAAAATTATTTAAAGAATCTGTCAGTTCTTATGATTTGATTCCGTACATGGCAAGCAGACAAAATCTAAGACCGCAACGTGCAAATCCACCCGATAAATATCGAATCCAACGATAAGATTGCAACCAGATCTATTCCAATCCGAATCCGACATGTTTTTGTGGATGCAGATCTATCAAATCCTTAAATTTAGGAAGAACATGGGTCCTACGTAGTACGTACCATCCACCCGAAAAAGATAAGAAGTGATGCCCTGGGCAAGGACAAAGTGTTTCCACGATTAATTAAATATTCATGAATATATTTTTAATTGTGGTGCATCGTAAGATTAATTTCAAAAGATAATATTTTGATAATGATGTGTGCCATTCGTGTTTCCTATCATGAAATATTTTCAAAATTAATCTATTTAAAAATTAAATATCTAGATAAAAAAATTGACGATGGCACCTGG
Organism: Curcuma longa; assembly: GCF_044706935.1. Taxonomy (NCBI): domain Eukaryota; kingdom Viridiplantae; phylum Streptophyta; class Magnoliopsida; order Zingiberales; family Zingiberaceae; genus Curcuma; species Curcuma longa. The sequence continues at coordinate 3,132,684 of NC_133875.1, forward strand.
CACCTCATATTTTATGTTTTATTTTTCTTTTAAAAGAACACTTCAATGATTTATTTCTTAATTTTCTTTTGGTTGGTTTTTTTTTCTGGGGTAAATAATTGAAAGGTCTTGTTGAAAAGAAATAATATATATATATATAACATTATTTATTAAAATATAAAAAAGTATATTTTTATCAGAAAATTAAACTTTATTTCTATCCATTAATTGTCCCTTAAATTTTTATATGTTTGATCAAGTGGTGGGGTCTTCATATTAAAATCTTTAATTATGAAAATGCCTAACAACATCTTTAATTATAGTTTGACAAAATCATTAAAATATAATAATTCTGACCAACTGCAGATTTACCTCTTTAGATAATTGTGAAGCCGATCGTGTGGGGAGGTGACGGATTTCACCAGAAGATAAAATCATTAAAATATAATAATTCTCTGCTTCGATGGACTTTAGAGGGTAAAATATTAAAATAAAAAGATAATTCTTGAAGAGTAAAATATATAAAAAATGGCGATGAAGATAATCAAATTGGGAAAATGAATGTTTGTGTGATAAAAGATAGAGTATTTTTCTTAAATAATTAAGATTCAAAATCTATGTAGTGTATGCACTTTGAGGTAGTTTATGTACGATAGATGTTTAAATAATAAATGACGTTGAAATGTAATTAGTGGGATTTATCATTTTTTTTTGAGATGTCACATTACAAATTATTTTTTTAATTTATTTGATAGGTGAAATTTGAAATCAAATCATTTAAATTGATTGAATTGCAATAAAATATTATTAAAAAATTTCAATCTAAATTTGAATTTAATTTTAAATTTTAAATTTAATCCGAACTCGTATCTGACTAACTTGAATAATTTAAAAATTATTTTATTTAATAAATCCTTATTTTTATCTAAATATTATATAAAATATTTTAATTTTTAAAATAAAATTTGATTTAACTCTAAATTTTTTTTTGTAAAATTTAAATCTAGGTCTATCCGAATCCGTTCCGAATTTAATTAAATTCAAAACAATTAATCTGAATCCTAAAACACTCAATCTTATAATCTAATTTTTTTCTAGTTAGATCGGATTTGATCGAATTAACATGTCCGATTCATTGTTGGCATGGCTATCGGAGGGTTGATATTAAAAATAATAATAAATAAATTAAGAAAATGAATAATTTTTATTAGTCGAAGTCATCAGCATCGATCAACCTCTTGCGCTTCATAAAATAATATTCCGCAATTCGATCTCCAGCTACGGTATATTTATAGAAATTTTCTTTCAAATGGGGTGGGCATCTGATTGGCCGCCGTATGCACTTTCTGATTTCCACTTGAAAATTTTTTTTTGAGATTTTTTTTTGCTTATTTTTTCATAAAATAATATTCATAAATGTGATGGCCATACATCTGCCTCGGCGGATTGGATACCGCTGCCATTTGGACCACTGGTGGTGGAGCCGCCCCACCTACGGCTGCGCCACCCTTCGCCGGCAGCGCGTGCGCCCATGTCGGCCTTCTCTCTCCTCTCCCGGCCCTCCTCTGTCTATTAAAATCCCGGAGATTGAGTCTCCATGTGAAGTGACGACAACTGATCAAAGAAAAACAGAGGAGAAAGAGTGGAAATAATCAGTGAAGTGATCAATGAATTCTTGTCGTTTCCAATTCATTTCCAGTTCATATCTGGCTCTGCAAATTCCTGCTCATTTATTGTTTCTTTTCAGACCTTTGGTGTCTGTTGTTTCTCAAGGAAATGAAGGCATGCATGAGCTAAGATTTGCTAAGTGTGTGTGTGTGTGTTTGTTGACCTAATTGAAGCTACAATGGCTTCAGATAGTTATTAAGAAACTTTATTGCACTCGAAGAGCACTGTCACACTGTTCCACTCTCATCATTGTTGAATTGGATCTATCTCAACTGTTTAAGGTCGACTATGTTAATCAAATCCCTGACTTCTATTGGATCGATGTCACTGTCTTAGCCTATCGACTCTCATCTGTTGTTGGACAGTCTCTGTTTTAAAATTATTGGCTCGCCGCCGGAGATAATAAAAATTAGTCTGTTGAGATGGATTTGACCTGCTAAAGGATGCTCATGACCTGGGAAGATTAAGCCGAGAAGGACAAGTTAAGTGGTTGAGCCGCCAAGCAGAGATCTATGTCAATTAGGCTTAATGTAATCCGGATCCTGAGTTTGCATCTCGGTTTAACCTACAACTCCGTGAGCTGAGTTGAGAAAGTTGAGTTGAGTTGAGAAGGTTGAGCTGCAAGCAAGGAGCTGTGTTGAGTTCCAATTGGTCCAACATTTGACACGATAGATCATGCTTTTACACAAGTCAATTAGGTTTAATGTAATTCGGGTTCTGGGTTTGCACTCTGATTTAACTTACAACTCTAGGATTCTAAGTTGAGAAGGACAAATTAGGATGTTGAGTTATTGAGCAGGGAGATATGTCGAGCATTGATTGGTCCAACATTCGAGGCGATAGATTATGTTTATACACGAGTCAATTAGGTTTAATATAATCTAACTCTTGAGTTTGCATTTCAGTTTGACCTACGACTCCAAGATGTTGAGCTGAGAAGGACAGATTAGGAGGTTGAGCTGTCAAGCAGGGAGCTATGTTGAGCACCGATCGATCCAACATTCGACCCGATAAATCATACTCACACATGAGTTAACTAGGTTTAAAGTAATTTTGGATCTTGAGTTTGCACCGATTTGACCTACAACTCCAAGATGTTGAGTTGAGAAGGACAAATTAGGATGTTGAGTTACTAAGCAGGGAGCTATGTTAAGTATCGATCGACCCATCATTCGACGTAATAGATTATGCTCATACACAAGTCAACTATGATTAATGTAATTTGTATCTTGAGTTTGCATTCCGATTTGACCTGCAACTCTAAGATGCTAAGATGAGAAGGTTGAGCTATCAAGTAGGGAGCTATGCTGAGCACCGATCAATCCATTATTCGATGCGATAAGTCATGTTCATACACGAGTCAACTAAGTTTAATGTAATTTGAGTTATAAGTTTGCATTTCAATTTGACCTACAACTCCAAGATGTTGAGTTGAGAAGGTTTAGAGGCCTACATATTCCAGTCGAATCTTGACGAAAGCGAGACAATGCCCTCCCCTATAGTAACCAATTATAACTTTCCGATTTACTTCCTCATAGATGGTCGTAAGGTCGATCGTGTGGGACTGCTGGGGTGATGGATTCAATCTTTTGCTGAAGTGAGTTGAGAAGGTTGAGCTGTCAAGCAAGGAACTATGTTAAGCACCAATCGGTCCAACATTCAACGCAATAAATCATGCTCATACACAAGTCAACTAGGTTAATGTAATTCAGATCCTGAATTTACATCCCTGTAGAACAAGAGAGAGTCTCTCATACAGATTTACAATCCCTATGATTGTGATCTAATATAAACAAAATTTTCAATGTCAAACTGAAGCTAACTTCTTTTAATCCGAGATTAATGTTAATTTCCCAATCAATCGCATTGGAGCCCTCGAGTAATCCGACTTTGCCCCCAGGGCATAACTGATGTTAATTTCCCAATCAATCGCATTGGAGCCTAGTTTTCATTGATCAGAAGAGTAATCCTTCACTTTAATGGTGGCTGCAAATCCTGGAGCCTACCATGGCAAACTTATCTGTTAGTTTGTTGTTTCTGCCCCCTTTGGGACTCCTGTAGCTTTCCTTTAAACTATTAAACTGTTATCCTTAGGCATCTTTTCCCTGGAGGCAAGGTATTGGGATGTGTTTGGCATGCTCATGAGAGGCCATTAAATTATTCCAGTGAGAGCATCTTCCATCTTCCATGCCAGATTTATCATTCCAAGCAAGTCATGGCTTCGAGTTGTGAGAGAAACTGAGGATCTGCTGAGGAAGTTGGTTGACAGAAGAACTCAGGTGAGGATTATTCATTCTTCCAATTCTGCATGGAAGTTTTTGAGTTCTTTGAGTGGTTCTTCTTCAGATGGCTCCTTGGCTTTCACCTTTCATGTTCTGCCTCAGAATCCAACAAAAAAATGATCAAAATCCTCGTTTTGAAGTCAATTTCAAACACTAGATTTGTTAGAATTTTCAGTAGTTGTGCATCTGCAATTTTTCACAGATAAGTGAATCCTTGTTTGAGATCATTTCCTGGAAGATTTAGCCAACAAGAATCACTAGAACAGATGGAAGGATTTCTCGATCAGGATTACAAAGAATGCATGTCAGTGAAGAAGGTGATGCTGAAGCAGGAAGAAACTTTCAGGCACCAGGTAGAACTTGCTTCCTCTTCTGATTTGAACTCTGATACACAATGAAAATTGACACAAGTTCTGATCCAGGTCCAGGAACTTCATCGCGTGTACCGAACTCAGAAACTGTTGATGAGAGATGCACAGCCAAACTGCAAGTTCTTGAGACAAACAGATCGAACTAGCAGCTCAGGCAAAGGGACACCTGAACACTATGAAGAACCAAAGCTTGATCCGGATGAAGAAAGTAGTGACTTGGAGCTGACACTTGCTACTGGAAGCAGTAGAAGTCAATGGAAGAAGACAAGTGCTTCATATAATTCACACTCAGGATCAAGTTTCTCTTCGACCTCAGGCGAATCGGCCGGCAGGAAGCTGAAGAACAGTGAGTGGGTTGTGCTTCAGGATTTCGGAAGATTCGGAGGCAAAAGGAAGAGTGCAGATTTAAAGATTGAGCAAATGAGACAGCATGAACTGAAGCAGCCTTCTTGGCTCTTCCTCTGTAATAAGCAACACAGCATGGTGGCTTCTTTAGGATTGTAATGAAAACTTGAAACATATTACAATCAATTCTACAATGTTGAAAAACATACATGATGGGGTCTAAAATCTCCCGTCCAGCTCCCTGACCTCCGATCCTAGTCATACAACTTAGTTCAGGTTCATACTGATAGAATCTTCGATCTTAGGTAGTCAAGTTGGTCTCCAGTATAGCAGTCCACCGCACTTCGTTGCGTCGTACGCCTATAGCAATTTGCCGCACTTCGATAGTAGTCCATCATACTTTGGTAGTAGTCTGCCACACTTAGGGGTGTGAATTCGAATGAGTTGGATGGATTTGGGTCGAGTCGAAGCGAGGATACTTACAAAAAATTCCACCCCAAATTCAACTCGAAAATTTTAAACCTGAACTTAGATAACTCAACCAACCCGAATAATCTGACTGACTTGGATTTTTTTTTTTGCTATTTCTCTAATAATTCTTTATTTTTATCTCAATACTTTATCATTGTCATACTAATATTTTACTATTAATGTACATAAAATATCATAATTTTTAAAATAAAATTTAATTTAATCCAAAAATATCTAAATTCAGATCAACCTAGGTCAATCTGAACTCAATCCAACTCAAAAACTCTCAATCCGAATCCAACTCTAATCCAATTTTTTTTGAATTGACTCGCATCGAGTTGATAGCTAAGGTTCATTTTTGACACCACTAACAGCACTTGATCTATGATATCAACATCGATGAGCGGGGGTCGGTGAGGTAGGTCGGCGGCGCCAACTCAACCCTTCGTTGCTTAAGTCAGCACAATACTGAAGAAGAAAATTGCTTTCCTCAAGGGAAAGGCTTGAATGGGAATGAGAGTTGCCTCCCTTGGAGGAAGGGCTTTGGCAAGCTATAAGAATGAGAGTTTTCAATTGGGGAAGAGCTTGAGTTAGAAGTATAAGAAGTACAGTGATTGACCAAGTCAATCCACTGCTTTTTTACTTGGCTAAGAGCATCTCAAACGCATGTTAATGGTGCGTTAATAACAAAGAGAGAGAGGATGAGTCAGCATTATGTGCCCATGTGGCAATGGTAGCCACTGAACGCGTTCAATAGTTTGAACGTGTTCATGTGGTACAGGTGGGTCCCACATGTTTTATTTTTATTTTTTAATGTGTTATAACGGGGCAGCATTACATATGCTCTAAGTTGATGAAATGGCTAGCCCTGCTTCAATGAACTTATGTGAAGTCAAGCTCCATGTGGACAACCACGTATACCAGCCATCTTGTTACAGTATGGGCAGGGAAGAACTTCAAGCATGGGGATGATTGCCATCTCATGTGTGGAACATTCCTTGACTTCATGTACTTTTAGCATGTTGGTAGACGGAAGTCAACCTTCAGGCATTGGTCACCTTTTGGACCCAACATGGTGGTGCTAGGTGGAAGTCAACTGAAAAGTATAGTCAAAGTATAAGAGTACCTCCTTTCACTATAACGGATTTGACAACTCTTCATCTAGTTGCTAGTTGCTGACCTCTAACCCAGCAGTGACTGCTACATTCATGGCCTCTTTGTTGTTCTTGCACTCCCCATGCGGACTGCTACAAAGACTATGTTTTAAGGAGAGCTAAGTGGAGATAATAAGACAAATGGTCGGAGGGATTGAAGTGTGAGAGAGATGTGGGTGACTGTTCTCATGGCTTGGGTGATGATGTCCTTTGCTGAATTACTAGCAAAAGAGATGCCAATAGAAATGATAAAGTAAAACAATCGGAGGATACAGAGTGTGGAAGAGATGTTCCTACGGGAATGTTCTCGTGGCCTAGGTGATGACACCCTTTGCTGTATTGCTAGCAAAAGAGATGTCAATAGAAATAATAAAGTAAAACAATCAGAGGGTACGAAGTGTGAAAAAGATGTTCCCACATGGATGTTCTTGCAACCTGGATGATAATGGAAGGAGGATGTTCCCACACCTAGATGTTCCTGTGTTGTCAATCAATTGTGGTAAGAAGGAGCAGGTACTCAGAAGGCACCTGAATCTACGAACTTTTAAGTGCACACACTTCTGAGTCCATGAACTTCTAAGTCCACACACTTTCCAGTCTCCACACTTCTGAGTCCACAAACTTTCGAGACCATGCATTTTCGAGTCCATAAACTTCCAAGGTCATGCATTCCTGAGTACACATACTTCTTAACTGCGGAACCCATTAGGGGATGTGCCCAAGAGACTGTTCCCAATCTGTGACATCTCTCAAGTCATGGAGACTTGAGTTTTATGAGGATGTACTCAAATATGTTGTTCTCAATTTGCAATACTTTGAGATCTGTCATGCAGACTTCTTAAGTTTCAGAGCTATAATTTGTCCTTTGATTTATCCTTTTGCATATCTAGTCACATCTCTTGTTAACATAAGTAGATCCATTCAGGAATATATGTCTGGGTAAGGATTGCAAGTTGCGTCAATACCTATTTAAACAAGTCGAAGCCTAATTGAGCTTGCTTATGTATCTAAATGAGTCGAGCTCAAGCTCGATAAAAGAAAACTAGATGATTTCGAGCTTAGTAACCTAGTTACTTTATGGCTGAAAACTTGAAAGCAAAGTTTTAACCAATGCAAAGAAGGGAGGTAGAAGATCAATTCAAGGAAGAAAGCATTCAGTTTACTTTGTTTAATATTATGCAATGACATCCATTTTACTTTGAATTCTAACCAATGTATCTGATGAACATAATAATGAATATACAATAGGATAAACAATATAGTTTCTTCAGTCTTATGATTGTTTTCTTCTTCTTCTTTTTTCTAAGTTCATAGCAAAACATTTTAAAAGAATAGTCAACAACCTGAACTTTGACCAATCCCTCTAGAGAATGTTCCAAAGCGTTGACTTTGACAACGAGTTCACTGGATTCACCACACAAAATCTTTCAGCAGCCCTCCAAAGCATAAACTTCCACTGTTCCACATCACTTTGTCTCAAGAACAGAGGACAATAAATAAATAAATACTAGTGTTCTCCGAATGATCGAGTGCTTCCTCCATCATTCATTGTAATCTGTAATATCTCTCACTGGAAGACTTGTCTAGTGTTCATGGGGTGTTCTTCATTTTAGCAGTAGTAATTAATTTCAGATATGGACGCGAGAAGCGAGGAGTTCCATATTTGTATTTCTTCTAAAGAGGATTTTATCATCAAAGCATGTTACAAGATTTCAGAAGTAGAAGAAAATAGTTTTGTTTTTCAGAAGAAAAAGAAGAACAGAGATGTTCAAGAGCCAATTGCTGATGGTGAATTGGATTCAGGAAGGGATATCTTGCTAATTAGCACCTTGCTGCTGTTGCTGCCTTTGTATATGATCGCCCTTGATGCAGCCGGGCAAATAGCCTGAGATTCTTGGACCTCGCCTCCGCCGCCTTTTGCTTCGTCAACGCGGCGACCGGCTCCACCGCCTCCGGCGAGCACCTGCAGATCAGGCCGCGCCCGGAGGGCTTCTTTTGCGCCGCCCTGCCCTTGCTGTGTTTGGATTTTTCCTTCTTCGCGTGGTCTGCTTCTGCATTGTTGGCGCTGGCACTGACGCCGCCGCCTCGGGCGCCGTTGCTCGGCCTCCGCAGCATGATGTCGTGCAGTTCGATCTCAGGGGCTTTGGCGATCCCAAGCCGGAATATTCCCCATCCCGGCGGCGTGGAGCTCGCGCTCCTCCGGCCGGCGTTTGTTTTTCTGTGTGTTCGGATCCGCGGCGTCGGACTCGGGCGCGCGTAGAAGTTGTTCGACGAATGGCTCCTGCTCATCCCGCTGCCATTGCTGCTGCTCCTGCTGCTGCTGCTCCGGCTCGTGCTGTGGAACCCCAAGCCGAGGATAGCCGACGAGTAATACTGGTCCAGAGACTCCGACCGCCGGCTCGCCCCGCGGCTGAGGAAGCCGCTGTCGGAGCTGACAGAGGGCCGCAGGGGAAGAATCTGGCCCTGGAAGAACACCTCGTCGGCCACGCACATCTCTGCCTCCCCCGCGCCGCGGAGGAGTCCGCCGGCAGCCGATACTTGAAACTCAAACTCGTCTGCTGCATCGTCGCTAGACTTGCACGCGCAGTCATCCTCGCCGGAGGACGCCGGAAAATCAGAGAGCGACAAGGACACCTCCTCCTCCTCCTCCTCCCCCTCCTCCAAGGACTCCCTTTTCTGTTGGAAAGCCATGGCCTTTGCATCGTAGAACAGTGGCCGGTTCGCGATTTATAAGAGGAAGATGGGGAATAAAAGCAAGGAAAAGAAAGCAAATGCAGGCTTTCTATATCCAAATTCTCGAAGCCATTGCTGTAGTGTGGGGCTGTGGTAAAGGCCCTGCATGACTGGCTCCTTTACAGTGTCTGAGAAAGAAAAAGCTGCTGCATGAAAAGATGAGCGCTCTTCGAGCTCGCACCTCGCAAAAGGTGACAAGTTGAATGCAGGTCGAGGTAGCAATGGCCACAAAAGAAAGGTGATTTCATTCACGTTAAACGATTCTATCGTCGCCCTGGTAAGAAGATATAAACAGACAAATTAGATATTCAACGGATTCTCATCAAAGACTTGAAGGTGAGAGTTTGAAGTCGAACAATATCTTTTTTTTCATCATGATTTATTATAATTTAAAGACTTGAAGGTGAGAGTTTGAAGTCGAACAATATATTTTTTTTCATCATGATTTATTATAATTTTTTTGATTTACTTCCTCATGAATAGTGACCGATTGTATGGTGTAGTTGGAGCATTCAATTCAAGTCCATTTTCACTGAAGTTTATTGATGCTGTAAAAAAATATCGCATCCTACAATATTATTGATGATGATGTTTTCTTCTTATCATGACATAGTTGATTTCCTAATATTGTTGATGATGTTTTCTTCTTATCATAACATAGTTGATTTTGTCCGTCAAATACTACTTGGATATCGAGTGGCCAAGCACTCCATATGTTCTTCGTATCAAATAGAAGAATTTTCCTATTCAAGGTTAATATCTAGTCAGAGAGCGCCAATTATGTCTTGGCAAAATCCCTCCAATGTTTAAGAAGTTTAGAGCAAAATTAATAAAATAAAAAAGATAATTGTACGAGTGTGAGTATACATATTTTTTTGATTATCAGATATCTTTTGTTAGCTTTTTATATAATGATGTTCTTTATGATACTTAAATTATTTTGTAACAATGATTTTCGTTTCTATTGATTTGAATGCATGAATTATCAAACAAAATAATTTTTATAATCGAACAAAATAATATATGTAAACGTTTACAGCGGAGCCATTAGATCCTTAGGTTGAGTTTTCTTTCTATTATCGAAAGGGCAATTACGAATTAAGATGAATAATCCTCCACTCCTAGCATACTAGCTTACAAAACTTAAAATACCAAGCCCTATCTCCTTCTGTACTGACTTAACCCTGCCTATCCAATTTTTCATAATCCAAGATAGATTATTACGGAGTATCATTTATCAACTCAACTCTTTAGAGAAGCTTTGGAACTCCTCTTCTCTGTCTTTCAGATTTCAAAATGCCCCAATGTTGGCCCTAAAGCTGACCAAAAAAGGCGACCCATCGAAGCAGCTGCAGGCCTTTTGGGAAGTCATTGAGGTGTCATGGACTGTGTGGTGCCGGAGCTTTGGAGGTCAGTGGATGAGTGGTGGTGCACTTGTAGATGAGTAACTTAGTTGTGCTGTCGTTCCAATATTCAAATGACCAGACCAAACTTTTTAATTTTGCAGATAGATTATCTTTCATAAATTAAAAAAACACACACTTCCTTTGCCAAACTTTTTTTTTTACTAATACCTTAGATCCCATAAGAACTTCGAAGTTAAACATATGCTTGAACATAAGCAGTATTAAAATCAATAACCTCTTGAAAAGTCCTCATGTTACACTTATTTTTGCTCACGAGGTATGATTGAATTAGTTACTGCGGAACAGATTTATTGAAATAGACAGGGATCGAATATACCTTTTCCATAGTAATATAACTTTTTAATTTACTTCCATACAAATAGTGGATCTTAACTTAGAAAGACTCATAATCATGGATTGTTTAATACTATTGACCATGGCAGCCATCACTTTTCTATCATTAATATGCCATTCTGTTATTGCAGCAGCATTACTACCATCATTCTTAAGCACAGGTGGAGATTCATTTAAATGAAAAAGTAAATCATAACCCCTTAATGCAGTTTCTACACAGAAAGCCCACTCTGGATAATTCTGACCATCTAAGGTGATATTAATAATAATTGCATTTACATTCATTGAAGACATGTTAAAAAAAATGTTCGTGATTATTACCAAAATAATAGGAAGAACCTGACAGAAGTTTCCCTGATCAGTCAGTCCAAGGTGGAAGGCTAGATCTTGCGGAGTTTCTCAGCCTTGACGAGGGGGCTACTGTTACTGAAATTCAGAAAATGAGGAAGCCAAATAGCCGGCTGTGGCTTTTCCTCTACTCTGGCAATGAACAGCGGCGGCAAGGGAAGCCCCCACACAGAAGAAGAAGAGGCTTCTGACAAGTGGCGGCAGAATCCTACGACAGATCCTCCACAGACCAGAGGGATCCAATCCAGCAGAGCCCTTAATCCGGTGGACGAACAGCAAAGGCTGGAACAGAACAGGAAGCTTGCTCAGGACCAACCAAAACAGAGGTTGAGGCCTAGACGGAGCAGAGGCAGCCAACGGTGAGGCGCAATCACGACCAGACAGGGAACCGGGATTGCGGTCGGCGGAGTGGGTGCACAGGGCTTGCGAAAAACCAGTGTTGCGGCCGAGCAAGGAAGAAGGCCGATGTCGCGTCTTCGGGATCAGGAGGGCTTCGGGAACGGCGGAAGGAAGAAGAAGGTCGGCGTCGCGTGGCTTCGGGATCAGGCGGCGTCCCCGCGTTCGCGATGAGGAAGAACGGTCGGTCGCGATGGCGACAGCGATCGGGGAGGGAGGCGGCGTGCGGAATCACTGGCGCGCGTGGAGAAGAATCTGCTTTTGTCTGAGCTTTGTCAGAAAAGCAGCTGAGATTGTCGCGCGACGGCAGCAGATGGGCTGGAGACGGGATCGCGTCTCACGCGATCAACGATGGTGGCTCTCCGCGAAGCGGCGTACGGCGCGGACGGCACAGCGCTGCTCAGGCGAAGAAGAAAACCGGGTTTGGTGAGTTAGGTTTGGTAATTCCTCACGCGGCGACGGCGGCGTGCGAGGAGAGCGAGGCGACGAGACGGCTGCTGCAGTGGAGACGAGGCGCGCGGAAGAGCGGGACGGGAGAGTCACGGCGCGTGGAGAAAGAAAAAAAAAATTTTGACGGCGGCGGTAGATTAGGGCGAATAAACCTAATCCCAATCGACTTGCTCTGATACCATGTTACATGAATATGGAATCATTAGAATACAATAGGTATAGACAACTATATATAGATAACAGGGTATATGGGCCTTTATGGGCCTTAACAATTTTGAAAAGATATATTAATGTTATTGTATCACATTTTTTGACATTTTTGTTACAAGATGTTGTATTAGATGATTGACATTTATATTTATATTTATGTTGTGTTACAAGATGTTGTATTAGATGTTGAACATTTATTTTTGTTGTTTTATTGGTATGTATATGTAAACAGGGAAATTGAAAAAACAAGAAAAATTTAAAAAAAAAATACCCTATTAGCGACGGAATTTAACCTATTCCGTCGCTAATATTTTAAATTAAAAAAAAATAAACGGCCGGAACAATAAACTTCCGTCGTACACTGGGGACTTTTATTTTTTTATTTTATAAAAACCATTAGCGACGGAATTTTACAATTCCGTCGCTAAATATTTAATTTTTTTTTTCCCGATATTTAGCGACGGAATTTTAAAATTCCGTCGCTACAAAATTATTTTTTTTGTTTTTTATTTTTTAAATTAGCGACGGAATATATAAATTCCGTCGCTAAAACTTAGCGACGGAAATATTTTCCGTCGCTAAGTTTTAGCGACGGAATATAATTCCGTAGCTAATTTTTAGCGACGACATGAATTTTCCGTCTCTAAATAGCGACGGAATTTAAAATTCCGTCGCTAAGATGACGTCAACGACCGATTTTTTTGCGACGGTCAATTTCCGTCGCTAATCGGTCGTTAACCGACGTTAACGACCGATTAGCGACGGAATTGGTCCGTCGCTAATTCCGTAAATTTTTGTGGTGGAATATTGGAGCAACATATTTTATTACAAATCTAGTTTTTCATATCTGTACCAAACATGCTATTGGTACATGCGAAAATTGATTTTCACACAAATTTTGTGTGAGAAATGTATGACAAACAACTTTCAATTTCTTGTATATTTAAATTTAAGTGTTTTAACTGCAAGGTTATATACCTTCTCCTGGTGCAAATCAATAGTTGAGAATGGACACTGAAGAAAGTTTCATGATCAGAAATCAAAATGAGGAGTGACATGATGCTGAATATATAGATAGTTTCAGGCTCTGGCCAAACAATAGAAGTTTAATACAGACTGCGAATTTCAAGATTTGGCATCTTGATATATGATATGGTGGATTCTGGGTAGCCTTACGTGGCAGCAACGGTTAAGGGACGAGTAGATATGTCAAGATAGAAAGTCAATAGTCAATCTTATGTGGACTAGTGTCCTCATCTCGACCTGACCCATCTTGATTTCTCGGTCGTCCCAACTTGAGTCATCTAGGCCACTTGGCCATCTCGGCCTCTTGGCCGTCTCGACCTGATCATCTCGATCTCTCGACCGTCCCGACCTAAGTCACCTCGGCCATTTCTCTCAGTTTCGATTACCTTGAGCTCGGTCACCTCGGGCACTCTATCTTTCTAGGCATCTAGGTCATCCTGACCTCGACTATCTCGGTCTCTCGATCATCTCGGCCATTCGACCGTCCCGATCTGATCATCTAGCTCAGTCTCTCGCCCATCCTGACCTCGACCATCTTAGTCTCTTGGTCATCTCCCTCGATCTCTCGACCGTCCTGACTTCAACCATCTGGGTCTCTTGGTCATCTCCCTCGATTTTTCGGCCATCCCGATCTCGACTATATCGGTCTCTCGGCCATCTCCCTTGATCTCTCTGCCATCTTGACTTCGACCATCTTGGTCTCTCAGCCGTCTCCCTCGATCTTGTCTCTGCCACCTCGAGCTCGGCCATCTCGGTTACTCCATCTTTTTCGGTCTCTCGGCCATCCCTATCTTGACCTCTCATAGAAGCTACCAAAATCCCTCAAGCGTGTGAGCCTTGCTAGAATGTCAGGGCGGTTATGAGGTTGTCATACTCAATCGATCTCCTGGATCCCTTGTGTCTGCACATGCAACCAAAATGTAAGAATAATCCAGCAATGCCAAATCACAGGGGAATTACGAGGTTGATAGGATCGTTCCCCCAAATGCCTCACGTCTGGGGCACTTGTTAACAATCGTCAGAACTTATATCCTCTCGGCCCCGACAAAGGTCTGCCTCCAGACTGATGTGAATATTCCTTCTTGTAAGTACATAAACCCTCCCACAGATATGAAAATGCCCCCGGCAAACTTCAACAATTTCATATATTTGTTCTTCTTCTTCCTCTTCACATGTAAATGTATGAAGCTGCTGAAGTTTACCTCCTCTTCTATTAATACTGATTTGAGCGTTAGAATGACCTATCAAAAATATCCGTATAATTTCAACTTTTTCTTAGGTCTTTTCATCGACAAGAGCAATAATAGTACGTGAGTTACATTGAAGATCTGTTGACTAATGGTTTGATAATTCGACATGCAACCAGAATAATATATAACTAAGTGCAGGAGAAGAGATTAATATACGCCCTCGGGCAATGGTGCAGCAGCAAGTGGACGAACCTTAAGCGCCGACCGTTGGATCGACGCGAGAGAAGTAGTTGGGACGAAGGAAGGGAAGGTAGGTAGATAACAGTGCAGCGATGAGGCTAGCGGCAATCTCCCTTTCTTCCAGGAAGGGAAGGGAAGGTGACAACCGCCGCGATTTACCTGTTTGCTTCAGCTGCTTCAGTTCTCCATCGTCCTCCTCCACTCGACTTTAAATAGCCTAGAAAACCAGTGGTCGTTTCCCATGCAACAACGCATTCGAAATTACAGAGCCATGTTTGATCTTCTCCCGATCTTCCTGTCCGTTCTGCTCCCTTGCATCTTCCTCTTCTACTACAAGTCGATGCACCGGGGCGGCCGCGCTCGGCCACTCCCTCCCGGCCCCCGCGGCTGGCCGGTCCTCGGCAACCTCCCCCAGCTAGGGACGAAGCCGCACCGGACCCTTCAGGCTCTGTCCAAGATCTACGGCCCCCTGTTCCGCCTCCGCTTCGGCTCCGTCGATGTCGTCGTGGCCGCCTCCTCCGACGTCGCCTCCCAGTTCCTCCGCGCGCAGGACGCCAACTTCAGCGACCGCCCGCCAAACTCCGGCGCTGAGCACGTGGCCTACAACTACCAGGATCTCGTGTTCGCGCCCTACGGCCCGCGCTGGCGCTACCTCCGAAAGCTCTGCTCCGTTCACCTTTTCAGTGCCAAGGCGCTCGGCGATCTCCGGTGGGTCCGCGAGGGCGAGATAGGGCTCCTGGTGCGCGCCCTCATCTGCGGCAGGGAGCCGGTCAACGTGGGGCAGGCGGTGAACGTGTGCGCGACGAACGCGCTGGCGCGGGCCATGCTGGGGCGGAGGGTGTTCGAGGAGGAGGGGGCGGCGTCGGGGGAATTCAAAGAGATGGTGGTGGAGCTGATGAGGCTCGCCGGCGAGTTTAACGTCGGTGACTTCGTTCCGTGGCTGAGGTGGCTCGACCCCCAGGGCGTGGTGGCGCGGATGAAGCGCCTGCACCGGAAGTACGACGAGATGCTCGACGGAATCATCGAGGAGCACCGCCGAGCGGAGGCGGCCGGCCGAAGAGGAGGAGGAGGAAAAGGGAGGGACTTATTGAGCGTACTCATAGCGCTGACCGAGAAGCCGGACGACGAGGGCGGTAAGCTGACCGATACCAACATCAAGGCCTTGCTACTGGTGCGTGATGATCATCAACGATCACGAAATTTCTTCTTGTGTGGATTCAATCTTTGTCATTTATCGACGAAGAGTGAATTGATTTTGAGTTTTGAGCAGAACTTGTTCACGGCGGGAACGGACACGTCGTCGAGCACGGTGGAGTGGGCGCTAGCGGAGCTGATCCGGCACCCGGCCGTGCTCCGCCGAGTGCAGGCGGAGCTGGATGCGGCGGTGGGCAAATCGCGGCTGGTGCAGGAGGCCGACCTGCCAAACCTTCCCCTGCTGCAGGCGGTGGTGAAGGAGACGTTCCGGCTGCACCCGTCGACTCCGCTGTCGCTGCCGCGGGTGGCGTCGGAGGGGTGCGAGGTGGGGGGCTTCACCGTCCCCAAGGGCGCCACTCTACTGGTCAACGTGTGGGCCATCACGCACGACCCATCGTCGTGGGGTCCTCAGGCGGCCGAGTTCCAGCCCGACCGGTTCCTCCCCGGCGGCGCGCACGAGGGGGTGGATCTCCGCGGAAACGACTTCGAGCTGATCCCGTTCGGCGCCGGGCGGCGGATCTGCGCGGGGATGAGCCTGGGTATACGAATGGTGCAGCTGATGACGGCGACGCTGGTGCACGCCTTCGACTGGAGGCTGCCGGAGGGGCAGACGCCGGACAAGCTGGACATGGAGGAGGCCTACGGGCTGACGTTGCAGAGGGCGGCGCCGCTGACGGCCCTCCCGGTGCCCAGGCTCCGCGCCGAAGCCTACGATATCGAATTGTGTTGTTCGTAGCATGGATTTGGAGACAATTAATTAGATCATGGCCGTTTGAATATTTTCATAATAAATATCTAATTACCAATATTGTCTAGAGATTATCTTTTCAGCAAAAGGTGAATCCGTCATCCAGTGATTCTATACAGTCGGCTCCACGACCATTTATGAGAAGATAATTGATCACGATAGAAAAGAATATTGCTCGCCTTCATCAAAATTCGAACTTTTATCCTCTTCTGTAAGTCTATTTCATCGTAATCAATTCAGTTATGTCCCGAGGGCCAATTTAGTTAAAGAGTATCAAACCTTAAAGTATTTTGGAAGCTAGAATGAGGATTGGATAATCATTGCTCTATTATTTTAATAGTAATAGTGAAATTTTAAATTGTTCTTTTTTCTCAAAATTGGAAATATCAGTGGGAATTTTATTTTTTCCTTTTTTAAAATATTAAATAAAAATTATACATACAGATATATTAAATTAAAAATAATAAATAAATATGTGTGATTTGATAGTACAAGACTGATAAAAAATTGAAAATAGTTTATTTTTATACTTTGATGTGCCATATTGAGGATCATAAAAAAATCATTTAAAGTTTTAAAAACTTATCTAAACTTGTATGCATTACAATGTAGTAGATAGTTTATGGAGATATTAACTTAGAAAGATAATTAAGTTTGGTAGATTAATTTTTTCTGCTAATCTCTTATTTTTATGAGGGAGACTAGACGCTATCTTAATAATCAGTTGGGTCCCTTTGTTTATTGTTGTTAAGGAGCGTATGACATGTTTACAATATCACACATTTAACTTCTAAAATTACTCAAAACGCATACTAAAATTTATCAAAGAGTGCACTTACTTTTTTTAAATAGTTAATTAAAAATATTATTGATGATGTCTTTTTTCATTTGTTCGAGCTTCTCCTCTCCTAAAGCTACTATAACCTTCTAGGTCTCTAGCCTGAGAAGCAAAAGATGTCAGGGTTGGCTGACTCTATCAACACAGCCACTCCAATGCTTAAGTCAATATCGAGTGAAAGAAAATGAAGGTCTCGAAGAGACTAGTAGAAAAGAGAAAAAAAATAGAAAAGAGACGAGTGCGTAGTGGATAAGAGTTGCCTCCACAAACTAGAAGAAAAAATCATCTCCCCAATACTTACCTCCATCGATCCTTATATAACCGACAAGAGAGAATCTCCACGTAGTATCTGGCATGTCGGGCCATTGGGGGGCCAAGAGTGATAGTTGTTAGATCGTATATTGATATTGTCAGATTGTTAGTAGGCAGATTGTTAGGCTATTGGGAGTTGTCAAAGGTTGAGGCTGAATTTCTAAGTTTCAATGGAAAATTATTGGATGGATTTCGAGTGGTCATGAGAATAGACTACTTTCTTGAGTATTGTAGCTTTGCAGTTATTGTAGCATCTCGAGTTACTATAACATCGCGTAGCACCTCGAGTACTACAATCCAAGCACCATAGTTCGTAGTTATTGTATAGTATTCTGAGTTACTATAGCATCGTGAATACTGTAGCACCCCAAGTACTATAATCCAAGCACCATATATAGTTCATAGTTAGTGTAGCATCATAGAAAATATCAAATTTTGAGTTATACTGTAGCATCTTGAGTACTGTAGTTTTGTAGTTATTGTGGCATCCCGAGTGGTAAGACAAAGGTTGAGTGTTCGAGAAAGCATAGCTGGGGTGCCTGAGGAAGTATAATTGGAGTGCTCAAGGAAGTACAATTTGAAATGCCCACAGGAATGAGCTCAGGATTGAACCTAGTAGGAAATAATTCAGATATTATGATATGAATGATTTAAAAAATGATAAATTTCAGTTAACCTCATTCACTATACTTGAGGATGACCGATCTGGTCCCACGATTAAAATTAATAATAATAATGATAATGATAATCAAGCAAACCTTAGGAATACAATATATATATATATATATATATATATATATATATATATATTTAAATTTTTCTAAATTAAATATTTTCTTAAAAAAATACTTGACAGCTACACCTACAGAGGATATTTTGGAAATAAGACTTTTATATATTCTAAAAGTTAGATACTTTGATTTGATTAAAATACCAAAGATGTATAATAAATCAATGGCATGAGTTAATCAATACTGATTCACCTCCTGTTATATCTATAAAAAAAATAAATTCAAGTTTGAGTCTCAATCGTAGTGTATTTTATTGATCATCCTTAAAATTAATCGATTCTATGAGCCGTGTAAAACACTAATATCTCATGAAAATCCTATAAGTCATCATCATGCCATCGAAAAAATGATAATCCCAGTAGCCACATCTCTGGGGTGGTCGGTCCGGTCCCACGGAAGTTTCCCATCGATCACCAGGATAAATCGGGAAGCGCATACGGTGGCCAATCCAGATGCCCAGCATCCTTTGATTGCGTTCCCCATTTGAAGGAAAATTCCTGTAAATACGTCGTAACTAGGGATTGAACCCGGGTCCCTGAGTTACAATCCGGATGTCCTACCGTTGCACCATTGCCCCGGAGACGTCATCATGCCATCGACACTCTAAAGTAGATGGTCTTCTTGCTTATTTATGTGCATGATTAATTATGTTAAAGTTGATTTATTGATAGAGAACACATTGTTTCTCCTTATTTGATTTTATTATTATTCATCCCTCTTTATTACTTTTTTAAATTTATAAATGATAAAAATAATTAATTAAAATGAAGATATAAAGAATAGTTATATTTTTAAATAAATAAAATAATCGATCATAAATAATAATTTTAAAAGTATAATATTTATTTCTACTGCACTAGTAATAAAACTTATCCCATCGTTGACTAATTAAATGCGATCCAATCTTTGTGCGATTTTGAGCGCAACAGTCGTTGACTTCGATGACGTGGTTTTGTCGAATCTTTCGTTGGCCTTTCTGAGATTCTTCCTCGTGCGAAAAAAATCTCGCTTGGATTCACACCAGCCCACCGCTTGCACAGCCAATAGCTGTCTTTTTTAAAGCCATTCAATCGTTTGCCTCTCTGTAAACCCTAAGAAACAGATGCACGCAAACTGTTCGTATCTTTGACTCAGATCCTCAGAATATATTTTTTTTCCAATTAAAGTACTCAAATTTCAGCATTCAGAATTTGATCAGGCCTGGGCTTCATCCGGAGGAGGACACCTTGCATCTTTGTGCGTGTTTTAATTCAGATTTTTCCACAGTTTGCTCTGCTTTGTTCACTTGCATCTTTGTGGATTCCTGTTTTTCAGAGATCCGAGCAAGATGTATATCATTGAAGACAAGGGCGGTGCCATCGCCCTCATGTTGGCGGCGCTGTTCTTCCTGGGCACTTGGCCTGCCGTCTTGACCCTTCTGGAACGAAGAGGCCGTCTTCCACAGCACACTTACCTCGATTATTCCGTGACCAACCTCCTGGCGGCCGTGTTCATCGCATTGACGTTTGGGCAGATTGGAGAAAGCAAACCTAACATGCCCAATTTCTTCACCCAACTGACGCAGGTTGGATTAAGGAATCATCTATTTTTTGACTGATACAAGCTGATTCAGTTCTTCTTCCCTTTCCACAGGACAACTGGCCTTCGATCTTGTTCGCCATGGCCGGTGGAATTGTTCTTAGTCTTGGAAATCTTGCTACTCAGTATGCCTGGGCGTTTGTTGGTCTTTCGGTTACTGAAGTCATTACTTCGAGTATAACTGTAGTTATAGGTATTGCTTCTTCCTTTGCTCGAGAAGATCAGTTGTTATCTTGCAAGAATTGCTCACGAGCATGATGTTGGTGTGTTTGAATGACAGGAACAACTTTGAACTATTTTCTCGACGATCGAATCAATAAAGCTGAGATACTTTTCCCTGGAGTTGGTTGCTTTCTCATTGCTGTCTGTCTTGGCTCTGCTGTTCATTCATCAAATGCAGCTGATAACAAAGAGAAGCTTAGTGGTTCATCAAGCAACTACAAGATCAAAACTAGGTACCTCTTTGTAGTAGTCTTTAGGCACAACAATGTTAGTTTGTGGTTTTTAAGTGGAGATGTTTTCAAGTGCAGTAATGCAAGTGCAGCAAGCAAGTAGACAAGGATATCCCAGCAAAAGGTCTTGTGTGGTGTTCTATCTTTTTACACTTCTAAAGGTTGTGGATTAACTGACAAAGATGCACCTTTTTTACCTCAGATTCTACTCACAAGGACACTGAGATGGGAGTTTCTTCTGATGTTTCAAACTCAAACATCAACACTGAGAAAGCAAAAGCTGGGACAGCAGAATTCCTCATCGAGCTCGAAAATAGAAGATCGATCAAGGTCAGTGGCAGTGCAGTCATTTAAAATACACACAATTTTCATGGCAATTCATTGTGTATCTGCAGGTGTTTGGCTCCAACACGTGTCTAGGCCTTGTCATAGTGTTCTTTGCCGGCATTTGCTTCTCGCTCTTCTCGCCGGCGTTTAACTTGGCGACTAACGATCAGTGGCACTTGCTGGAACAAGGGGTGCCGCACCTGGTGGTTTACACTGCATTCTTCTATTTCTCCATCTCGTGCTTTGTCGTCGGTATCGGATTGAACATATGGTTCCTGTACAAGCCTGTTCTTGGCCTTCCAAGTTCATCTTTCAAAGCTTATTTGAATGACTGGAACGGAAGGCATTGGGCACTTTTGGCAGGTCTACTTTGTGGCTTTGGGAATGGCTTTCAATTCATGGGCGGGCAAGCTGCCGGATACGCAGCGGCTGATGCCGTGCAGGTAAGAGTTATCGACACCTTTGTTTCGGAGAAGAAGATGAATGGTTCTATAAATTGTGTTTGTCTTGGTCAGGCCTTGCCACTGGTGAGCACATTTTGGGGCATCATCCTATTTGGAGAGTACAGGAAGTCATCAAAGAAGACTTACTCGCTGCTAGTGAGCATGTTGTCTATGTTTATCATTGCTGTAGGGGTTCTGATGGCTTCATCTGGGCATAGAAAGCACTGATCAAGCAAACTGTTCAATGGGTGTAAAAAGCCAAAAGAAAACTTGTAACATCAACATTACCTTGTTTTAAGTAAGCAAATGATGACATTCAACTGCATGTTGGTTTGTTTTTTGCAATGGTAAACATGTATTTTTCTTCAGAGCAGGTAAATTTCCCTTGTCAAACTCACTGAAAAAAATGTTTAATAAGAAACTTCATGTAAATTATATGCACAGAAGAAGCTCGATGCAATCTCTAATTTCATAATGTACCAGTAATATCAAAATAGCAACAGATATCTGCAAACGTACAATCTGCCAAGTACCAAAGTTCACAGATTTATTGTCTAGCATTCTTGATGTTCATTGTTGGTAATTGTTTAGATCGCATGTTCATACATTACCCTCGCTTGGCGTAGTCATCTGGTTCATCATCATCTTTGAATTTGTGCTCCAATAAGTCGTCCTCATCATCGTCATCACTATAACTGCCACCGCTGAACTTGCTGCTGTTGAATCCTCTGGATGTGCTCTTGCCAAAGGTGCTGTCACCACTGCCACCACCATACAACCCATTGTTCCCTCCATAACCACCATTGCCTCTGCCAGAACTGCCATCTATTTGGTAATTGTCAATGCCACCGATACCCCCAGCAACACCGTAGTTGGCACCAGCACTGGTTCGATCGAATTCCCTACCACTGCCGCCATAGCTACCACGGCTTCCGTAGTTACCAGCAGCAGCACCACTCCCAGTATTGTAGTTGCCTCTGCCGTAAGTATTTGCACCGCCACCTCCATAACCTCCACCTCCAGCTTCATAATTGCCTCCAGCTCCATAACCGCCTCCACCACTATAACCACCATAGCCACCTCCACCACCACCATAGCCACCACGAAATCCACCAGTTCGTTCATTTGCATAGTTTACCCTAACTATCCTTCCGTGAAGATCCTGGCATAATAATAATCACCATTGATATTAGAACATAACATAATGAATGTAATTTTAAAGTTAACACAATGTATCCTCATGTCACAATTAAAGATTTGCTTTTAACATGATCATTAGCATGCATTTATTATAAGTTTAAATACAGATTTTCGTCTCACTACAATGTTCATATGCTTCTATCCACTTGTTATTTGCAATTTGCTGGGAAAACTTCATTTGAAACACTACGTGATAAACTGTACTTTTCTCCCAAACCAAAATGACAGTAACTTACAAATTCAGTGTAGAGCTGCACTGAGGCAAGCATTGTTCGGGTGACAATAGAAAGCCTAAAATGGGTGATAGAGTAGAAGATGCAGAATTTGATCCAATACCATTTTGAAAAAATGAGTCGTCATCAAACTTATCAAATAATAGTACATTATCTGTGAATGTGCAATTAGACATCAAAAGACATCTGATGTTAGTTATGTCATGTTGATTCTAAAAATCGAATGCAATGGCACATCATTTTTGGTTGGTCAGCAATGCCATTTTCCACATATTCATAGCTCATCATCATAAACAAAAGATTGCCATGCTAATTCTATATCTTTCCGAAACTACATATGGCATTTTCTTATTTTGTATTTAAAATTTATTAGGTGGCAACATTTAGATTCTGTTTCATTTGAAAATTAATCTCCAGTAAACAAACAAAACAACATCACATATGCACCTTCCCATCCATGCCAGTGATGGCAGCAGAGGCCTCTTCGCTGGAAGTAAAAGTCACAAATCCAAAACCCCTAGATCCTCCAGTTTCCCTGTCCGTGATGATTCTAGCTGCACAAATATATATACATTTGAGTTCATATGCATGTAGTTCAAATTTTACAATAAATCAGAAAGAAAATCACAACTTACCTTCAACTACTTCACCATAATTCGTAAATGCTTCACGTAAACTCAGATCATCAGTGCCATATGAAAGTCCTGTTAAGTGCCATAGGCATCAGAAGTTGCACAACTTGACTCAGTGGCGAGACCACAAAATATTCTGATGGGTATTATAGCAAACCTCCAACAAAAAGTTTGGAAGATGACATGCATCGTATTGCTTGAAATAATGATGGACTGGAAGTGACAGATTTCTTTAAGAGATTTCCAATTTTATTCGCAAAAGCCATCTTAGAGACCTGAGAATGATATGGACAAGAAGGCAAACACAACTTCAACTATAAAGCTAGACACAAATATTCAAAATACAATATTGCTAATAAATCACAATGATTCCTTAATTTAGTTCACTTGAGAAATTGTGTATAAATCTGTCATGGATTCTTTATTTATATACCTTTCAGGCATAGAGATTTTAAATAGGAGTCAAGCTTTTTGAGCTTTCAAAGCGCAAAGTTAATGAGTTTATTTGCTACTGCTGGATCATGATGAATGGTATCAAAGTTATTGACATAATTCTATGCTAGATGAGGGGAAAGGTGGAAGCAAATGCAATTGGAAGACGATGAAATAAAAGGGGAAGTCATGGCAACAGGCCATAGTTATTGGCAGCAGCAACAAGGCTGCTACGGGTCTGTTGTTATTAACAGGCCAAAGCCTGGGCTTTGGAGAGTGAAAAGAGCAAGAGAAATGAGCAAATTGCTGATGATGGCTACTTAAAAGAAGGAAATGGAGAAATATAATGCGATTAGGACAACAAATTAGCTTTTATGTTGAATTTTTATGTTTCCAAGCAGCTGATTCAAGCCGAAGTAAGCCTCAAATTGGCACAAGTCCAACATCCAAATATAATGAACATGAGTAATAAGAAAGATTGAGTCAAGCTCATGCCAACTCAGAGATTATACAATGATGAACTTGAGTCATGAGCAAATACCTTCTGATGCTATGACCCTAGAAAAATGCTAATTGAAATCATCAAACATACAAACAAGTTAGGCCACTTGCCAACCAAGAGTACAACATAGTAACAAGTACTGCCAGAAAAAAGTACCTTATACCAACAGATTATTTATTCGCTTGAGACCGGATAATTTGTATCATCCATCAGAGGCATTTCAGATCTCATACTCTCAAAAACATACTAAATTGGGTATAAGTCCATCGTTTTAGGTGGATCTTTGTTAGACATATACTTTATTCCTAGTGCTAGATAAATTTACATATTTAGTAGTTTGAGATGTTAAGATTATTAGGAACAATCAACATAAAAAAAAAGACAGTCCAATGCACGAAACTCCCGCCAATGCGGGATCCTGGAGAAGGGTCTATTGCACACAACCTTACCCTGCTTTGCAAGTGGCTATTTCTAAAACTCGAACCCGTGACCTCCAGATCACATGACAACAACTTTACCATTGCGTCAATGCACCCTTCTAGGAACAATCAACATAACATAGAAAATTTACTGTTTTGCAGTTAAACCTATATATTCAAACAATGAACAAACACAGCATTGATAACAGACTTTTGATGTAAAAAATCGTTAATGATAACAATACATCTCATTATGTTTGGGCAGACAATGTTTTTACTCTGCTGTACCCTCACTATATATGGACAAACTAAAACAAAGCATAGAGTTCAATGGAAGAATAACATCTATGTAGCTTACATCCAAATTTAACTTCATTATTATGGTAGTCACTTACTATCTAACACTGAATCAGAAAGTGTACCCGTATTTATCTATCGTGTTTCTCAAAGTTCAAGATTGAGAGAGATACAAGCTCCAAAAAAACTGCAAATTTCTCGGATCTAAAACCCTAGTTGACCAAAACCCTCTAGCTAGACTTATAGCAAACTCAAAATCAAAACATTAGTACGTCAACGCAGAAGAACAAGGGCAAGCATCACTGACGTTTAGACTGAAACAAGAAGAGTAAATAAACCTAAAAATTGCAAACAACTAGTATTCATAAACAATCGGGGGAAAAAACAAGAAACTCTATAGTGCAGATCAAGGAGTAATAACAATCGATCAGGATAAAAGGCTGAATCACGAAAGAGAAGAGAGGCAAAATCAGATACCCTCCTTAGGACTCAGGAGGATCTGGCGACTGCTTCTCTGCTCCCCACTCTCGAACCTGCCCAAAACCCTACCAGGTCGTAGAATGTTCTAGATATTTCAATGTTTTATACAGTAGCATCGTAACCGTTGGTTCTTCTTGGATAATTGCTGACCGTCGATGAAAAAATATATATATATAATTTCCTGTTTTTTTTCCTTCCATCTATCGGAAGAGTGGGGCGGAGGTCGAAGGTTTCGGTCGAACGCAAGCGGACAGATCGACGATGGCGGAGAAGGCCGTCGGTGTCGGCTTCGCCGCCGGGGCGAGAGATGGAAGGCCGCGCTCGTCGAAATCTTGGATGTGGGTGCGAGTTTCTACTCCTGTGGAAGATCCTGGCAAAGAAGGCGGTCTTCGTGGACGAGGAGACGCTCGCCATGGCTTCCTTCACCTCCGAGAAAGCGCAAACCATCAAGGTAACTCTGATCTCCAAGCCGGACAATCTCTTTTTAAACACTGGGGTTGAGTGATCCTGCCAAAAATGTGGGGCTTTCCCATCGTAAGCTCTTGAATGAATCGTATTCGAGGCAGTAACCTAACCTCATTCTCACAGCTAACAGAGTTCAGGTTGAATAACTGGTGTTAAAAACAAAGCAAAATCTAACTGCCAATCCTGTAGATTTGTTGTGATGATTATGAATTATGATCAATGTCTGAGCAAGGAAAGATGGGGAGTGTTAGAAAAGATAAAATATATCATATAAATTGGACAAAAAAAATAATTTTACTCTTCATTGTTCATCTATTTCACATTTCAAACTTGAAGCCCCTAGTGCACATGATGATTATTCTTGGTTCAATTGAGAATCCAGAGCCCACTAAGAAACTACTATGTAGTGAACAAAATCTGCAATGGCTGTGGCTTCACTATGGAGAATTTGGGTCGACAGGGTCGATTAGAAGCCCATGACTAGATCCATTTTGATACCATTTTAACTTGGCTAGTTTGATCATTCTTGTTAGAACCATTGTTGGCATTTTGTGCAAGTTTGAGCCATCTTATGACATCATATTTACACAATGTCTTCCTGTACATGATGAAATGATGAGGCAACAAGGGTGGGAAAACACTATCACTCATCTCCCAGAAGGATTGAGTGGAGCAAAAGGATTGGGGAGACACAAACTAATTATAGAGGAGAAGTGTGGTTGATTTGCTTGATCTTGTTGGGCAAAAGGCACACAGCATGAATCAACCAATTTATTTGCCACCTAACCTCCTCAAGTTTTAAATCTAGTCTTCTACCTTTTGTATATGTTGTCTAATGAATCAAGTGTCAAGGATTTATTTTAGTACGTGTTACAGTTTTATCATTTTATTTTCACTGCTATAGTTGGTGAAAGGAGCTTCATGTAAATTTTATCCATTAACTTTTCAAGTAACGGTTTGGTGAATAGGAAAAAAAAACATCAGCAACTCTCTTTGTGTGACTTTTGCAAGCATCTATTTTAATGGGCTAGTTTTCAGATTGACATGTGAATTTTGACCTTAATTTTTATTTATCACTTCTCATCTTGAAATATGTTGCTACACCATACGAAGCTGCTTGTTTGGAGCATTTAACAAGAATTTCTGTTACAGATATATTTAGTCGCATAATCTACTTAGGGTCATAAACGAATCGAACCGAGTCAAGTTTTATGTTGTTCAAGCTTGTTTGATAAGATAACCAAGTCAAGCCGAGCTTAAAAAGAACTGAGTTTTTAAAATGATTGTTTAAGTTTGATTTGATTTCTTTTTATGAGCTTGAGTTTGGTTTAAACATAGCTTGAGCTTAGTTCGTTTAAATGTTATCGAGTTCTCAATTCAAACTTGTTTGATTTTTTAAAACTTTTATATTTTAATCTTGTTTGGTTGGTTATTGAGTTTGATAATAAAAATTTATTTGTTTATTTTGAAATTTTCTTTGTTTATTTAACATATTGATAAGAGTTTTATTAATGAACATGATTCACAAATATTATTCACGAATATTATTTACAAACATTAACGAGTTGAACATATATGTATTCAAGCTTGTTTGTTATGTTTAATGAGTTGTTCAAACTTTGTTTATTTAATTGATCTTGTGTATTCAACAAACATAAACAAACTCTTACCAAGCCGAACACCAATTTTGTTCATGAACATTTGATTTATTTACAACCTTAAATCTACTTACCAAGACAATCTTTTTTGCTTCAATATTATATTGTCCTCGTGCAGTTCATTTCCTCAATTGTTGTCTGGTTTAAGTGTTCCATCTCTTTCAAATGACACAATATCTCAAAAGTTGAAGATTTGTCTCATTATACATTCCATCTATACATAAAATTTTCAGTTATATCCAACTCAGACAAGTAATGGACAAGGAAAGAGTAATCAATGATCCTAAGAATAATGTTGCATACTACCTTTCATTTTTCCACATAGATTAACAACGAAACTGCCCATCCAATTGATGATCCTCTTTGTTGCTGTAAAGTGTGTGCCCAAGCATGAAAAGAGGATGCCTAATCTAAACAGCTGTCCTTGCTGTTTATTCTCCCTTCATTTCCAAGACTTTTAATGGAGAAGATAGAAAACAAGAAGAGTGTGAAGCACCTGCATTACCATGCTTTGGCCATGGACTAGTTCAGAGTTACACTGACTGTTTGTCAGATGGTTTCCTTTGCCTTTATTCTAAGATTATATAAACCTAGGACACCTTTTGGTAAAGAAAATATATATTAGTAGGAATCAAAGAGTTGTGGTGAAATGCTCAGCCTTCATTAATTGGTCTCAGTTGGCATGCATCATCTCATGTGAATGAAGACTGACTCAAAGGACAACAGGCATGTGCAGGTGCTTGGAATCCAGCATCTCAATTTGACCAGACATGGAAGCCGTATTCAATTCTTCCTCTGGGTAAAGTGTGGGATCATCTTGGAGGAGGGACCGTTCTTCTTCAGTTGCTTAGATGATTTGAGTGAAACTTGGTACAACCATTTGTGTAGGTGAGGAAATTTGAGATATGAGTATAGGTTATTCTGGGACAGCTAGAAGAAAACAAGAGAAGGACACCCATTGTCTACCTACGGAACACAGAATAATCTGCTCAGTTGGCCTGAGTCAGACTCAAAAGCCATCACCTTCTCCTCCTTTGATTGGCTCAAACTCGGTTGGCTTCAATATTGTTTACAGTGTCACACCCCATGACCACAATTATTCTCTGTGATGTGAGTCACTGGACACCACTTGTCTTCCAATAACTTGTGTCGACAATTCCTAGTCAATGCCCATCCTCAACATCAACTTTTGTTTAATACTTTAAGGTTGTTCGTTGTGATATTATATTATCCCAACTAGAGTTCAACTTCTGCAAGCATTTCGTACACTTTTATTTGTTCTTAGCCTCTTGGAAATTGATAAGAGGATGCTGAAAGCAACAGTTTAGATTCTTCGCAGTAGGAAGAATGATTGTCAGAAATGAACTATAGTGATGGATACAATAGACTTGATCGTATGTACATGATAAGGATCCACAAGCATGTTTCCTAATGTAAAAGAAGACAAGTCACTTTGCAAATGAGGCAAGAGCACCCAGCTGTAACTTTTTAAGCGAGTGCTTTGTCCTGTTCCCTTTGAATTCCTCATGTCAAAGTGGACATGTTTTGCATGATGAAGCAATGACGAATGATCTATATACAAGAGGGAGAGGGGCAAAGAAAGCCTAAGTGTGAGATCTAATTAATCCAAGATTATAAAGTGATCTCGACTTGAATAAACCACTAAAGAGAAATCGAGTAGAAGATTCTTGTGGGGATTTAAGGTCATCAGAATTGCCTTTTACTTGGAGCACTGTCTGTCCTATCTCGGATCGTATGTCGTCCAAGATCTTCGGATCGAGGGCGTTACCGGCAGCGCCGCGGACGTAAAATGTGTTGACGGCTTTGCCATCTCTTGTAGACACTTCTGCTCTTGTGACCGTCAGGCCATGCTCGCGGAATATTCGTGTGACATCCGATAGCAAGCCCATTCGATCGCCCGTAGATAACTCCAACTTAACACCCTGAGAGTATTGAATACATGAAACATGAGCAAGGGTGATAGATACCAAAAGGATCAAATGTTGGACATATACCTCAGATACTCTCCTCTCTATGGCTGCTTCAAGACACTGAACAACTCGCTGTCTCTCGGCTTCTGAGTTAACTGGGGAACCATCTATATGTCTAATATAGTACTCCTTCAGGGTGATAAGAACATCATCAATCAATGTCTTTCCTTTTGGTGTACTAAACACAAAGCAAAGAAAGCAAAGAATTAACAGAAAGTACCTGAAAAGCTTCTGGGCCTTCTGCATCCACGCTTCCATGGAAGACCACATACTGCATATCCGTCAAAGTGCAAACTGTATCGAAGAGAAGCTTGGGCCTGTCCTTGCATCGCACTGTGACCACAGAGTAATCCTTGTCGAACCAGTTCACAACAGTAACCTTCGGCCGGCAATGCTCCTTCTCATCGTCCTCACCAGACTTCTCGTAATCTCTATCATCGAACATCAACTGATGGAGCCTCCTCTCCTTGTGGGTGATGCCCATTGAGACTGCAGTCTTCGCTCTCCGGCGTCTGTCGTTCCCTTTCAGAACATTGCAGAGGAGCTGCTTGATCTTAGAGAGCCTTTGGGGGTCTGTGATAGCTGAACCAGTCTCCTCGTCGGTCACCTGCATCACCGCCGCAGCTCTAGTGTTGTGCGTCCACACGTCGGCATTCACCACATTGCATTTTAGATCGGTGAGAACTGCACTGACTTCGGAGAGCAGGCCGGGGCGATCCGTCCCAGTCAGCTCGATCGATGTGTGATCCGAGGACGACGGTGAGAAATCTACAGATCTACTTTGTGATGGAACAAAGGAAAAACCTTCTCCTATGGACTATAATAAACCAAATTTAGATCATGTCAGCTGATGTTCATGTGAAGATGGAGTGAAAAGTATACCTTACGGATGTAGTCCTTTATATCCTCCAATTGTTTTGGTCTCTCGATTTTCTTTCCTTCCGGATCTGTGACATTGAAAACTGCAGCAGTCCAAGAAGCAAGAAATCAAATTAGCGAAATAGAAATTCAGGTATCCAGAGGAACTATCGAAAGCCACGACATACCATCCATGAACCATCCTCCATCAGATGATATGTAAGCTTTCTTGATAATGAGATTGAGGTCTATGAGGACCTGAACAACTTCCAAAAGGATGCCATATTTGTTTACGCTATCAACCTGTGTGAATTAGGAAGAACAAATCCAAGATATGATCGAATTACAAACACCAATGAGCATTCAAGAGCAAGTAGAAGGGGCGTCAGAAGATTGTAGATTACCTTAATGACAGTGGCATTTGGGCAACAAGTGTTATCGACAACAACCCTAACAAGAGCAAGAAGGATCAGAAAGTTCCAAATTCAAAAAGCGATTACTCGATGTAAAAGATTTAGATACCGTGGAGGGTTCATTCCTCGGATGAATTTCTCGTATTCCCAGGAGGAACTCAAATCTCCGTCTGCATAATTAGTTGGCGTTTCAAGAAATCAGTAGGCCTAATCCACACGGCCAGCTGAGATTTCCTTCCTTTTTCATCAAAGAAGCACGCATTCGACGCGAAATCGCAACAAAAAGAAAATCAAAAGAAACCAAAAGAAAATCGAGAAAACAGAAACCCGCAGGGAACTCGAACAAATTGGAATCCTGGCAAAATAATTCTGCACCGCGAACTACTTGAATCCAATCCAAATCCAGCGGGAAGCCACAGGAAAAAAAAGGGGGGGATCGGCACCGCCAAGGAAACAGATTCCTCGAGAAAAATGAGAAAAC
The DNA here is from genome assembly GCF_044706935.1 of Curcuma longa. NCBI lineage: Eukaryota > Viridiplantae > Streptophyta > Magnoliopsida > Zingiberales > Zingiberaceae > Curcuma > Curcuma longa. The sequence goes on from NC_133875.1 coordinate 3,164,051, forward strand.
AAAGTCGAATCATCCGACGAACGGAAGAAGGCTCGAGGTCGAGCAGAGTGAAACGCGTACCCATCTCGGCGGCGCAGCGTTCGCCGGAAAACCTCGCTCAAACTCCGGGGAGGAGATCTCGCGCTCCCTCGCTCGCTCTCTCAAGTTGCGCTGTGTAGGCCGAACAGGCGCACTTTAGCAATCACCCATCGGACGCCGCAGTGAAACGAAGCGGTACCGGTTAAAAAGCGCTCATTTGGCGTACGCTTACGTATAATTAATGTATACGGACGGAACCATGTACCTGACCCGTTTATTTAATTTTATTGAAGGCCGCATAATAACGGAACGAGCAATTATTCTGGGCTTACATTTATTTATATATGTTAAGAAACTTTATCTTTTTTTTCTCAAAATATTTAAACTAAAATTATAAATGTGATTATTATAAACATTTGCTGAATATTGAATTGCAATAAAAACTTTCCTAATTATTTTACTTAATTTCCATTTATCATTTTTGCAACTATGACCTCCTATATATTTGATTTTCCATTCCTTTCCAAGATTTTTATGTAGCCTGTCACCTTCCATGCCGGTCTTCTACCTTCCAATGCCCTAAAAATTAGAGAAAAAAAGGTAATAATAATAATTAATCTCCATTTTTAATTAATTTAATTGCTTATTTGTTAATTATAAACATACCAATTTATTTATGACTTGAATATATTTATTTCAAATTTAAACCTATAAAATTATTAATTGAATGACATAATATAGACAAATTAAATCGTGTCGGCTTCTCTTACCCTACTTATTTTCCACAAACAAATATTGTTTTATCAATAGCCATTTACTAAAGGACGATCAATGAGAACATAAAATAAAGAAAATGCCATATACGCACACAAATATCACAATCTATCAATCAATGAGTTCTATTCTTTAGTATTAATTATCACGTGCTTGATGAAGTCAACGTCTCATGCTTCTTGTTCACGCCGCCACCTCTTACATTAGTCAAAGATTAACTATAGAGGGGCTGTCCTCTTAAGATATTTGATGATTCGGGAGTATAATTGAATTAATTATTATAAAATAAATTTATTAAATGGGATAAAATTAAATTTCGATTAAGTTAAAATAATATTCTTTCGTAGTGATCACTATAACTTCTCAATTTATTTTTTCATAGATAATTGTAAAACTTACAAGTATAAGATCACTAAGATGGTTGATTACATCTTTTATTGAAACGATAAGATATTTGATGAATTTTTAAAATATTATAATTTAATTTTTAAATTAGAGCAAATATATATTATATGTGAAAAAATTATAAAAAATAATATAAAATATGATTATTCAAGTGGAGCGGAACAACTCTCACTTGACAGAGCGATCTTGTATGTCAATCATGATTTAGTACTCAAGTAGAATATGACTTTCTACGATGATGGATTGATGATTTCAATATGAACACTTTTAAATTTATCCAATGAAAGAATAATCAAATATGTGAAGATCTAGATACCTAGAATATATTTAAAAAATAACTATAAAGTGGCCACAAAGAGATGGTAGACTAAATTTAATGGTTTGCCTTTGTGTCCATTTGGCTTGGTCAAGTTAGTATTTTAAAAATCGAAAATTCTGTCGATCATTTAACCGTATAATTTAGTCCAATTTAATTATAAAAAAATTGAACAATGGAAGATCAACTTAAAACGGGAAACTTTTACAAAATAAAAATCAATGAAATTGCTTATTTAATTTAAAGTTGGCTTTTTGAATCAAGACACTGTGATTTAAATTGGATATATTTCAAATTTTTTATTAAAAATACATATATATTTGAATTAAAATAATAAAATATATTTTGATATATTTATAACATAATATATCTGAATCTATAAATAATGGAAATTTTAATGCTGATATTATATATTTGAGTTTTAAAAAAAAAGGATGCGCGCACAATATTTTTGAATCACATGTTTGTTTTATTTAAATTTTATTCTATTTTATAGTATTAATTATTTTTGAATAAATTATAAATTTTTGTTTTTTGAAACAATTTATCATATTTTGATCGCATTGTATTATGCTACTTTTAAAGTGTTTTTTTCCTTATGATAATCATGTTTTGAGTAAAGTCAAATTAAATTATATTATCTAATTGGGCCTTTAACTTGGGCCTAAGGCCTATAAGCCACAAAAATACTTTCTTATTGGTGACTTATTCTGAATTTAAATATGAGGAATTTTATCAATTATCATTAGTTAAACATAAAAATCTCAAAAGAATATATATACTCTAATTTTTATTTATTTGTTTTTAATAACGTGTTCAAACTTTGCCCAACTAATTCTAAAAATAGACAACCTTCTCATATTCACCTACTAAGAATATCTAAAGCATAGTTTATACACATTCAAAAATTAATCTTTAAGATATTCATTTCATCTGAAATTAGAACATGATCCTCTTTTGTATTTCTCTAAATATTTTACCACAATACTATGTAGCTTGATGAAGTTTCTCGAGGCCTTCCCTTCTTCAGCAAAAATAAAATAAAATAAAATTCACTACCTCAGTAGCTCCACATGATCAATCTCACGACCATCTATGAAAAGATAAATCAAGAAATTGTAGTCAATCAATAAGGAAAGGACATTACTAAGATTCAATTCTTATCCATTTCAACAAGTTTATCTCGTACTAACCAACTCAATCATGTCTCTGAGACTTCTCGAGAACTTCCCAAACAACGATTTGGATTCTTATCCATAACATAGAGCATATGCTTGTCTATTATGTTATGGTCTATTTTCTTTTTATGTTCTCAAAAAAAAAAATTCTAAGCTGCAACTTATTCGATCCTCATCTTAGCACCTTTTTCTGTCAGGGCAGCCTTCAATCATCTCCCCATCTCACTTTTTTTTACACATTAATCATGATCATCAAAACCACATTTCAGTCAAGATGTAAAATCATGAGCAAATTTCAAAGATTTGCAAAAGTAGAGAACAAATATACATATAAGTAGGAGTTATATAAATTTATAGGGGTAAAGCTGAGTCTGATATATATGATTATCTATTTTATATTTGAATTCAATTGATTAAAAAAAACATACTGACCTCAATCGATACTATTTTCCACTTTGTGTCACCTTCTCACCAACCATTTAATCCAAATCAAAGGGCCACTTGACATTAGAATCAAAGGTTTATGATTGTAAGCTTTGCTTTCAGATTTCACATTTTGACCTGTTCAAAAAACAGCAATAAACAAAAGGGCAATTCACATGAGTCCCGTGAATCTTTTCCAAGAAGTATGTCCAGTGTTTGATTTCTGTAAACCGTGTTCACCGACTACAAAGATTACGATATATAAAAAGAAGAAGAAGAATCACCTATTTTTTGGATAATCTTCACATCACAATCTAGTTTTAGTTGGAAATAGTGATGCTGAAATCTGAATTTATCAAATGCAATGTGGATTCAAGGAGCAGAAGCCAGTAATGTTGCATTGGCTGGTGAAAGTCTTTATCCTCAAACAAGAGCAAAAGAATAAAGCAAAGGAAAAAAAAATTTAAGGATATTAATTCATCCAAGATAAGAAGTAGGCCTTCTGTCTTTTTTTATCTGCATCAAAATAATCTCTTTGAGTCGCTTCAACCATTAACTTACCTGGGTTTATATGCTCTGCTAACTGCAAACAGGAGAAAGTTTCATTGTTGGCTTGAGTTTGATTCATTGATTGAACAGAGCCTGATAAACCATTACTTATTTTTCTGCCTGTTTCAGTAACAATCACAATCCCACAGTTATAATTTGCTTAACAAGAAAAAAGAATATAACAAATCTATTCTCTGTATTAGCCTGTGTACTTGACGCAATCACAAGACTGAAGCATGGATTTTGCCTTGTTTTCCTTTTTATTTTAACACAATCTTTGATTGATAGCTATCGTCAACAATCAAAAGTATAACCACACAAAACCGTTGTAGGCCATGCTGTCAGATCTACACGCTAAAAACTTTTTTTGCTGTAATTCAAAAAAAAAAATTGTGATTGAGGAGTTGCACCTACAAAATGATAGCTATCAAGCTGAGTTGTTGCCGGCTTCAGCTGCTCTTTCTCTGGTGAATCCCACCTGGAAAATGGGCAGTGTTTCTCAAGATACCCTTCATCATAAATTGCCTCGAATCCTCCAGGTTTTTGGCACAGTTGAGAAGAGGAACAAGAGCTGCTTGAAGAAGAGAAGTGTGTGGTGCAATGGGCAGCTTGGGGGATGCAGCTGGGGCCATGGAACTCTTTGCTAGTTCTTCTGACCCTGTAATAATTGAGCTCAACAGGTTGCAAAATTGTATTCTGGGTATGTTTGTCCTTTGAACTTTTTTCCTTCAAGAGTTGACTGTTCTACTTTTAGTCCCTGACCTAATTGTTCAGACATCCATTCTTCAAAAATAAATAAAACAAAGGGTAGGGACACTTGAACCATGGTTTCCTGCTCGTACGGTCAAGCTTTCATTAAATAATATGGTTATTCTATTGTTGAAGCTGAAATACAAATGACAGGGGATTTTTCTGTGTATTGTTAATTTCTTGAACTTGGAAAATTTAATTATTGCAGAAAGAGTTTTGTTCATGCCCATAGAAAGTGCCAAATTTGGGAAGCTATAAATCAGGCAAACAGTAAGCATAGATATGAAGATCAAGCAAATGAGGTCTGAGACTTGGTGAAACCTTTTGTTAGAGATAAAATGACAAACCATCCAAATGCCCATATTACCTTCAAGATAAATATATGATTCATAAGAGTTCAGGTTCTAGGTTGCTTGTTAGAATGCTCAGGAAGGTAAGATCAACATAGATAGCTTGAACAGGTAATAACCTACAGTAGTAATGAGGTCAATCTTTACTCTTTCTGGATGAAAATCCAATGTAGGTTTTCTTGCTGATCATAATTGACTTATTAGTAAGAGCCTTTGAAGCAAGACTTCCAGACAATCGAAGTTGTTAGCTAGTTTGTGATGAGTTGTTGAAAGAAAATTATCTGCATGAGTTCTTATCCACTTGTTTCTCATCTGAATGATTCAGTTTCAACAACATCAAAGCAAGACCAAGTACAAAAAAAAGTGGTTTTGACTACTAATCATTTTCTTTACGACAGTGGTCTAGTTATTTGAGGATGGAGCATCAGTTTCATGGATCCCAATTATTAATCAAGACTGTTTTGTTGTTGTCTATGTAGGAAGCATACTTCTACACTTGCACCATTTCATCTTTTTCTTATTATAAACAAAAATAAGAAGAAGCTAGTTTAGCTTCTGCAAGATTATTTGGCATTATCTGGAAGTTGGGTCCTACAATAACACCTGGCGATAAGTTTGATAGCATAAATTCATTTGAACTGACTTGACTAAATTCAGAGCTTAACCTGCAGAGAAGGAAAGCGAGTTGGGAATTGCTAAAAAAGAAATCAAAGCCTTGAAAGCAACTGAAATCTTGAAGGATAAGGCTGTTATGGAGGCAAGTATAGAATAAGAAAATGAGACAATCAGTAACCCAACCAAGTATCCTTATTGAGTTTGAACTAACCTTTTCTATTTCATGTTCTCTAGTTAACCAATGAACTGAAGAAAATGGACGAAAAACTCAGGACCATTGAGAAACAACTTGAACAGAAGGTTTTGAGAGACTACTTTTTACAAACAAAAATCTTGCAGAGTGATTAGCGTCTTGGCTAGCTGACAAAACCATCATTTGCTACATTGCAGAATCTTGACATCAAAAAACTAACCAATGAAAAGAAAGAGGCATTGACAGCACAGTTTTCTGCAGAAGCAACTCTAAGAAGGGTCTACGCAACTCAAAAGGATGAGGAATTCATTCCTGTCGAGGTTCTTATAGCACCATTTGAGTCGGAAATCAAGCAATACAGAAATGAGGTACCATTCTCTAACATTTTCCATTCCGGAAGTATGACTAAATTATAGCATTATAATTCTAAAAATATGGGATTTTACATACTAATCACATGCAGATTCTGATGCTTCAAGAGGATATAAAAGCATTGGAAAAATTGACAAAGTCTAAAGAGGCATCACTAGTGGAAGCAGAAAGCCTTCTGCATAGTGCACATGAACAAACAAGGAATGTAGAGGTGGTGCAGAACAAAAATCTTGAATTGAAAAGGCAAATAGAGATCAACCAGGCATAATTAGCTAGCATTAAACTATTACTTTTGCAAATTAATGAAGTACCAAGCCAGACCTAATGAATTTTTTTTTTTGCAGGAAGAGAACAAAATTCTGGAGAAAACATATAGAAAGAAAGTTGTTGAGGTAGAAAAACTTATGAAAACCATTCGTGAACTTGAGGAATCTATTCTAGCTGGAGGTGCGACTGCCAATGCAATAAGGGACTATCAACGCAAGATCACTGAGTTGAAAGTAGGTTTCAGTCCATTAAGTATTGCAATTTGGCTCTTTGTATCTACACTGGAGGTTAAAATTTTAGATGATCAACAAATTTCTAGGAGGACAAAAGGGTGGTTGAGAGAGAGCTGGCCAGAGTTAAAGTTTCAGCAAGTAGGATAGCGACAGCCGCAGCTAATGAGTGGAAAGATGATGGAGACAAAGTCATACCTGTCAAGCAGTGGCTGGAAGAGAGGAGAGTTTTTCAGGTTTGCTAATCTATGAAAATTCTCTTATATTCTCCATAGGTTATGCTGAAACCATCTATAAGTGGATTTGTTTTGCTGTTCAAGTGCAATAACATGGTTTCTGACATGTCTCTATTTGCATCGCTGACACTAAGTTTTGGTACATATATGATGTCTCCTGATAGCTCCTAGTATTGGCAAATTGTAGGGGGAGATACAGAGGTTAAAGGATAAGTTAACTTTAGCAGAGAGAACAGCAAAGACAGAGAACCAACTGAAGGTAAGATACTTATTGACCAGTTCTTGTCTGAATTGAAAATAATCAATATTTTTTATAATGTTCATCCTATCATCGCAGGAGAAACTAAGCTTGAGGTTGAAAACATTAGAACAGGGCATAAAGCATTCAAGTCTTCCAGAAAAGACAAGGGAAATTTGTGAGAGAAAGAAGAGTGGATTGCCATCACCCAAAGACCTAAAGAAGAGTCCTTGTGCACCCAACAATGCAACTGCATTGCAGAAGCCTAATTTAAATTCTGGAGATGCTGATGATGCCAGAGGAATGGAGAACTTAAGTTCAAATGTTGTGAAAAAGAACTTGCTAGCTTTGAGAAGCAGGTCATATAATGACACTGGGAAGGAAAATGCAGAAACAAATGTTAGGCCCAATGGACATGCAGATGATGTTATTACTGGAAGAACAGAGGTCAACCACGAGGTTAATGAAAAAAAACATGGAGACATCAAGTCACAGAATGAGAGCCTAGAAAATGGCTACGAGGATATGGTGTCTGGCTTTCTTTATGACAAACTGCAAAAGGAAGTTATAAACTTGAGAGAATCTCACAAGGACAAGGATAGTGTATTGATAATGAAAGATCATGAAATCAAGGTCTATATAAAACAGTTCATTCTACTAGTGTTAACACATAAGTGCTCTTGCTTAATTAAAATAATTTCTTTCTTTCAGTTCCTCCTAAGGAAGGTTGATGTGCTAACAAAGGCTGCAGAAGTGGAATCCAAGAAGAAAAGAAGAAATGCTAGAGAAAAGGAAATGATGATTATCTTGGAGGATAAAAAGTGAAATACTGGCATCTGAAACAGGTAGGTAAAAACTGGTTTCAGGGGTTGTGAAACTCACTTTATCCTTCTACCACATTCATTTAAACACACTGACATAAATTTTAATCTAAATTGTAACATTTCTCTCTACTTTCTCATAAGTACATGCCAAAGTTGAGAGTTATTATCGCTAAGGTTGTGTGTGCATTATTTTATCTTGCACTGCTAAAATCATAACAGCTAGTTCTACAGGTTTGTGAAGTGACTGAAGCATCAAAAGAATTCAGAGCTTAGAAGTTGAACATACCATCTAATGGTATGTTGTATCTGGTGATTCAAATGTACAGTTTCAAATAATTATCACATAATAGAAAAGATTGTGGAGTTCCTACCCTTTTTATTTTTATTCTTTTTTCACTGTGCATGTAACATACAATTGAGTTCCAAGCATGTTGAACATTGTATTTGTGATGGAGTAATAGAAAGGAAAATTGTGAATCATCTTCATTGACTGATCCTAATGTCACATGCTTTACCTCTGGGCATATTCAGTGGAACCAATCATATGTATCTTTGCGGGAACAATTATGAAGTGAATACTAACCTAAAACGAGAATTATGTTAAATTTGAGTTGACTGATAAAATCTTTAATTTTTAGAAATTTTAGCAGAAAATTACTTGAAATCCTACACTTGAATTGAGTGCCAAGTTTAAACTACATTGTTCATCAATAAGCTTACACACATCCAACTATATGAGAAATGAACAAAGATCACTAGTCATGCTTCAATGGAATTCATCACATAAACATGTAATAAGGATAAAAAGGAAACTAGCTCTGCTTTTGCAGTTATGTATTGTGAAGAACCTTAGTGACATGCTGGAACCCATGAAATTGGAGGAACAAGCAGACGTTTGAAGTAAATTTCCAAATGCCGATGTTGTAGGAGGTCGTTGTTAATTGAGTGAAAGACATAGAAGCAGAACATCATGCTCCAAGGCCATCCCACCAAATTAAAAAAAAACAAATGAGCTGAGGATATTATTGGAGTTCTGAAAATATATGCTAACAGCATAAATCTATCATGGATGTAGCACTTGTCACAACATATGGCATTGTTGGTGTTGGAGGGATACTCAGAGATGATGACGGAAACATATAGGTTGTATTCATGGAGGCACTAAAACTGACTGTTCTTGGATGCGGAACTAGTAGCATCAGAAATGATTAGGAATTGCCTAGGATAGGGGCATTAGTGCATTGAGACTATTCACTGATAGCAAGGAGACATGGAAGAATATACATAGTGAAGCCAAAACTGGCAGAGATTGGTTCAGCAAATTGAAAGCCATCATGAAGCTGCAATGCAGGGAATGGAATGTCACCTATAACCGCATGTTAAGGGAGACTGAAGCAGATTGGATAACAAAGAGGTCCTTAGAAATAGATACAGTAGGATTGATTCTGATGTAATTTCTGTGGATCTATTGAGGCGCCTCTCTTAGGCTGTGGAAGGGGGATGAATATCCTCTTATTGTTGTTGATTCCAGTAATAATGAGACCCCATTTAACCTTTAAACCCAAAAGGAAAAAAAGAAAAAGGCTGTTTTAGAGATGCAGATGGGATAGGCAAAACATAAATGGGATGTAAAGAAACACGATTGAGTCATCTTCTGGATAAGATCCACACCACACCTTTGCTCTACATTTCGTTGTCAATGTTGTAGTGATCTCAATTCTCACCTTATATTACTTTTTTCTTTGATGCATTTTTTTTAGTTACCTGTTTTGATTGTTGACAACATCATGGTTTAAAAGATCATTATGTGCCATTTAGTACAAAAGCATCATATATTCAGCTGGTGGAATAGCATGCAAAATGGACACTCCTCAACATGAAGGTTCCTCCACCTAATCTACACTCAAATACCTAATTATTTGTTTCCCTGAATCAAAACGTGTTTTCTCCCCCACCTCCACAAGGTGTCTCTCCTCGATGTGAGTCTACGTCCAACTAATGTACACCCAAATACCTAATGATTGGTTCCCTGATTCAAAACATGTGTTCTCGTCCACCACTGCAAGGTGAGGTGAGGGAGCAAGGCTCCTTATACAGATCTTCTTCATTGACTAGGGTCTCAAACAGACTTAACAATATAAAAGCATGACAGGATGGGTAGTTATCGTGGACCCAAGGCATATGCCAGAGAAGGGCATTAGTCCATTATAGACAGTCCTAGCTAGAACCAAGGTTTTTTTATATAATTGACTGTTTACATTGCAGACATTTTTCATATGGGATTTTGAATGATGCTTGATCATTAGATTATATGCATTATAATTGAAAGGTCATATTTAATTTTTTTTAAAAAATGAAAAATACAATTAGGCAAACTCAAGACACAGCCCATTTTATTATCTATTTCTGGGTGTCTCAAACAAGAGAATGAGTACCTTGAGTTCATCAAAGCACTCAACTGCTCCTTGAAAGTTAAGGACAACAGAATCAAGCAAAATAATTTCTTGGCACAGAGATTATTTATTAGCAAAGTAGCATGCATTAAAAATCAGCACTGACACCTCATTGACCATAGAATCAAAGGAAAAACAATAAGAGCAGCAATCTCCTTTCAGAAAGTTTTCATTTACTTAACTGTGTATCCTAAGCAGCAACTATGTAAGATGAGTTCCTTGACTCCAACCATGATTGAGCTGCAACTTTTGTGGTCAGAAACCATCCAGCCTTGTCTGGTGCTTCATGAAATGGTGCACCAATTTCCCTCAAGTGAGACTCAAAAGCAGATGCTAACCCTTTTTCTGAGTATTTATGTTTTCCATGCCCTGTGTGAATACCAAGTAACGGAGGCAAGTCCTTCTCCACTCTGCAAGGATTTGGTTAAATCATTCATCCATACATGTAATGCAGTTAGAGCTGCTCCATGTGAGAGACTCTTCACATGTAAGGACCACTGTGTAGCAGATCGAGATTGAAGATCTGTGTATATCTCAAGTTGAATTGCCAGCTCGAGGAGCACACAAGCTCTTTCCAAATAGTTGAGGTTTACACAGAGATCTATCAAACAATTACTATAAGCTCTTTTGACTTCACTACTCACATTATTAAAGAGTACTTCAGCTTCTTGTTTAACAGTATCATTGTCACTTCCCTCATCCACCAGTAACATTACTAAAGAACCCAACTGAGTATTTCCTCTTTCAATACAACCAATAATCTTCCCTAGTTCTTCTGTTGCCGTCTGAGCTGCCACATTCAAGAGGCATCCACAGAACCTATCATCAGGTTTGATTCCCCACCCTAGAAGTTTGTCAAATGCTTCGACAACACTATCAGTCCTTCCAGCTTTACCATAGCACTGGATTAAAGATGTAAGCACAAAAATATTTGGCTGAAACCCAGCTTCTAACATGTTATTCAACATGCTTTCAGCCTCAGAAACTTTTCCACTACATGAGTATGCAGTAATCAAGGCCGAATAACTCCAGCTATCTGGTTTGGATCCATTTGATAGATCCTTCATTTCATTAAATATTTTCACTGCTTCATCAACCAAACCAACGTCAGCACACATTGACAAAAGCATATTGTATAAGATGATATCAAGCTCCATTTCTTTCTTCATCTGCTTATACACGCTGAGTGCATCTTCAGCATATCTAGCTTTAGCATACGCTCGCAGAAGAGCTGAGTATGTTGCTCTGTTAGGAGCCAACCCTGTGCTGCACATTTCACGGTAAATAGTCTTGACTTGCCATGGCCTTCCGGCCCTGCCCATGGCATCCAACAATGTATTGTAAATATAAACATTTGGCTTTGCACCAAGAGCCTTCATTTCCTCATACACATTCAAAGCTCCATCAAAATTACCTGACATGCCATAGATCCTTATCACTGTAGCAAAAGTCGCAGGATCAAGCTGCCACTTTTCCTCACGAGCTCGGTCGTACAACTCAAGAGCCATCTCCACATTACTCGACCGACCATAAGCATCAATCATGGCCGAGTAGGTGATATAATCTGGGCAGCATCCAAACTCGGGCATTTTCTCAAACCACTTGACTGCTTGTTCGGGTCTGTTGCAGAACCTGGCACAGCTAATCATGGTCGTGAACGTCACATTATCCGGCTTGATTCCCTTTTCCAGCATCTCCCCCCATAGATCCTCCGCGCCAGCCCAGTCCTTGGACTTTCTGAGAACCTTAAGTGCGACGTTGTAGAGAACTACCTCCCTTTTGATCCTGATGTTGCTCTGGAACCAACGAAGAGCAAGGACGGCGTTATGAGAGTTGGACATCGAGTTAAGGACGATGACGGCGTCCTGCTCGGAGGCGGCGCTGCCGAGGGAGGCGAGGACGGTGGAGATGGCATGGTCGGAGGAATCGGAAGTGTCGAGGGAGGCAGCAAGGCGGACAAGGAGGGCGTAGCGGGAGCCGGAGGAGTGATGGCGGAGGCGGGAGGCGCGGGGGCTGTTGGGGTTGACCCAGATGGAGTTCTTGGAGGGCGTCGGATTGGAAGATGGAGGAGGAGGAGAAGAAAGAGAAGTGTGGGGATCTTCTAGGTAGACGTTGAGGGGCTTGTGAGGATGCCGATGGAGAGGAAGGAGGCAGGGGTAGGAAATGGGATGGGAGGGAATGATGCTTCTCCTTCTGCTCCTCCTGCGTGAGGGCGAGGAAGAGGAAGGTAGAGGAAGGGAGGAACAGCGGAGGTGCATAAAGGAAGGTGCTGCAGGTGAGAGGTGGTAGAAAGCCATCACCTTGTTCTATCCTCGCCGCCGCCGCCGCCGCTACCGGTGCTGGGGTTTCGCTTGGCTGCCTTCTTCCTTTATAGCCACTCAATAAAAAACTAGAAAACGTCTCGAAATGTAAGGGGAAAAAAGAAGAAAAAATTCCATTGCCGGGATTTGAACCCGGGTCGCCTGGGTGAGAGCCAGGTATCCTAACCGGACTAGACGACAATGGATTGATACCGTTAGCATTAGAAATAATTATTTATTCATAATTTCTTCCTTTTCACATTATTTTTTTATTATTACTTAATGATAATAAATTTATTCTTTCTACCTTTCTTTCTCCCAAAAACATGAATAATAAATTTGCCTTTTATGATCTAATGTTAATGTTGTTAAGTTTGTGTAACAAAGTACTCGAACTAATCTAAGTTGAGCATGAATTAAATTAAACCTTTAAAATAGTCACTCAACTTTATGAGCTTTGTGCTTAGTTTAATCTTAGCTTAAGTTTTTTATTATTTAAATTTTATATTTCAAAACTTTATTAATTCACTAATTAATTTAGTGTATGTATTTGAATTTATTCATTTAATTTAATAAATTATTCAAATTTATTAATAAGCATAATCAAACCTCAAATATTATTCATTTACGCCACTAAATTTCAATATTCTTGATTAATTTTTTATGATACTCGAGTTATTTCCCAAGCACTCGAGAAGGTCACTCCAGATCGACATCCTCGAGCACCAAGTCTTCATCTCCATATCAGCCTCTTGAGCACCCAACAACCTTCGAGCACTCAGTGTTCCCAAGTACTCGGTGTTTTCCAAGCACTCAATGTTCGCCCACATCATCCCAATCGAACTCGAGAAGGTTAGTAAAAAATTGTGTTCCCAAGCACTTGTTGTTTGTCCAACAACGACCCATTCGGGCATGAGAGACCAACTCAATTAGCCAGTTTGACATTCGGCCTTCACCTCTGACAGTCTCACACCTTACGTAGAGATTCTCAGAGACGCAACTCAATGGCTATCGCTCTTTGTTTCCCTACCCGCCCTTAGATAGTTGGCGGGCACGAGTCATCCTACGTGGAGATATTCTCAACGGTTGTTACCTTTTGGTTCCTTAACCGTCCCTCAAACGAATAATTGGTGAATACGTGGCATCCGACATGCGAATTCGACATTCCATATACAGATTCTTTTTGACTGGCTCAGGGCCGTCTCAAAGTTTCATGAGGCCCTAGGCTAAAATTTTTTTAGACCTGTAATACATTTTTTTAAAAATATAAATTTTTTTGTTACCCATTTTCATTTGGACTTGGATCGACAACGACAGATTTAAAAAAAAATTTTAATAAAATATTAATTTAAAAATAAATTTTTAAATAAAAAATTCATGAAATGAACACGTTATTCGATTGATATAAAAAAATTTCATTAAAATAAATTTTTTAAATAATAATGGGCCTGAGCTGGCTACATGAGAAACGCGCTGATAACACCGACCGACGTACTTTGTGCTTAGTGAGCCATCGGATCTTGGTCAGTTAAGAGGCCACCATAGTCTCTACTCAAAAGGTATTTGTGAGAAAAAGGGTTTGAGTAAGCGAAAAGGACACTGTTTTTCATTTTTAGTAGTATCAACCATATATATCTTTTTAATCGAAGTTAAAATTTATTGACAAAAAATACTTGATCGATTGCCAAGCATTATCTGAATAATAATCCCTCACTAACTATTTTAATGATTTTAAAATTTCACAATATAATGGGAATAAAATAAAATAAAATGATCTTCAAAAAAATTCACTATAGAAAGGTCGGCTTTCGAGACCAAAACGGTCAGCAGAAGCGATCTTCAGAGCAAAAAGCACTTCTTCTGATCCAAAGAGAAAAAGAGAGAGAGAGAGAGGTGTAAAGAAAAACAGAGCAGAGAATAAAGTTGAATTCAAAGGCGCTGGCCAAAGCATCACGTTGAAAGTTCTCTTGTGCGATATTCCGCCAAGGAGAAGTCAATTGTTTTCGTCTCAAACAGCCATTCCATGTTTCAAAAAGTATGTATCTATAGTATAGAAAAAGCAGTGCATTTCTGCTGGAATTGCAAATACAACCGTATCAGAACAGAACAGGTGAAATGTAATCTCATCATGATGCATCCATCTTTGCATTTTTAGAACCAGAATTGCTCTCCGAGGCAACGTCAGAGGAAGAAGCCGAAGAAGAAGAAGAAGAAGAAGAAGAAGCCTGAGATGGATTCAGCAAGACCATGAAGGCAAACGTAGAGGAGATGTACCAAACAGAAGTTAGAAGAATGGAATCGGGTTTTCTATCGCATACCTTTCTTTGCTTCCTGAGCTTAAGGTAATCGCTTATTCCTCGAATGGACTTCTTGAGGCAGATCCTGTGCTGGTCCATGGAGGTGCTCACGAACTGGCCTAGATGGTCCTTCACGTCGTCCAGGAACCCGGCGTCGGGCTCCTTCTTCTTCCAGCACGGCGACGTCGCCGGCCGCTCGCCGCCCTTGGAGTTTGCCGTCTCCATGGCCTCCCTCTCCTCCCTGTCACGAAACTGACACTCGAGTGCAAAAGCAGCAGTTTTATATGTTCGACGAAATGACAGTACAGCGCATGCGGCGACGACAACGGATTTAATGGCGTAAAGCCAATTGTAATGGAAAAAAGGGAGGCGGAGAAACTAGAAAGCTCGCAAAACAGCGGCGGAGCACGCGGATTGGAGAAAACAGAGAGAGCCGTGGATTGGCGTGCTCGGCTTGAGAGATTTGACGTGGCCCCGATCAGCAGGCGTTAGAACTGCCATTCATGCTAGAAAACCTTCGTTAGGTGCAGCTTTGTTGGCTAAAACATTAAGTCTTCTCCAATCGAGAACGAGAACTTTGACCTGCAACCAAAGAACAGTGCTGCAGAATCTCACACAGTGTGACTATTGTTGCAGGAAGCACAAAATTAAAACAAAATAAAAGATGAAATGGAGTTTGTGTACGTATCTGGATGTCTGTAAAGGCTCTTTCCTGAAGGATGAATTGAGGTCCACGTTCTCTATAAATTATGTTTCAGATTATATAAGTAAGATAAGAGAAGATACGTTAATCTACGATTAGTCAGTATTTCGATCGGATGCCGTGGATAATCAAATTACTAATTAATAAATCCTCAACTCACGGATCGCTGCTCCGGCCAGTGAAAGGACTTGAGAAGAAATTGAATGAACGAATTAACTCGATGTCGGAGATTCTTGACAGATCACTCTGATGTTCAAAATAGTCTGAGTAGAAAAGGAAGAAGTAGTAATATGTGAAGTTGCTCAAATTGCGGAGAGATTTTCATACTTGCGGGAGGGTTTATATATTTACGAGAAGGAATATCCACGTCAGTTTAGGAGCAGACCTCTGTCGAGGCCGAGGGAACAAATTTTGACGATTGCTGATAGATGGCCCCCAACATGAGGCATCTAGGAGACCGAGCCTGCCAATCTCGTAATCATTTTGTGACTCGGTAGTGCTGATTATTCTTATCTTTTAGCTGTATGTGCAAACACGAGAGGATTCAGGGGACCAGACCTGACAATTTTGTAACCACCCTGATCCTTTGGCAGGGCTCGCATGCTTGAGGAATTTTAACAGCTTCTGAGATCGGGATGATCGATAGGCCGAAAAAGATAGAGTGATCGGGGTAGCCGAGACCGAGAGACTGAGATGGTCGAAGTTGAGATGGCCGAGACATCAAGATGGTCGAGGTCAAGATGGCCGAGAAGAAGATCGAGAAACTGATATAGTCAAAGTCAGAATGACGGTGTTAATCCACCTAAAATTGACTATTGACTTTCTGACTTTAATACATCAGTCCGCTTCTTAACCTTTCTGCCATGTAAGGTTAATTAAGATCCGCCACATCAGTCGGACACGGATTATTAAAAAACTTCTAGAAGAATTAGATGATCTTTCAGTCGTTAAAAGATTAAAAGAAGAGTAATTTTATTGTTATAGGAGATTGAGGAAATGAGCTTGAATAATATAGGCTTTACATCCAATTACTCAATGTGGGCCATTAACCCACTTAATGGCCGCAATTGATCCGATTAATGGTTATTAACCCGTGTTCATATAAGGCAACATATTGATTAATGATTATTAAGGCATTCATTTAATGAAAAAAAGGTGTAAAAGTGAGTTGAACTACATAAGTCATTTTTACTCAACTAGTCCAACATTCAACTCTTGTAAGTTGCACTACACATGTTGTTGTGTGATATGATGATCACGAATTCATATTTTTGTAATGGAGAATAAGCCTGCGTACAATATATTAGACATGTGAATGAACAAGGTGGATGGAAGGAAGAGACTTCATGAGATTGAGAGTCTTATCACAACAAAAAATCTTCGAATTAGCGACGGACTAATTCCGTCGCTAATCCGTCTCTAATCGAGATTAGCGACGGATTAGAGACGGAAACAAGCCGACGCTGAAAATTTCGATCGCTGACGTCACTTTAGCGACGGACTTTATAATTACGTCTCAAAAAAATTAGAGACGGAAATTAATTTAATTTCCGTCTCTAAATTTAGAGACGGAAATTAAATTCCGTCTCTAAATTTAGCGACGGAATTTAAATTCCGTCTCTAAATTTAGAGACGGAAATTTTAAAAGTTCGTCTCTATTTAGAGACCGATTTTTAAAAGGTCGTCTCTACCTAGAGACGGACATTTAAAAGTTCGTCGCTATTTAGCGACGGATATTTAAAAGTCCGTCTCTAAATAGAGACGGAGATTTAAAATTCCGTCTCTATTTAGAGACGGAATTTTAAAAGTCCGTCGCTAGATTTTAATGATTTTTTAAAATTCTTTACCTATATCATATTTAGAGTCCTGTTTACAATCTGAATAATAACATATCGTAATTAAAATTTAAAATAAACACTGCATCACATATCTAAACTCTGCATCACATATCAAAATACTATTTACAATTTGAACAATACGACACTGGTTCACATATCAAAATTCCGAAATCGTAATACAAATTTCATCAATACATAATACTTAATACTGTATCATATGTCTAAATACAATGCTACCAAAATATTACATATCTAAGCATCACCAGCCTTGACCTTGCCGCAGTCCTTGCAACTCCAAATCCCAACTGCTTTTCTTTTCACCACAAATTGTAAAACCAATATCACATATCTTCAATATAGATTGTATCAATATAGAGAATCATAATAAACAAAAATAACCAGATGGAGTATCAATAACCAGATGGAGTATCAATAGCATATTTTTGAAAAGCAAAATAAGTTAGCAAGTATGTATCGGCAAGGGCTCATTAATAACAAACCAAATATGTTAGCAAGTATATTTTTAAAAGAGGAGGATCAAGCACACCTTAAGCACATCATGAAAAAGATGTAGGAACATTGGAACACCAGCCGTATACAACCACAAAATGAAACAAGAGAAAAAACATGCATCACAGAAAAGAATTTTGAGTCAAGATTATAGCAAACCCAAAACAAAGTAACATACCTTCCAAGAGTAGGTGCCCCCCTTTTCTTCTATCTCTATCTTCTGCGAGTAATAATGAGTGTAAGTGTACATCCCAACAATGTGAAAATAGTACAACTAATGATAATAAAGATATAAAAATTGCAATTCAAAGGCCAAGATGAACTGCAAGTTGCAAGTGGACAGCAAATGACAAATATACAGGTGAAGCAACAGGTGAACATTGATTGTCATAAACAAAGTGGTAGATGTAAAATTCAATGAAGCAGCAGAGTGTTCACGTCGGCATCAAGCTATGTTTTTCCCGACAAAAGCCACAAATTTTATCATCATAATTGAGTTTCATGCAAGGCTACATCACTAGAAGCAAAATAAGTTAGCAAGTGATGAAATTTTATCTGTTTCAACCAACTACATAAAGCTATTTTACCTTCTCTATCTAATGTATAACAAGCCTTTGGATATTGATGTGTTGATTCATTCTGATGCAATTTAGGTCTATTCACCAACAGTTTTAATTCCTCTAGTGATTTTGCAGTGTCTTTAGTCCTTCCAGCAATATTCATGACTGTATTGAAGATATTATCGAAAAAAAATTTCTCCACATGCATCACATCTATATTATGTCGAATCAATAAATACTTCCAATAAGGCAGGTCCCAGAATATGCTTCTCTTCTTCCAACCACATTTGCACATCCTAACAATGTATTTATTTATCTCCTCTGCATTTTGATCATATACTGGTAGAAAACCATAACTGTCTATTTGGTTAATGATTTCTGCACCTGACTTCATTTTTGGTTGCAATTTTTTGACTACAACATTCTTTAAGAAATTTTTTTTATTTCTTCTGAAAGGGTGTTCAAGTGGCAAAAATTTACGGTGATTATCAAACCACGATACCTTTCCACTGCATGGTAATGAAAAAGCATCAGAGTCTGTCATGCAATGTGGACATGCTAATTTACCAGCTGTGCTCCATCCTGATAACATTGAGTATGCTGGAAAATCACTAATTGTCCATAATAAAGCAGCATGCAAGGTAAAATTAGTTTTACTTGCAACATCATATGTCTCTGATCCTACATTCCATAATTCATTCAACTCCGCAATCAGAGGTTGCAAGAAAATATCGATCTTCTCTTTCGGATTTGTTCGGACCTGGAATAAGTACAGTCAGAAACATAAATTCATCTTTCATGCACATCCATGGAGGTAAATTATACGGTGTTAATATAACTGGCCAAGATGAATATTGCTGTCCTGACTGACCAAATGGTTGAAATCCATCTGCAGAAAGTCCCAATCTCACATTACGTGGTTCCATTGCAAAAGTAGGAAATACTGTATCTAGATGTTTCCATGCTGGGGAATCACAAGGATGACACATTATACCTCCTTCATGCACATGTTGATGATGCCACCTCATGTGAGAAGCTGTGGCGGCAGATGCATACAAGCGTTGAAGTCTAGCAGTCAAGGGAAAATAATACATAATCTTCCATGCAATTTTTTTATTTTTCTTCCCTGGAATGCGACTATGATGCTTGTAGCGAGGGTGACTACAAATTTTGCATTCAATAAGTTCACTGTCTTCATTCCAATATATCATGCAATTGTTTACACAACAATCAATCTTCTCCACGGGCAAACCTAATCCCCTGACCAATTTCTTTGTACTATAGAAACTATCAGTCATTTGATGATCAGCAGGGAGCAACTCTGACATCAATTGGCAAATGTCATCGTAACATCGTTCTGATAAATAATGTTCAGCCTTGATGTTCAACAATCTTGCAGTAGCTGATAATTGGGAATGACCAGATGGATTACCTTCCCACACTTCTCTTTCACTTGCCTTTAACATGTCGTATAGTTGCTGAACTGCAGGTGTTGGTCTTTCATCCATATTAGATAAATCAGCTGCATTAATTGCGTCATTAACCATAGCTTGCATCATATGGTCAGTAGATGGTGATTCCTCTAAAACAGCTGTGCTAGATGAAGAAGCAGCTGAGGTTCCAATTCTTTCCGAAATATAAGGCTCCCCGTGACAATATCAATTGTAATAGTTTGGAACAAAACCATTTTTACAGATATGCACCTTCACGGTATCATCATCACGGAAAGCTTTATTTCGACATTGCAATGATTGCACGGACAACGCAACTCTGCACCATTCATACATTCTGGATGGCTCTTAGCAAAGTTCACAAACTCTTCAACTCCGGCATAAAATTCAGGTCGGAGAAATCCATCATCTAATCTATTGTACATCTAAGCTTTATTCATATATATTGTATCCTTCTGCAAAAATAACTTTTAATTGAATATAAATAATATATTAAATTGAACGCAAACATAATACCAATTATGAAGTCAATTATCTAATTAATTTAGTCATTAATTAATGAATCAAACTCATTTGAATTTACTTAATGATTTAAACTCATTTCTATTTACTTCAAGAATTTATTTCATTATTATTTAAGTTATTTTAATTTTATATTAATGAGTAATTACGCATATTTTATCACTACGGGCAAAATTACTGTAAGCCCTAAACGATCACAAACATATTTTATTACTATCAAAATTTCAATCTCTATCAAAGCATATACTGATCATATTATGAATTTTATAAAAAACTAATTTATTGAGAAATAAATTGTCATTTAAATTAAAAAAATAAATCCTTTTGATTTTCTTCATGTCATTCATCCTTAGGTTCCAACTATGTCAATCAATATATTGTGGCCTATTAGTACAATTCATCCTTAGCTTGAATCTGATGCTTAGGGCAGTAACCACAGTGTGCACCTGTGAACCGAGGCATCTTTGACGGATGCCATTAAATTTGAACATTCTTCAAGTAGATTTGATAATTATCAAATTGGATCATTTCAGATCCGAATGAAATGCTGTGGATTTTTAATCAAAACCCTAACCTAAGGTTCAGCTAACAAATTTTTAATCAAAACCCTAACAATCAGGTCAGATAATAAATGTTAATCAAAACCCTAAACTGATAATTTTGAAAACTAAACTGATCAAAATCCCTAAACTCATCAAAGCCCTAAACTCATCAAAATCCCTAAACTCATCAAAATCCCTAAACTGATCAAAACCCTAAACTAAGGTTCAAAATCGGTTACCTCAAAAGAGAACAGTGATGGCAGCAGCCGGAGCAAGGAGCCGACGAAGAGAGGAGATGCCGAGTGGGAGCCGGAGCAAGGGTCAGTGGCGTCGGTGCGAGCCGGAGCACACGTGGGGAGAGCCGGAGCAGGCGGCGCGGTGCGAGCGGGACTCGGGGAGCCTGCACTACACCTGTTGTTGTGTGATATGATGGTCACGAATTCATATTCTTGTAATGGAGAGTAAGCCTGCGTACAATATATTAGACATGTGAATGAAAAAGGTGAATGGAAGAAAGAGACTCTATGAGATTGAGAGTTTTATGATTAAATAGTTGGTTTATATTGTTGGATAAGTATGTATGTTATAAACAAATGCATAGAGAAAGACTCTATGTGCTTAGAATAAAATTTGTCCAAATGAATCAACTAATATTTTGCCAATTGAATTTTCCTTTTGCTACTTGCTCAAGAGTATAATGGAAGAATTAATCGTCTTTAATCATGAATCCGTAATCGACCGATTATTGATGGTCAACGATAGCGTTTTGATTCGGACATTTTACTCGGTCATTTAACGCAAAATGGGAGGCACTCTTATATAAGGAGGCTACATGTTGAGCAAAAGAAAAAGCTAAAGATATAACAAAAAGATCTTCATTCACTTGTGTTGCCTCTCGCTCTCATTCTCTTTGTCGTGCATCTCTTGCTCAACATAATACGTGTGATAGTATTCGAGTACCTTTCTGTGCGTCGTTACCACCAGTGCTTGGTGTGAATCGTGGTTTGCCATTGTATTATAGGAAATAGATGACTCATGACAACCTCGAAGTACAATCGGAGATAGGGTGAATATGTTTTAAGTAGACTATATTGAACATAGACCTCGGCTTCTTAGTTTTCGAGCACTCAAAAACTCATTCGGGAGTATTTTCTCGAGCACCCAAACTTCACTCTTAAGCACTACTTAGCATTCAAGCAACACTTGGCAGTTGGGCGACTTCTCTCCTGACTCAGCATTCGACATTCCATTCTGTAGTTAGGCACGCTTCTTCCCGAATCGGATAGTCGAGCGACTTCACACCCAACTCGATACTCGGTAACTCGACCACTTAGTATCGACCCAGAGGTACTCGACCTCCACTCAAGAGTAATCGGCGACTCAACTCTCGGAGTACTCGACGACTCGATACATACTCGGTCGATTCTACACTTAGAGTACTTGGTGACTCACACTTGGAGTATTTAGTCGACTTAGGGATCGCTCTACTGCTCCTACCTTCCTGCTAGGACTCAAGAGCACTTGGAATCCCAACTTCTCACTCAAATTCAGGAGCGCTCGGATACTTGGACTTGTCAGCAATTACTGTTTTGACTCGGGAAGCATTCAAACAGTTCAGTCAAACTTACTCCGCTGGCAGTTTGAAATTATCTGCTCAAACTTTCCAACAGATAAGCTGAAGTTGAATTCATTTCAATTTAGTAATTTCTCTTGTAATCTCCCACAACAAAATTGTCCAACACAATAGATTTCTCCCTATCTAATCTAAATCAACCTTAATTTTTTTCAATCTAAAGAATTATGGCTTCTAAATTGGGCATTGCAAGTTACATTGGCTTCTTCAAACAAAAAGGAAGAATGATAAATCTCATTCACAATTCCATTTTCAAGAACATCCCAGGATTAAGTATGGGCACCGAAGGCAGCGAAAATGCCTAGTTAAGTAGATCGAGAAGATTACCAAATTCCAGTATGACAAAAAACAAGTTTGGTGACTGCAATGCACCTTTGTGCATTTGTCTTGCAAACCCTCTTTGTTAAACCTGAGCTTTCAAATATATTTGGTCACCAAGAAGGAGCAAGTAGAGATTGCTCACTCCCACTCCACATGCTCTGAATAAGCATGTTAGTTAAGATCCAGAGGAAAGCAGTTTTTCTTGGTGAGCTACTGTCTGTTCCTTAACTTATGCACAACATGATCAGTGCTGTCTAATGGTCCCATATTAGTGTTTTGATCTGCAGTTACATTTCTTTTACCATTTGAAGTGTTCTTTAATGCATCACCTACTGTTTCATACTTTTATTGCAGCAGAGAAAGCCCCCAAGAAGATTTACCACCAATGGCATATTGTTGATGGACCATAGGGCCCTTTAAGGTTTGGATCAAGCATGCATCTGTCCAAGTGAGCAGAGCACTGGAAGCAACCCAGTTGAAGCCATCTCCAATTAAGGCCCTTGTTCCAAGCTCAGCCAGCTCCCTCCTCTGACAAGTTACCCCAAAGGCAAGGAAATGGGTCCATGGCGACCTCAGCTAAAGGACAGGCAGTTTCATTGCCGAGCTCATCAGATTCTCATAAACCTCCTTTGTTCGCTGCCAACTGAGTTGGCGTGTACAGAGCAGCTACCTCACCGACCTCTCCTTTGTCTGTCTCTTGCCACTCACTCTGTGCGAGCTCATGCTGTACTGATGATGATGATGCTGCTTAGCGTTAATGACGAAGCCTGCTGCTCGGCCACGGTAAGTGTGCGAAATTTGACTCGAAATTTATTGCCTTCCCTCACTGTCTTCTTACTTTAATGCAGTGTTGTTCGATGGGTTTAGGGAGAAGACAGACAGGAGACAAGAAGGCCGCTTCTCGAGACTGCCACGCCATGGCTCTTCCTCGAACTAATCTCCTCTTAATTTCGAAGCTTTGGAAGAACACTCACCGATAGATTTGATGGCAACTGCTCGATTTGTGCTGGATTTGCTCATCAGCCCTTGGTGATGGCTTGTATGTTTGGGGCAATCTAAAGTTGGTACCACCTTCAGTTGGTACCACCTTCAGGACTTCATTCATGGTGGTCCATGATTGCACCTTCAGGACTTCATTCATGGTGGTCCATGGATGGATATTAAACTGAGTTTATAGACAAGAACTTTCCACTCTTCAGCTCCTTTATTTATTGCAGGAATTTGGAATCTTACATGTCTGAAGTCACATGCCATAAGATCATTCAATTATTGCTCTCCCTCCTCTTTTATCATCCAAAAACCAAAATTTAGCAACTTCATAGATATGATCTTTCATCAAACAAAGAGCTCATTAAGTGTCCAACCGGCAAACATGATTCATGTCTTGCTCTTTTGACTATTCCTTTTTCTTGGCTAAAGCAAAGTTCTAATTATGAGCTCGGACTCAAGGATCAAAGTTGGGCACTGGCCACCACTTCCAAAAAATCAGTGAGGATTCAGGTAACTGAGGAATTATGGCACCAACCGTTCCATTTTTATTTTTTTGATCATGTGTGGTTGTTGCTAGGCTTATCGACAAATTGGATGTGAATGCAACTACGCGTCTGCGAGTCGGGACCGCTCGAATAGCTCGCCGGTTCTTCGGCTAGGTCGATTGAACAGTGAGCTCGGAATAATGAAGTGTGGACCAGTGGATGGCCACATTATTCATGTGGTACTTGAACAGTGTTGCTATCGATAACATTCGTCCAAAAATAGAAAAGGCATCGCAATTTGCTTTTAGTGGTAGACATTAATGTTGTTGAGTGAATAGGGATGGAGTACCAAAGGCCAGCAATTCGATACATGCTTTCCTTTTATCAAAATTTAGAATTTTGTGAAATAAATTCACAATCATTTCAGTAAAAGACAGAATTTGACATCTCAACGATCTCACACGATCGGAAGGTAAAGAATATTATCTCAGCTTCGCCGAGATTCGATTAGTGCCTACTTCAGTAAGTCCGTTTCGTAATAAACCAACTCAACTAGGCTCCGAGGGTAATCATGCAGGAACAATCCAAGGCACGGTGCAAAATTTGAATGCATTCGTGAAAGAAACACATCTAATAACTACTTCACCGCCCATACTTTGCTAGGAAGCTTTGGTTTTTGATGTGCTTAATGGAAGTAGAATTAATGAAAGAAGAATCATGATGGTGAAATTTTGAAAGTTATATCATGATGGTGAAATTTTGAAAGTTATAATTTTTGACTTGAGTATCAAAACGAGATACAATTTTTTTTTACTTAGAGTTCTTTTAGGTGAAACCCATAATAGCTCAGTTGCAGATTCATCAGACATTGTTTAGTACTTTTTTGGATGCTTCGAGTATTTTTTTTTTCTATTTTTTGGATTTAAAAGTATTTTTGTCCATTGTAAGTTAATGTTTTATTTTAGAATCTATTTAAATGTGTATTTAGTTGTTTTAAGATCGTTTTGATTTGATGCAAAGAAGAATCATGATGGACTTTTTTATGCATGATCAATAAAGTAAATTTTAAAGGTTATAATTTTTTATTTTAGTATCAAAATGAGGTGTGATTTTTTTTTCTACTTAGAGCTCTATATTTATTACTTAGTGAAATTTATAACGGTTCAGTTTCAGACCCATCAAACATCGTTTAGTATTTGTTTGAAAACTCTAAATATATTTTTACTATTTATAATAATTTTTAAATTTTTAGTTAAGAATATTTTTGTCCTTTGAAAGTTAGGTTTTATTTTAAGATTTATTTAAATATCTATTTAATTATTTTAAAATAATTTTATTAATTAATAATATTTTCATCATCTTCTTCATCCAAAGCCACAAGTATTTTTCAATGGAATCCACAGATTTTAAAAATTACAGATTTAATAATTTTTGGAAAAACTACATCTCTCCAACTTCCAATCATGTGGCGGGTATTCACTTTTAAAATTAGTCAAAATAATATTTTATCCATAAATTTAATATTTAAAATACCTTCTATGATCCAGGAATCTTGATCAAAATTATATGTTTTGACTTAAATTATATTATTTTAGAGTAATTTTAATCAAAATAATATAACTTTAATAAAATTTGTTCTAAAATGAAATCTAAAAAGGATATTTTGAATATTCAATTATGGATGAAATACTAGTTTGATATTTTAAAAACAGAAATCTTTTTTTAATAGTATAGATAATTAAAAGCATCCTTTTGATTTTCTATCAATTTTGTTAGACCCTTGCCCTTCAAAATTTATCCTTTTCAAAAAAATTTACCTTGTGGGAAAGTTAAATGAAGGTTTTATAAGCTATTTGGAAAAGAAATCGGGGGGAAATGAAAATATCTATCAAAAGTTTTTGGGTATGTTTGCAATAATGCAAGTTTCAGGGCATCTTCTAAAAAAACAAAAAAAAAAAACAATTCCCCCACCACCTTCTCGATCGGATGGCCCCACAAAAAATACGAGATTCTAAAAAAAATAAAAAAATTCGTTTTAAAAAAAAAAATCAAAAAAATATTAATTTTCCCATAATAAAAGCAAGACACTCGAGCCCCGACACTCCAGCGTCGTCTTTCCTTAGCTCGGCCCAAAGCTATGCCGCCTGCGCCGCCCACCCGCCGCCACCAAATCCTCCTCCTCCTCCTCCTCCTCCTCCTCCTCGTCGCCGTCGCGCCGCTCGGCGCGTTCGCGCAGAAAGAGACGGAGGCCGACGCCCTGATTGAAATCAAAGCGGCCGTCTCCGACCCCTCCCTTGTCCTCTCCGCCTGGAACTCCTCCTCCGGCGACGGACATTGCTCCTGGCCGGGCGTCACCTGCGACCCTCTCCAGGCCTTCGTCGAGTCCCTTGATCTGACTGGACTCAACCTCTCCGGCGTGCTCTCACCCGCAGTCGGACGCCTCAGCCACCTCCTCAACCTCTCCGCCGCCTCAAACTCATTCGCCGGCCCCATCCCTTCCGAGCTCTCTCGCCTGGTGAGCCTCCGCCATCTCAATCTCTCCAACAATATTTTCAATGGAACCTTCCCGTCCTCCCTTGCCCGCCTCAAGAACCTCGTCGTCCTCGACCTCTACAACAATAACCTCACCGGCCCCCTCCCGACGGAGGTATCCGAGCTTCCCAACCTCCGCCACCTCCATCTAGGGGGCAACTTCTTCACCGGCATCATCCCGCGGGAGTTTGGTCGTTGGGAGTTCCTCGAGTACCTAGCCGTTTCCGGCAACGAACTCGTGGGCTCCCTGCCGCAGGAACTCGGTAATCTCACCCGTCTCCGGCAGCTCTACGTCGGCTACTTCAACAGCTTTGAGGGCGGCATCCCGCCGGAGATTGGTAGTCTATCGTCGCTCGTTCGTCTCGACATGGCCAACTGCGGCCTGACCGGGGAGATCCCACCCGAGCTCGGGAACCTCCGGAACCTTGACACGCTATTCCTCCAGGTGAACGGCCTCTCCAGCAATCTTCCCCCGGAGATCGGCCGCCTAGGCAGCCTCAAGTCGATGGATCTCTCCAACAATGCCCTCTCCGGTGAGATACCACCTACCTTCGCTGAGCTCCGCAATCTGACCCTGCTCAATCTGTTCCGCAACAAGCTTCATGGGTCGATCCCGGACTTCCTCGGAGACCTGCCGGCGCTGGAGGTGCTCCAACTATGGGAGAACAACTTCACTGGCAATATTCCCCGACGGCTTGGGCAGAGTGGGCGTCTGCAGATCCTCGACATATCATCGAACAAGCTCACCGGAACGCTACCGCCGGACCTCTGTTCCGAGAATCGCCTGCAAACCCTAATCGCCCTCGGCAACTTCCTTTTCGGCCCCATTCCAGAGACCCTCAGCACCTGCAAATCACTAGCCAGGATTCGGATGGGGGAGAACTACCTCAACGGATCGATCCCCGATGCCCTGTTCAGCTTGCCGAAGCTCTCGCAGATCGAGCTCCAGGACAATATCCTAACCGGTAGGTTCCCGGACACCGGCGCCGCTGCCATCTCGCCGGACCTAGGGCAGATTAACCTCTCCAACAACCGGCTTTTGGGGTCTCTTCCGCCGTCCATAGGAAACTTCTCGGGCCTCCAGAAGCTCCTCTTGAACCAGAACCAGTTTTCCGGCCGCATCCCTCCGGAGATTGGGTTGTTGCAGGAACTCTCCAAGGTGGACTTAAGCGGGAACCGCTTCTCCGGCCAGATGGCGCCGGAAATAAGCCACTGCAAGCTCTTAACTTTCGTCGACCTCAGCCGCAACGAGCTCTCCGGTGAGATTCCGCCGGAGATTTCCGGAATGCGAATCTTGAATTACCTCAATTTATCGAGAAACCAGCTCGAGGGGAGTATTCCTCAGTCGATCGGCACGATGCAGAGCCTCACAGCGGTGGATTTCTCTTACAACAACCTCTCTGGCCCAGTCCCTTCCGCCGGGCAGTTCAGTTACTTCAATGCGAGCTCATTCATGGGGAATCCAGAGCTCTGCGGTCCTTACCTCGGCTCCTGCAGCCCCACCATTAACGGCGGAAACTCCGGCCATCCAAAGGGGCCGCTCCCGGCCTCCTTCAAGATGCTCCTGGTCATCGCTCTCCTCGTCTGTTCCATCGTCTTCTCCATCGCTGCCATTATCAAGGCCTGGTCTCTAAAGAAAGCTAGCGAGGCCCGGATGTGGCGTCTCACCGCCTTCCAGCGCCTCGATTTCACCTGCGACGACGTCCTCGACTGTCTCAAGGAGGAGAACATCATCGGCAAAGGCGGCGCCGGGATCGTGTTCAAGGGCATAATGCCCAATGGCGAGCAGGTGGCGGTGAAGCGGCTCCCGGCCATGACCCGTGGGTCGCCGCACGACCACGGATTCTCGGCGGAG
The DNA here is from genome assembly GCF_044706935.1 of Curcuma longa. Taxonomy (NCBI): domain Eukaryota; kingdom Viridiplantae; phylum Streptophyta; class Magnoliopsida; order Zingiberales; family Zingiberaceae; genus Curcuma; species Curcuma longa. The sequence continues at coordinate 3,192,781 of NC_133875.1, forward strand.
ATTCAAACGCTCGGCCGGATTCGTCACCGCCACATCGTGAGGCTTCTCGGCTTCTGTTCCAATCACGAGACCAATCTGCTGGTCTACGAGTACATGCCCAATGGGAGCCTCGGCGAGGTCCTCCACGGGACCAAGGGCGGCCACCTGCTCTGGGACACGCGGTACAAGATCGCCGTCGATGCGGCCAAGGGACTCTGCTACCTCCATCACGACTGCTCGCCGCTCATCCTCCACCGCGACGTCAAGTCCAACAACATTCTCCTCGACTCCAACTTCGAAGCTCACGTGGCGGACTTCGGCCTCGCAAAGTTCTTGCAGGATTCCGGCGCCTCCGAGTACATGTCGGCCATCGCCGGCTCCTACGGCTACATTGCTCCAGGTAATTTCTACAATCAATCGTATTCTCATCGTCGACAATCAGCAGCTAGAAAAGGTTCGATTTTGGCTTCTTTTTTCAACAATGGCTGTGTGCGTTAAGAGCTGCTCTGTTTTCCGATTCCTATTCTGTCATCACTGTGCCAAAAGCCTTCGAACCAAGTACACCCACTGCAGGCCTTTTCTTTGCATCACTTTTTGTCTCAAATCAACTTTGGGGAAGTAGAGATGTCCAGTCCTCGATCCAGAACTAAAGTAGCACTCTTCAGCAACTCCACTCTCATCGTGATGCCTTTTTACTCTTCTAATCCATCGTCGTCTTCTTCCCACCAGAGTACGCATACACGTTGAAGGTGGACGAGAAGAGCGACGTGTACAGCTTCGGGGTGGTGCTTCTGGAGCTGGTGACCGGCCGGAAGCCGGTGGGGGAGTTCGGCGACGGAGTGGACATCGTGCAGTGGGTTCGGAAGATGACGGGCTCCATCAAGGAGGCGGTGCTGAAGGTCACAGACCCACGGCTCCCTGCGGTTCCTCTGGACGAGATCATGCACGTCTTCTACGTCGCCATGCTCTGCGTCGAAGAGCAGAGCGTGGAGCGGCCGACGATGAGGGAGGTGGTTCAAATCCTGATGGATCTGCCGAGACCGGCAGCTGCGCCTGCGGTCAAGGAGGCGAAGGAAGCGTCGCTGGAAGAATCACGGAGCTCGCCGCCGCCGGATCTCCTGAGCATTTGAAGTGCAATTTTGCTCAGTGGTTCTTAATTTCCTGTACAGCTCGTCTAAGTTGGTGGGGGAGATGGTTGTTTATTGAAGGTTGGTTCCCTTTTGGTTCTTAATGCTGCTGGCTGGTAGTCCGGCTAATTAATTCTCTCTACTTCTCTTCTCGTTCTGTTCTGTTCTGTTCTGTAAGGTGTGGAATTTTATCAGGTAAAAGAAATGGTAAAGGTAGTGTTTTTGCGTCCAGTGACGTGAAGGAAGTATGATAATTACGTATGCCTGAAGGACTGCTTTTGGCCTTTCAGGTTTTGTGGGTGCCGAAATGATGAGGTTTTTGCCAAGAGATTTGGGTGCCGAAGTGTGTGGTTTGATGGGCATTCAAATCAGGGGTGTGGTTTTCACTCAAGTAGATTTATTTTAGTGGCTGTTGAAAAAAAATTATAGGCTCAATAGGTGAATTGGTTACGATGGAACAAAGTTACTGAAGTGAATAAGGATTGAATTTTGATAAAGTTGAGGTAATATTTTTCTCTGTCATGATTAATTGTAATTTTTCGATTTATCTATTCAATGGTCGTGGAATAGATCGTGTGAGACTATTGGGGTAGTGAATTCTATCTTTTATTGAAATAATATGATCCATTGGGGTAGGATTAATAGTTGAGTTGGTTATGATAGAATAGAATTACTGAAGTGGATAAGGATCGAATCTCGATAAAAATATTTTTTTTAACTGCAACTTTTCGATTTATCTACTCAATAGTCGTTGGATCGATCGTGTGGGACTATTGGGGTAATGAATTCTACCTTTTATTGAAATAATATGATCATTGGCAATGCCTTTTCTTATCGTGGTCAATTATAGTTTTTCGATTTTCCTCCTCATAGATGATCGTTGGATCGATCGTGTGAGGCCGTTGAGATGATGAATTTCATGAAATATATATATTATCTATTTAGTAGAAAAAATTATAAGAAGCAATCAAAGGACTATGCATGGATGGATCAGACTGCTACTTGATTGAACGATCGTTTTGCTAGATGATGGATAATGTTCTATAATGATAGATCGATCATGGAGGTCAATTGTTAGTGCTCTCATAGCACTTTTCAAATTTATTTTGATGGTCAATAAAATTTTTTTTCCAATTAATCAATCAGTTTAAAAAATTAGAAATCAAGATTATAAATATATATATATATATATATAATTTGATTTTCTATGAATTAATTTAATTTAAAATTTTCGTTCGGTTAATTTGAAATTTTGATTTTTTAAAAAATAATTATTTTAATTCACAAATTAAGTATAATAAATTTAAAAATCGATTGATATAGGATTTTAATAATAGATTCAATTTATTTAAAAATACTAATAAATTCCATTTTGATTATTTTAATTTCGGTCGGTTCTATTTTAACCAAAGCTCAGGTAGGCACGTTGAGTTTTTTTGTTTGTTTGTTTCTTTCTCTTTCTTCCTCCCTTTCCGTGTGGTCTTTCCCCTGTCTCTTTACATCTGCTCCACTACATTAACTTTTTTTTTTTTTCATTCTCTCTTTCCCTGAGAATAATATTAGTTTTCACTAATCTAATTCTCCTCCGTGTCACTATCAACTTTTAAATTTTTTCAAAACAAATTAATGAATATGTATATCATGTTTTATTGAGATCTAAAACATACTCGTGGGATATAATTAAATTGATTATAATAAAATAAAATTATTAAATTGACAAAAATTGAATTTCAACGAAATCAAGATAATATCTTCTTTTATCATAATCAATTACAGCTTCTTAATTTATTTACTCATAGATGATCGTTAAAAAAGAGATCCTAAAATATAATATGAATAATTAAAATTATAATTATATATAAATCATGAGATCTTTAATATATTTAATTAAATTAAATTAAAATTTATTCAAAGATATAATTAAAATCTTTTTTAGAATATTTGAATAATTTTTTATCATTTACTATCTTTAGGATTTTATTTTTAAACTACTTAATTTTGTAAAAGGTGAAATCTTTCATGCTGACAACCTTCAAGATTGTCTCACACCATTGTAAGGGAGTAAATTAAGAAATCGAAGCTAACCCCCACATGAAAGGGTATTTTTACGACTTTATTCGAATTCGATCCTTATTCAATTTTGGAAATCTACCATGTGATGAAAATTTGAGACTATTTAAAAAAAAATAGATATGCCACCTCAATGACTCGATCCCCTAATATCAATCCTATGGATATAGAGGGAATTAAATTCAGATAAATATATCAGAAAAGTATGGTGGAATGAATAACAGATCATGAGTTCTCGTGAAATTCAAACCTTAACTGTTATATTAAAAATATTCTGCGTCTACCATCTGCGTTATGGTCTGATAGCAACTTCTCTGAGTTTTATGATTTTCAATTCGATATTGAAATTTTACTACGAAAACAAATCTATAATACAATTATCATTCTGTCCCTTTTCTGTCCTCGACTATACTCATTGAGTCCATGACCATGAGCCCGGGCAGTGCGATGCCAAATAAGCGGGTAAGGTTGAGATAGCTGCGTGTGAGGCCAACGCAGAAACGGGCAGCTTCGAGCTAAGCGACGGTGATGGATCGTGCAGGACCACGGGCGGGCAGGAATCCTTCAGCGACTTGTCTCTCTGGCCACCGCCGCGAGGCGAGGGCGATGTGCTGCCAAAGAGAGTAACAATGGAGGAGCCTTTGGTTTCTGCCTGCGTGTCCTATCACTTCCTATCGTTTCGCTTCAACTGACCCATTAATTCATCACGTCACACATTCTCAGCGAATCGATCAATCACAGGAGACATGCAGAAATTAAAATGGTCAGATATTTATGAACGTTACTGATCATGAAGCTACTGAATTAAATAACCTCACTAGATAGATCTCTTTGATTGATTCAGACACAATGTTCCATTCCGATCACCACGTTATCAGATCAGCAGCGCCTTGTCACCTCCCTTCTCTCTCTGTAGTTTTCTTCCATCTGAAATGAATTCAATTATGTCTTTCGATGCGCTTAGGCTTTGGCAGCCATCTGAGACAGCGAGATGCCGTACACGCACTTTCCAGCGTCAGAAGGGAAAGATACAAACAAATGTCACGTACGGTCGAATCTGACCACATTGCAAAATTAACACGGGACTACTGCTCGATTTAATCCATCAAAAAATAAATTAACAAATTAAGCAATTTGTGTTGTATCTGATCGCGATTTGGCCTCTTGGCCATGAAATAGTAAGTAGTCCGGTCAGGTCGATCGTGACCCCCTCCTAGTCAAGTTGATTGTGATCTCCTGGCCATGAAACTGCGATCGAGTCAGTGATGGGCTTAGCTGTGAAAGCACCGCTAAGTTGGTCGCGGCCTTGGTCACTATTTTGTTTCGGATAGCCGCAGTTGATCGTTAGAGCTAGTCTCGTTCTGGCTAGAGGTTGAGAACAATGACCGGGGTTCTTTACGAAATCAATCATTTTTTTTATTTTGTAATTTTTTAAAAATGAGAAAGATAGCTGATCCAGTGGGGTCATTTAGTGATATTTAGTGATGACATGGATATAGGATAGAAGGGAATATGAATAAATAGGTTAAATATAATTACCTGTTAAAATTTGAAGGTTATGAATTCAAATAAACCCCTGACCTCCTGCTTCGGTTTCGATATGCTTTCTTAAGTAGGTGTAGACCTTCTATTTCATCTCGGTATGCTTCTTTAAGCACGTGCCGACATCCTACTTTGGTCTTGTGTGTTGATGTGGTAAGTCTTGCCAGGCCTGACGTGGCGCAGTCGGTCAATAGAATGCCCATCCTGGCCTATTCTGGGGCCCACGGTCAAGGAAGTCTAGCCCAGTCATAGAAGGCCCCAAAGGTCAACCAAGTGGCTAACGTGGCCAACTGTGGGACCCGTGGTCTCGAGGTAGGTACCCTCGGTTAGGGGAATACGAGAACACTGCCAAGCCATCTCCCGGGAATCACATCCCCGGACCCCGGTTCATCCGGCCAGCACCATCTACACCTCGGCCCAAACATTGACTACATTGCCGAGCCATCTCCCGGGAATCACATCCCCGGACCCCGGTTCACCCGGCCAGCACCATCTACACCTCGGCCCAAATATTGGCTACATTGCCAAGCCATCTCCCGGGAATCACATCCCCGGACCCCTGTTCACCCGGCCATTCACCCGCGATGTCTGGTTCGCCCGGGCAATGCCCCCTTCCTACACTTGGTCCTGGGTAAACCCGATTACTGTCGGTCTCAGATGATTTCCCACTCCGATAAACAATCCTGGCTCAAGTTTAATTCGCACTACAGACAAAGAAGCGTGTAAACTGATATGCAGGGAACGGGTTACGCTCATGTCTTCAGCATCTTTCTTACCCGTGGCAATCATCTCCCCTTTTCCGGCTAAACGACAAAAGCCAGGGGTATCGCCACGTCGGAAGACGGTTACAGACAGCTTGCCCTTGTCCCTCAGATGCCATCCTCCTGGCACAAATGTCAGATAGTATCAGAAGTTGTCCCCCCGGATACCCTCAAAGTCTGTCACGCTAACAGGTGGAAGGTTCTCTTCACAGGTATATAAGTCCTCTCACAGGTATGAAAAAAAGGGGGCATTCTTCGCATACTCACTACTGTCTTCTTCGTTCTTACTACTTTCCATCTGAAACCTAACTTGAGCGTCGGAGTGGCCTGCCGGGACTTCCCGGCGCCAGCTAACCCGTTCGTTCTTCAGTGATTTTGCAGGTCTTCTTTCCCGTGGGGCCCTTGACGGTTGAGGTGGCATATTGTTGACCCGTGGGTTGACTGTCGTCGGTTTTTAGCCGGAACATTTTGGCGCCGTCTGTGGGAAATCTGAGCTAGACGACACGATGGTCACCACCAGACGCACCACCGACAACCGCGATCATGGCGGAGAAGGAGACCCCGATACTACTAATCCTGGAGCCCCAATCTTGGGGCCAGGAGGTGATTTGCAAGCCACCATCCAGGCAGTGGTGGAAGCAATGATCGCTCAGGGGCGGATACCATTACCCCCTGCACCCGCAAACAATGCTCCCGCCGGGGCTCATAGACTTTCACCTTTGGAGGAGGTTATACCTCCTCAAGGCTCCTCAAACCGCGGGGGGTGCTCTACCGAGGCCGACTCGCACGGACCCCAGGGGAGGGGAACAGACGGTACGACCCTAAGGGGAAGGCTCCCCTGGCTTCCCCATCAGATCCCCCTATGAAGCTGCATAAGAACCCTTTCTCCAAAGAAATTTTGGAGCAAGGGTTACCCCAGCATTTCAAGATTACGCCTATAGGAGAGTACAACGGTTCCTCTGACCCTGAAGATCACCTCGGTAGATTCGAGAATGCAACTCTACTATACCAATATCCAGATGGGGTCAAGTGCCGCGTTTTTCTCAACACTCTGTCCGGATCGGCCCAGCGCTGGTTCAATCACCTGCCGCCTGCTTCCATTTATTCCTTCGATGAGTTCAGGGAAGTATTTCTGCACCAGTTCTCTAGCTTCAAGAGATACCAGAAAACCCCGCTCACTCTCTTTGCAATGAAGCAGCTACCCAAGGAGACCTTGAGGGATTATCTCCATCGCTTCAATAAAGAAGCCTTGGAACAACCCTCCACTTCTTCTGATGTCCTCATTAGTGCCTTAATTCAAGGCCTACGAGATGGAGATTTCTTCCGATCGTTAGTGAAGAAACCTCCCCCCAGCTTTCCCAAACTTCTGGGAACGTGCCGATAAGTATATGCATCTGGAAGAGACTCAAACTTGAAAACGAAACACAGACGCTCGCCGGTATGGACGAATAACCTAGTCGGTGAACGGCAATGTAGGAGCCCGGACCTTTTAAAGGGCAGCGCCTCTTCGTTATCATAAAAGAGAGCCGTCCGATCGTGACGGTTAAGCTTCGACGGTGTCGATTAGTGGTACGGCCCCCGCGCGCCCGACTTGTGTCAGCAACGTCTCGTTGTCTGACGCGTGTTCACCGACAAGAATAGACGAGGATAGCACATTACCCTGCACGTCACTCGTCATTAATGGAATGCTGCCTGTCAGGACGAAAAGGTATGTCCCCTTTTTCGAGGCAGATATTTCGCTGATATAATAAGTACCATATCAAGCTTCTTCGCCCGGGAAAGTTTCAAAATTAGATGATAATGTTGGAACGCGGCGAGGAGGCCGAAACGCAAAAATTGCCGATAATATAAGCTCTATGGACCGGGTAATCGGTAACGGAAAGCAGGAAGATTAGACGAGGGTAACCATGTAGTTCGCTCGGGAAATCAACTCGTCGGAAAAATCTCTCGGACAATAGGAAATTTATTCCTCACACAACACTGAAATGCAAGAGATGGGGCAAGGGACGCCATAAGCATAAACAGTAAAGATTTTCTTTTTATAGATCGGGACCAATCTCCCGAGGTAGCTCATCAGAAATACAGGGAGGGTGCACGGTGGCCGACCCAATCACACCAGGATCCTGGCCAGTAGGAGGCACAGCAAGAACAGGTGGAGCATCTGTTATCCCTGGGGTTTGGCGCGGTGCTGCGGGTGTAATGCCGGAAGAAGTGCTTGCCCCGGCTGCCCAAACTCCCGGGTAGGCAGCTTTCACTGAAGTTGGAAGAGCTGCCCACACTTGGCGAAGGTCCCAGAGCTGAGGATCCATGTCACGCTTAATCACCCCCGCTTTGAATAAACGCCGGATCGCCCCTTGCACCCCCACTTCAAACAGAGTCTTGCATCGCTTGTTCTGATTAGTTTCCAGCTCCAGCATATTAGCTCGTAAGTCGGCTTCCCTAGCCCGGGATTCCTCCAGATCGACTTGTAAGCCCGCTGCCCGAGACTGAAACTCCACCAGTTGCTGCCGCAGTCTGTGAACTTCTTCCTGCAAGCCCGTTTTCTCAAAATTTAGTTGGGCCTCGATTGCTTTCCTGTCTTGTTCCTCTGCGGCTAGCCTATATTCTGCTCGCAACTGAGCATCCCTCGCCTGTTGTTCAGCCGCTTGGGCAGCCTCCAAAGCCAGCTGATCAACTGAAGATTGACCTTGCCAATTGAGCAGGTACTCATATAGGCCCTTAGTCCAGACTTTATAGTCTGCAAACTCCCTCTCCACTCGCTGTCGAGCCTGAACGGCGTGCTCCGTGTTCTCTTGCAAGTCTGTAATCGCTTTATACGCGACGGTTGGTGCCTCAGATGATGATCGCTGACCCCGAAGGATAGCCAGCTCATCTTCTTTGTCAGCATAGTCTTTCTCCAGCTCTAGTAAGCGTTGCCGGATGGCCTCCTTCGCTAGTCCGTCCTAACAATCCCAGGCAAAGAATGAGGGCCGGAAGTAACGAGAGAGAAGAAACCATAATCGAAGGATGACCTACCTTTGCATGAGATTCAAACAAACCATCAACGATATCGATCAGACCTAACTTGGGAAGCACCTCGTGCTCGTAACGGCGTAAGCGATCCCTAGCAGTCTCGAGAGCGTCTACCCAGTGGACATCCCCCCTGAACCTCGTCGGATACATTGTCGAATTAGAGGCTCCCGGCGGTGGAAGAGTCAAGAAGAACCCGGGGGCTGGCTTAGCCCAGTCTGGGGGCGAGTTATTCCCGGGCTTCTCCCCCTGATCTCCTGAGGAAGAACTCTCTGGAGGCTCTTCCTCCCTGGCTCTTTTCTTTCCCCTCGGAGAACCTGCCGGGGGAAGGAGAAGGGGAGCAGCGCTGGTGGTTGGTTTCTGACCATCACCCTCCGCGGACGCGTAGATTACTAATCCTTTGGCCGGGGGCCGACCTTGCAATGGCAATGGTAAGGGCGCTTGAACCTGTTGAAGTTGGGCAGACGAGGCAACCGGTCGGGGTTGCTCTTCCGCTGGCCGCACGACCGAAGTTGTTTTCTCGGGTACGTCCGACAAAGTCTTCTCTCTTGGCGATTGCGCTGTCTGCGACGGCTCAGCCTTCACAAACTGTCGAGCACTACGTAACCTTGTCGCTGGTGGTCCTTCAATCAGTTTCACCAAATCGGAAGGTGCTGATTTCTGTAATTTTGGGGTCTTACTTGACTTAGGTTTCGAGGAACCTTTCTTCTTAACATTTACTCGCGTCGGAATCTCGAACCAAGAGTCATCAGCCGGATCCTCTTTTACCCTGAGATTATTGGGACGAGCTAACTCCCACTTCACATTTTGGTTGACTGAATGTCCTAGCATGACCAAGTCTATAGAACAGCAAGGAATTAGAAACTGCATCACCAAGGGAAGAATATGAGCATATCATACTCACATAAATTATCCCCTAGAGGAACATTGGCCTGGCTTAAGCCTGCGCGGTACATCAACGCCTCATTGTTGACTAACTTATCTACATCGAAGTTCAGGCCCTCGAGTATTTGACGGGCTTTGCGCAGCGCACCATTAGTAGGCACCTCGCCGCCCTGCTGAAATGCTGAAAGACTCTGAGCCCACCGGCTGGCCCATGGGTATTCCTGAGGAGGTTTTATGTAGAAGCAACGCTCCTTCCATCCTCCTTTCGCCACGCGCGGGTTGCTCAGAAACCCCAGTCCCGGTCTGGCAATGAAGAAGAAGATGCCAGGTTCACAACTTCTCAGCGAATACATAGAGTGGAACAGGGCCACGGTAAGGTGAATACTGTATAACCGACAGACAATAATAGTCCCAAAGATAAGCTGGAAGGATTCTGGGGATAGTTGGGCGATATTGATATGGTAAAAACCGGCTAACTCATAGAAAAAGGTGGGGACCAGAAACCGCAGACCACTAAGCATCTGGTCAAGAAAGAAAGTGGCATACTCCTTTGGTGGCCGGCAGGGGCGATCGCCGGGCGTAGGAAAACCGACGACATGATCCGACGGGATGGGGTACTGTTCCTGAAGTATCGACAATGTCTCCTCATTGAAGTGAGATACTTGGTGCTCATACCAGGGTCCTTCGGAAGACATTGCTAATGGAGAGTGAGGAAGAAACCCAACCGCCGTGAGCACAACGCTGTGCCGCCGGAGAAGGTGACGAAGTATAGGCGGTGTCAAAAAAGCGACCTGTAGGGTTTATATATATACGGATGGAGGGCATCACGTAGCCGTCCGATGAAAAGGCTCTGTTTCCAAGGCTTGATCCACGCCACACTCCCGCAGTAAACCTCGTTGCAAAGAGAGTACCGCCCCTGGCACGTGCCTGACACTGCAGGCGAGGCGTCGGGCATATGCGTCTTTTTAAATGCCATCATATTCCGACACGCGAATGGTGCGAAATAGAGAGAAAGTTCGGTGAGACTGATGTCTAGTCAGTCGCATACCTCCTTCGACTAGACTTGGCGGGGAGACTTGTGATGTGGTAAGTCTTGCCAGGCCTGACGTGGCGCAGTCGGTCAATAGAATGCCCATCCTGGCCTATTCTGGGGCCCACGGTCAAGGAAGTCTAGCCCAGTCATAGAAGGCCCCAAAGGTCAACCAAGTGGCTAACGTGGCCAACTGTGGGACCCGTGGTCTCGAGGTAGGTACCCTCGGTTAGGGGAATACGAGAACACTGCCAAGCCATCTCCCGGGAATCACATCCCCGGACCCCGGTTCACCCGGCCAGCACCATCTACACCTCGGCCCAAACATTGACTACATTGCCGAGCCATCTCCCGGGAATCACATCCCCGGACCCCGGTTCACCCGGCCAGCACCATCTACACCTCGACCCAAATATTGGCTACACTGCCAAGCCATCTCCCGGGAATCACATCCCCGGACCCCTGTTCACCCGGCCATTCACCCGCGATGTCTGGTTCGCCCGGGCAATGCCCCCTTCCTACACTTGGTCCTGGGTAAACCCGATTACTGTCGGTCCCAGATGATTTCCCACTCCGATAAACAATCCTGGCTCAAGTTTAATTCGCACTACAGACAAAGAAGCGTGTAAACTGATATGCAGGGAACGGGTTACGCTCATGTCTTCAGCATCTTTCTTACCCGTGGCAATCATCTCCCCTTTTCCGGCTAAACGACAAAAGTCAGGGGTATCGCCACGTCGGAAGACGGTTACAGACAGCTTGCCCTTGTCCCTCAGATGCCATCCTCCTGGCACAAATGTCAGATAGTATCAGAAGTTGTCCCCCCCGGATACCCTCAAAGTCTGCCACGCTAACAGGTGGAAGGTTCTCTTCACAGGTATATAAGTCCTCTCACAGGTATGAAAAAAAAGGGGGCATTCTTCGCATACTCACTACTGTCTTCTTCGTTCTTACTACTTTCCATCTGAAACCTAACTTGAGCGTCGGAGTGGCCTGCCGGGACTTCCCGGCGCCAGCTAACCCGTTCGTTCTTCAGTGATTTTGCAGGTCTTCTTTCCCGTGGGGCCCTTGACGGTTGAGGTGGCATATTGTTGACCCGTGGGTTGACTGTCGTCGGTTTTTAGCCGGAACATGTGTTTTTTTAAGCATGTGCCGACCTCCCACTTCGATCTCGGCATGCTTCTTTAAACAGGTGCTGACCTCCTATTTCGGTCTCGATATGTTTCCCACATCATATAACGATCTCATGATTCAGTCTTGGCCCGCCTCTTACGTCCTGCAGGGTCAATCTTCAGCACATATTTGGTGGCATAGTCGTTCTGCCTAAATAGAAGAGCACAAAACTAATTCTTCTGAGGGAACATGAACGCATTCTCAAATATATATCAACGGACGGAATTTTTCTATAACAGAACAAGGATGCCAGAATATTTCTTGAACTGTTGCTAATATTTCATAGATCAATTGCTATAAAAAGGTAGTCATCCATGGGCACAGATACACACATATAAATCTTAACTTCCCCAAGTCATTAAACTCCCAGTGTTGAACCCTAATTTAAACGTCGGAGTGGCTTACCGGGATCCACTCTCAGTGTCATTCTAATCCTTTTTTTGAGTACTTTACAGTCTACAGACCTCTTCTTCTCCTTCCGTAGCATCATCACCAGAGCATGCACGTCGGAGAGCATTGAACCAGTGTTGGAATTGTCCACGATGTATTGGTTGGAACAATAGCCTTTAAAAACTACTTTTAATAAATATTAAAAAATTTGAATGGATTGTTTAGCTATTTTTGAAAGTTAAATACCACCTTTTTATTATTATATATTTTTTTTCTATTTTTATTATTGCGGGTAGAGTTGTTAAATTAGTCAACTCATAATGATACGGATCAATCCATTAGAAATTTATCATATGATAAGATGGGACAAAACTGACTAACTCGTCAACTTGATGAGTTAGAAAATTTTCAATCCAACTCAACTCAAGAGGAGTTACATATTAGGAAGGTCAATCCTAGACCTATCAAAATATAAAAAATATTAAAAAAATTTTAATTATAATTTAAATTTATAAAGTTAAACTTGAATTGTAATTTAATCTAGACAAATCAAATCTACTAATTTATTGAATTTTTTATTTTAATTTTAAATTTTCAACGAAAAAAATAAGTTTTCTTAATTTATGAAATAATCCAAGTCTGTCATGGGCTGATCGACATGGGGTCATGAGCTTAGGCAGGGGCGATCCATCTAAATTCACCTTAAAATATGTTGATAAAATTTCAATCTAATCCGTCTAAAATATTTGATAGGACGGATTCATCCGACAAACCTAATCCAAATTGACAATTATAGTTGTTAGTTGTTTGCGCTAAGTGCCTTGAATAATTAACATTTGGCAAAAAGAAGAGGTAAATAATCGAGGGAGTTATCCTTAGTATACTAATAGCACATGTAGGGATTATACAATCAGAGACATTTTAACATAGCAGAAATTATTAAATTCATTGATTGGTGCAAGAATATTGAAAGTAATATTCTATGATCTATTAATTCTATCGGAATATAAAAAAATGGATAATAATGTTGTCATAAATAACATTAATTCAAAACTAATTTACTTAAAAATTCATTTAAATAGATAAAAACAAGATACTCTTAAATTTTAAAAATAAAAAATTATTATAAATAATAAAAATATATTTGAAGTATTTAAAAGGTATTAAACAATATCTGACGGATCTGAAAATGGACCGATACAGATTCTATCGATATCGAATAAAAATCTATAAAAGAATTTCGATAAACAATCGATTATGTTTCAATTTAACATCTTAAGTCAAAAATTATAATTTTCAAAAATTGAATTTATCCTGCTGAATCTGTATCACAATTTCTTTTATAAAAAGTTGAAATCTGCTATCCAGCGGTCTTACATTGTCGGTTTTATGATCATCTATTGAGAAGATAAATTGAAAAATTATAGTTGATCATAATAAAAGAGAATATTACTCGACTTGGTCGATATTCGTATCACAATTTCATTTTCGTTCAGATTTGATCACGTATCTATTATCAGATCTATTCTATTGATAACAATAGTCGTATAGGAATGAATCATCATCTACCACCTCAGTCCTGAAAATAATAATTAACATTATACCTAGAACAGAGTGCTGACGAATCAAACTTGCTCGCCACGCTCCTGCGCACTCACTCGAGTGTCTGCATCCCCTCGAATCGCATCTGCCCACATGCATGCACGCACGATCGGCAGGCATGCAGCAGCCTTCCTCCCTCCCTCGCTCGCCAGACGCCAAATCTAGCTAGGAGAGAAGAAACGTAAGCCACCTCCGTCCTCTGCTCTCCTCTGCTCTGCTGCATGCATGCCCCGCCCCTCGCTTCGCAAGCAAAAACAAATTAAAACCACATGACGTCACGAAGCTAAACACCAAATCCAGAAGCTAAACATCTCCTCTCCTCTCCTCCATTTCAATGAAGAAATTAATAGCCGCAGGACTCGCAAGTAGTCAATGCCTGCTCAATCAATCCAAGGAAGGAAGAAGAAAGATACATATCCATGGAAGGCATGCATTTGGTTCTGCGAACACTTGAAAAGATATATTACGTCCGTGACTTGGAAAGAGGCAAAATTAAAGTGGGCACGTGAAAGTTGTAATCCAGCCACTTTGCTTTGGAAAAGACAGGAAGAATATACAAACTTTCATCTAAACGTCTCGTTTTAATTTGTTACTTGCTGCTGTTCCACATCATTGAGGTCCCATTCCCTCTAAACCAGCCAGCTGCTGCAAGATCTTGTCTGTTTTAATTTATCTCCTCGATCGAGTTAGTGTATAATTTATCATGTTCCATTATTCCATGCATCTTGCTCTTGCTCTCTAGTCCCTACCAAAGGCAGACAAGTAGAACAGACATTCCATGTAAGTTTGTCTTCCTTCTGCTGTCGGTGGATTCCCGTTCACTGTGGAGAACAAGGTCCCGTGCAGCTTTCATAGACTCAAAAAGAGAGCAACTGATGGAGTCAGTCAGTGACAGATCAGAAAAGGTTATCTTGGTTATAGTCCAGTCTATATATTAATCTAAATATTGATTTGGATTTGATCGAATTAAATTTATTTGGATTAAATCGATTTAATATATTTAAAATGAGTTAAATTTTCTTTCACGTATATAGCCTCACTCCTACCCTCTCACATGTAAGTTTTCACGCCTTAACGTACCGAGATGGTCGAGAGAGATATCAACAGATCAAGATGGTCGAGAGACTGAGATGATATAAGTCGAGATGGACGAAAGGTTGAGATGATACAGATCGGGATGACCAAGAGAAGAGAGACGACCGCGATAGTCGAGACTGGGATGATCGAGAGATTGAGAGGGTTGAGGTCGGGATGGCCGAGAGACTGAAAGATCAAGATGGTCGAGATCGAGATAGTTGAGAATATGGTCGAGATCGAAATGGTCGAGAAAGATACCGAGAAACCAAGATGATACAGGTCTGAATAAGGGCACTAGTTCATCTAAGATTGACTATTGACTTTTTGATTTGACACGTGTAAGTCTTCACTGCCTTAACATCCCTAGATGATCGAGGTCGGATGACCAAAGAGATACCGAAAGACCGAGATAGTCGAGATCGGAATAGCCAAGAAACTGAGATGATACAGGTCGGGATGGGTGAGAGGTTGAGATGATACATGTCAAGATGACCAAGAGGCAAGGAGACCGAGATGGTGGAAGTCGGGATGGTCGAGAGATCGAGAGGTTGAGGTCGGAATGACCGAGAGACCGAGAAATCGAGATAGTCGAGATTGGGATGGCCGAAGGACCAGATGGTCGAGGTCGGAATGACCGAGAAACATACCGAGAAACCAAGATGATACAAGTTAGAATGAGGGTTTATCTAAGATTGACCATTAACTTTTTGATTTAACACATTGATCTACTTGACCTTCGCTACCATGTAAGACTAATCAAGATCCGCTACATCAACTATAATAATTTTCCAATTTCCATTTTTATTTTATATAATCTTTTGCCTTTAACTCCAATCCAAGAAACATTAAATAAGTTCAAACTCTCCCAACTTTAATTAATTCAATCCGTCCCAATCACAGACCTCTCTCATGGGAGAGAGAAGAGAAGAGAATAGACCTACATTCTCCTGTGACAGTGAGTTTGGATCCTGCGTTACCTGGGCGTCTAAATTTCCGAAACCTGCAAGTGGAGCAGGAGTGAAAGACGCCCATACGAAGATAGAGCCAGCCGAGGAGGGAGGGTGAGCACCTGATAAGATTCCATGGCTCCGTGCCAAGAGATAAACTCCAAGCGGCGGTCAGTGGAGAGTACTCAAACACACTGACGATCGAGGGAAAAACAACAAAGGTGGTTCAGTTCAGAGTTCAGACTCTTGAAAGCTCTGCATGCTACAGATTTAGTCATCTTGCTAATCATGTCTGTCTCATAAGCCAGCTGTGGATGGATGGATACTAAATTGCTACTCTCCTCCCTTCGATAATGATGATACAGTGGTGGCAAAGTTTTTAATAATTTATCAAAGTACTTACGAATTCTAACTTATGATGATGAATTGTATGGTATTTTTCTATATAATAGGATGAAAATTTTAAAACATTAGTGTTTCGGTGTGAATATGAGGATGGATCAAATTCTATGAAACGTGGTGTAGTAGAATTTTTATGGTGAATGAGCAACAACAAAGAGTTGGCAGTAGAAGTCGACAGGGGCAAGAAGACTGGACAAAAGTTGAAGCAAGAATGCTTGACAAAATGAGAAAGATTAGACAGAAGGAGTTGATTTCTTTAAATTAGTTTATGGAGAGAGTAAATATGTCCCTTCGATGTTTAAGTCATAACAGAGCTTAAATAATAATACAAAGTAACATATGAGATAGTCATCGATCATGACAATAATGCATATTTCCTCCTCTACGGTCTATTTATCATCTTATCCTTAGAGCCTATCATCTGATCCTCTCTAGAGCCTCCCCTCCTTATCTTATATAGAGAGAAATCTAAAAGATATACATTTGGGAGAGAAAACCAAGGGAGTGATCTTGGTGGAGAGAAATGCAAAGGATGCATCCCCTTAAAAGTTGTTGTGAAACCCTTATGCCGCTTTGTCTTTTGGTAACCGTTGAGTCCTTAGTTTGTCATGTCTCTTCACATGATTGGGAAGTTAGTAGTCAGACAATCTAACTTGGGAACTCAATAGATTAGACTCGGCCACGAATGCAGTCAAAGATGGATGGCATGACTCTTGCATTGATCGGGTCAAGGGATCTGCTATATGAACTCCCTCTTGACCAAGTCAAGATCTTGTCATGTGGACCCTCTTTCTTACCTCCGAATCAGTTAGTTATTAGATGTGGAGTTGTGTATACTTCCGGATTTATTTTGATGACTAATGGAACATTTTTGTTGAATCAGACAAGTAACATTAAAGATTAATCGAATCATGAAAACTGAATATCTAAATTAATAAAAATAAATAAATAAATTGGTAGTCTCTGTTTCAGGAAATTGTTATGACGATTTTCTGTTGTGAAGGGGCTTTGGCCCATCACAGGGAAGGAGGTTGGGCTTTGACGTAACAGGGCACGAAGCTGCAGGGCCTCAGAAGTCTCCAATTGAGACCAAATCTGAATAAAATAAACCATTTCACTAGTGCAACTAAATATAAAAATAACCGTTTCATTTTATTCATTTCTCAGGGAAGGGAAGGTTGTTTTAATATAAAAAATAAAAGATCGAAAATAATAATAATAATAAAAGACACCTGCTTTCATTTTAAAAAAATATTATAATATCATCCATTTATAATTTTCTATTTAAAATACCTTTTTATGTTGAACTTTAGAATTATTTTAATCTATTATGAAATCGTCTTAACTAAAATTACTCTATCTCAATTTTAAAGCTATTTTGATTCAATTTTAATCAAAATAACACTATTTTATATCTGAAACTTAAAGGCTAACTCAACGCAGAGCGTCGAGAAGTATTTTAGATTAAAAAAATTATAGATAAGCGCTATTTTAATAATTTTTTAAAAAAGAACTACTGTTTTGGAATAAAAAGATGCACTTTTACCGAGTTAATTGGTCTCACTTCTCGACCGATCAGATCCAATTTTTGAATATTTTCAGATTATTAATATCTTTTTCTGAATGCTTTAACTTCCGTCTAATAACATCCCATTTGGAATTGACATCCCCAAGTGCTAAAATGACATCAATTTCCATAACGATATCCTTGAGCATTAAATATGGTTATCATCCTCAAGCACTAAATATTCGTCTCTAGAATAGCATCCTCAATACTAAGCAACCACCTCCAAAACGATATCCCTAGGCACTAAACATCCTTCTCTAGAATAGCATCCCCAAGCGGTAAATATCCATCTCTAAAATGGGATTCCCAAGTATTAAACATCCTGTCTTTAGAACTACAGTCCCAAGCATTAAATATGATCAGCATCCCTAAACACTAAATATGCATTCAGAGACATTTCACTCGGACTCAGAAAGCTCACTTGGGATTTGTTCCTCAAGTACTTAGCGCTCATCCAATGATAACTCGTTTGGGTTCAAGAGACACATTTTAACATTAGGTGCTCAGTCAAATTGGTACTCGACTTCAACTTTCAAGGATCTGACAGACATGCACTATCCACATGGAAATTCTCCTTAATGGTTGTTGTCTCTTGGTGCTCTAACTACACCGCA
This sequence comes from Curcuma longa, assembly GCF_044706935.1. Classification (NCBI taxonomy): domain Eukaryota; kingdom Viridiplantae; phylum Streptophyta; class Magnoliopsida; order Zingiberales; family Zingiberaceae; genus Curcuma; species Curcuma longa. Next base: position 3,210,956 of record NC_133875.1, read on the forward strand.
AATGGATACATGTTAGCTTACATGGATATTCTCGGAGGCATGACTCAACAATTGCAGCTCCTTGATTCCCTGACTGTCTCTCTAAGGATGGTCGATTGAATATTCTTTTTCACATATTATATAACAACCAGAGAAGGTAAGTTAAAGTATGATTTTCTTTTCTCATACAACTTTTTCCATCACACGTTCACTGTCTCTCTTTCTCTCTCGCATCTCTGAGTTCTTTTTTCAATCCGATTCTGACTTAAGCGTTGGAGTGATTATTGATAACGTCGACTATAAAAAAATATGGAAGAACTAGGAAATAATAAAAACCTAGAAAAATATTCTTATCTATTGATCCTTGTATAAAACCTTATTTATATATATATATATATATATATATATATATATATATATATATATATATATATATATATAAGTTGGTTAAAAAGATATAGATATATATATATAAGTTGGTTAAAAAGAAGAAAAAATAATAAATATTTGACATTTATTATATCAAGATAAATTTAAAAAATAATAAATTGGTAACCTTATCCGAATAACATATTTGATATATTTCTAATTTTTAAATATATTTTTGAAATAGTATATTTCAACACTGACCAACTATATCTTTTCACAGGCCATTAGAGCTTGGCTAGCTGAGAAGATCATCATAACGTAAGAGGAGGAGCCCTCATCAATACCTAAATAAAAATCAATTTTATTTATCTATTAATTAATTATAAAACAAAAACTTGAGAAATCTAAATCTTATATCCCGAAATTCCTTAAGCCCAAAGCAAACAAATCTGAAAAACCCCATTAAATATGTATTAAAGGTTCAAACACAAAGAGCCGTGTCCGTCTTACTTTACATAACTTAGCCTTCAAGTCAGCCACGCCGCAAAACCAACACCCAAGTCACTCTTTAACCCCAAAAAAAAAAACAAAAAAAATTCTACAAAAATTTAAACAAAAGTTGACTCTTTTTTCATATTTAAAAATATATATTTTATATTTCATCAAATGATAATAAATCGTAGCCAATTGTTGATCATGTCTAGCATAAAAAATCTGAAATCGAAATCAAATCGAAATCGAATTCGAATTGGAATAGGAGTTTAGGGTTCAGGAACGTTGTGCCTTGGAAGTAAAGCAAACAATTAATTGGGGTGAGAGCGTGTGTACGGAATAAGGCCAGATCATTCCATTAATGGCATGATCGCAATCTCCTGGAACCGCCTTTTGGTTTCTTAATCGGGCTGTTAGGGCTCCGACCCGAACCCTATAAATGACTTCATCGCCGTTGCCCTCCTCCCTCTCCAGCCGGCTTGACCGATGAACCACCGCCCGACCTCGCGCTTCTCTGACGATCGCCGGTGTATAGCGACGCCGTGGTCGATGGCCATGTTGAACGGCGCTGGCAGTGGTAATTTGAGCCGAGAGTTCCATGATTTCAAGAAGAGCGCCGCTCCGATGAGGATCTTGTTCTATAGGGATGGCGCGTGGACCGACTTCTCCCCGGCGGCCACCGTCGCCCTCCGAGCACGCTTCGTCGCGGGTAAGACTTCATTCAAGCTCCCCATCGCCGGATCTTGCTACCTGTTCGATTTCCGCTCGATGTCGCAGATCGACACCGAGACCAACGTGGCGAATTCGATCGCCTGGGTCGACGCGCACGGCCGGTGCGTCTTCCCGACCTCGGCGATCGAGAATCAGAGTCTCCCGCCGCCGATCCCGTTGCGCGAATCGCCGGCTGAGTCGGCGGATTGCGATTCTGAAGGATCCACGGCGACGAGTTTGGGGGGAGCGAGGTGGAATGGGGCGGAGGCGTGCAGCGAGGGCGATAAGTATTTTACGCCGGTGGCGAGTTGGTTTCTAAAGGGCTATCGAAGATATGCTCCGACCGTCGTCATCACCGCCATCCACAGGTGCACGATATCGGCTTCGAGGTCAAAGGCATTCCAGCTTCAGGAGCAGATGACGAAGGCAGCCCGCGGCGACGCCAACATCAAGGCCTCCTGGTACGGGGCGTCGGCTGAAGAAGTGGCCGCCGTCGTCTCCCACGGCTTCGGGAAGCCCGCAAATGCGCGCCCGGGCTCGCCGGTCGGCGGCTTCGGGCTTCATCTCTCTGCCCTGCCATTTTCGCACTCGAGGTGAGCAGAATCCCCAATTCCTCTCTCTCTTCCACGCTGAATGAAGTGATTTCAAACATACGTTTCTCATCATTCGCAGTGCCGTGGAGGCCAACTCCGGCGACGGCGAGCGGCACATGTTGCTTTGCCGAGTGATACTGGGGAGGCCGGAGAAAGTGGAGACAGCGTCGGAGCAGCACCACCCCAGCAGCGACGAGTTCGATAGCGGCGTCGACGACACTGCAAATCCCAAGCACTACGTAGTTTGGAGCACTCACATGAACACGCACATAATCCCCGACTTCATCGTCAGCTACAAGATCCCCCACCGGCCGAGACCGGCGGCCAACTCTGCTCCGAGGCTCATGTTTCCTCACCTTCTTGCAGAGATGAGGAGAATCCTTCCTTCGTGGATGATGCGGATCGCAGAGGATTTCTACAAGCAGCTTCAGGTAAAATCCAACTGCATTACCATTACAAGTTTGGAAGATTTTGTTGGTGATTCTGGATTTATTTTCCCCTTTCCTCTCTTAATGAAACAGGAAAGAAAGATTAGCAAAGAAGTTTTTATCAGAAACATTCGGGGGTTGGTGGGCGACAAGCTACTAGTTTCTATCGTAAAGATCATCAGAAGCCATTGAAGAAAGCTTCGATCAAGCGTTGCATGGAGTCTAAACATCATCATCCTTCCTGTGTGATGTGTTATAGATTAAATATTCCTGATTTATGGACTTGCTATAAATTTTTTTATGAGTTTGATAAATATATTCTCCTAACAATGACACATGCACACATACATAACATACGATGAATAGGGATGTAAATGAACCAAGTTACTCACGAGCTATTCGAGTTTCGGTTCGAAAAAAAACTGTTTAAGTTCGCTCGATTAAATTAACGAGCTGAGCTTGAGCCTGATTTCGAGCTTGAAAATATTATCGAGCCGAACTCGAGCTTAACAGTATTTGGTTCGTGAGCTCGCGAACATGTTCGTTTAAAGGCTCTCATGAACGTGTTCGTGAATATATTCGTTTAAAGGCTCACGAACGTTTGTTAAAAGACTCATGAATATATATATATATATATATAGAACTAAGCTCGTTTAATTGTTAAATGAGTTATTTTCGAACTGAATTCAAATTAAATTCGTTTAACTTTAAATGAGCCTTTTTCGAATCGAGCTCGAGCCGTTCGTGAACTATTTAATTTTATTACGAGCCAAGCTCGAGCTTAAGGATTAAAGCTTGAATTGAATTTGAGCTTAAAAAAAACAAACCGAGTTCGAGCTCGAGTCTTTTACTGGAGTTCGAGCTTGAGCCTTTTACTGTTCGGCTCGGTTCAGTTCAATTACACCCTTAACCGATGAATTGATTAGAATTTTCATGAAGGCCAAAGAGGGCGCTTCGATATTCAGCTGCTGCACAGGAACATAAGGTTTTAGCGTTAGAGATTCAAGATTCTGACAAGTAATTCGATCGAATCTTGGTTCCGACACAGACGTCGATGGCCAATTGAACAGAGCGACGAGTAGGGAAGCATATTCTCGTCTGGGACGGCCTATGCGGAGGGTCACGCCTTGAGCACCGTGGGATTTGGTGTAGTCGATCCATTTACGCAAGAGTTGTTGCGGGTGGCGACGGATCGGTCGACGATGTCGGCGGATGATACGGCTGCCCACTCGAAAGCGTCAGAGAAATAGAAGTTCATCGCGCGGACGGAGGACCAGATGCGACGCCATCGGTGGGAGAGGACGGAGGTGCGGACGGAGTCGCAGGTGGGGAGGAAGGAGAGGATGTGGTGGAGAAGCGCATCGGGGAGATTGCTGAGGAAGTCTTCCGACGGAGTGTCCCGCTGGGGAGGAGAGCATGACGGCGTCGGCGGATGGGCAGGGCGGAGCTCTCCCTTCCTATCCCCTCTAGGGTTTTCAAGTCGCAACGGAATAATTTGAGAAATTTCATGTAAAAAATATAATTATTTCAGTTATATTGATTTAATTTTTAATTTTTAATTTTTAATTTTTAATTTTTAATTTTTATTTTTAAAAATATATTAAACTGATCAAATTGATTTTTTATTAATAAAATAAATTAAGATTTTAAAATTTTTAGTACTCTATTAATTTTTTAATATTTATATTTTTTATCAAAAAATTAATTAATTCACTTAAATATTAAATAAATCGATTTTTTATTGATTTAATTTATTTGATTTTCATAATAAAATTTGATAGATTCAATTGGTTAAAAAAATAATTCTATTAATTTGATTTTAGATAATTTGATTCAATCAATTCAGTTCCAACTACTCAGCTAGCTCGATGTGTGCATGGGTTGATATATTTTGATAAAAAAAAATCAAGATTTGATCAACTAGCTTTGTGCCCCATCAGCCCAATTAGCTTAGTGCCCCACTAGCTTCACGTTTGACTAACTCTATGCTTAACTAACTCCATATCCGACTGACTTTGTGCTTCACTGACTTCGTGCTCCACTACCTCCACGTCTGATTATTGGTTCTATGCCTAATTGGCTTTACACTCCATGGGCTCTGTGCCCCATTGACTCCGTGCCTTATTAGCTCTATGTTCAATTGGCCCCAGACCCAATTGGCTTCGTACCCTATCGACTTCATGGTCTCTTAGACGGAAGCTGACTCCCCAATCGATTCAGTTTCCCCAAGTTTGCACTTCTGCCCGAGTGACTCTGCTCCATCAGCGCTACTTCCCTCAATCACCCTGCTTAACAGCCACTTGAGCGACACGTGGGATGGTAAGATACTCAATGGTAGATAACCTATCACATTAATACATCATGACCTTTTATCCTACAAAGTATGGGCGATGAGACCTCTTCTGCCACAATAGAATATTTTTCTTACTTTCAATGTGATATCTCCTCCGATGGCTCTATAAAAGAGTCTCGCTTCCCGTGGGCCTAGGTACATGCACACACATGCTTTAGCCTCATTTTCCGCACTCCATTTCATGTTCTTCTTCTCCATCTTTGATTGACGATGCACTGTCTTAAACGTTGGAGTGGGTGTGCTGAGGCATCTCCTTGACCTCCATTCTAACCCTCTACCCTCTCTTTGAAGCCTTGCAAGATCACTGTCTTCTTCTTGTTGCTCGTGGACTCCGTGCGACTTTGTCAACTCAGAGGTCAGGTGTCCGATGATTCATCCGGAGATGATCTCAAATAGGATTTCTTGTCCCATTGATAACTCAATGGCCCAGCGGACATAAATCATTGGCCAGGGAGCAAGATACTTATTACTCTGTGATTGCCTAGACCTCGAAGGGCCCTCCTCAGTATTACTAAACAGTGTTGGGCTAGCTGTGATGTTGTGATGCAGGCTTATGAGATTCGAATGATGTGGCAGCAGGAAAGCATATGGAAGGGAATGTAACTATCTATATCTATATATATGTAGATATAATTATTAGGAGTGAGTTCCAAGGAAAGGAAGAGAAAGCAAATACAAATACACTCCACATTAATCACTTTTACTAATTCAAGTTTATAATTAGCAAATTCATTCTTACTAACTACTGTCTGCATCCAACTTCCAAGCATCATCTTAATTAATTCCTAAGCAGATCAGCTAGATGCAGAAAAGATCTTCCACTAGATCCATCTGTTTGCATTGTCTAACGCAGAAAGAAATTAAAAATGTCATGGCACAGCTAGCTGGGTCCTTTGTGGTGGGTCTTGCTTGCTGCAGATATCTAAAGTCGAGCACTGATCGATGACAGAACCAGCTGCCAGGCCAAGAACAGTACAAGAAGAGATAGATAGACATGCATTAAAAGAAAGAAAGAGAATTAAGTAGAGACAAGCTCTGCAAAATCTCCAAGGAGAAAAAAAAATAAAAAGATTTCACAAGGCATGCATGCAACTGATGAAGTTTAGGAGGTAGAAGAAGAGGAAGAAGAAGAAGAGTCTTAAAGTTGGAGCATGCTTCCGGTCTCCCGTCGACCTGACCGGGTGGCCATCCACCATGTGCTGAGCCCCCCACGGCAATCAACTTGTTCACAATGAGGTGGGTGGCAGCTTAAAGTGGAGGTAGGCTGCAGGATTAGATAAGGTACGTTAGATTGATAATGGATAGATAGCAAATCTAAAGGCATCGATTTCTTTTCTTTTTTATATGACCTAGATATCCGATTCTTCTTAAAATTGATTAAAATCGATCCGATTCTATAAAAAATTTTCATTAATTACACCGACAAATATGCAGTTGTCCTATCAAGAACAGCCCCAACATCTTAGGGTTGTCATCCTGCCAAAAAAAAATCATAATAGTTGAGAATCAAACTATGGATTCTTAAATGACCGTCGAAGTACTTAATCGTTAGAGTTATCAATTTAAGTTTGGTCCGTAAGATTGATCCGTTCCGTCAAACAATTTAAGAGGATTGCTGAAATTTTATCAATTCATTTTAAAACGGATTTAGGTGGAGTCGATCCGCCTAAGCCCACGACTCACGTGGATCGGTCTATGATAGACTTGGATTGGTCCATGAGTTGAAAAAAATTTATTTTTTTTAAAAATTAAAAATAAAATAAAAACTCAATGGACTAATGAGTTTAATCTATTTAAATTGCAATCTAATTAAATTTAAAAATTTTAACTTTTGACTTAGTGCCATCTAAATTTAATATATATTTTATATATTTTTTATTTTTTAATATACATCCATGGATTGATTCGTCTTAATTCATACTCCGTTTTAGGTTGGATTAGATTGAAGATTTCTTAATCTATTAAGTTGATGAACCGATCCATTTCACTTATCATATGATGAACTTATAATAAATTAATATATCTAATTATATTAATTAATAAAAAAGTGAAATCTGCCACCTCAGCTGTTTCACACGATCGACTCTACGACTATAAAATGAGGAGATTAAACTGAGAAATTATAGTTGACTACGATGAATTTAATCTTAACTTTTATCTCGATTCCCGTCACAAAATTTGTAAACATTTATTGTGACAAGTAATTTTATTTAATTATAAATTGAATCTTTTGACAACTCAATTATGTAACATAAATTAAAAGCATCGATTCTTGATGAATAAAGGGATTGCTTGATTAGTTGAGGATGCATGGGTTGCTTGGAATGGGGGCACGTCTCCTCGTGACCGACATAATTGAGGGGGCCACAGGGAGGGAGGGATTGATTCATTGATCCCTCGATATTCATTTATTTCATAAATTAAATGGTGGAATATTATCTAGCTACCCTCATTAATTAACTTGCCTCAATTCAACTCAGAGATTAATCAGTCAACAACTTGTTTGAGCTATTGAATGTTGTCAAATAATGTCTGTCTGCTGTACGAAGGAAAATAATGAGAGAATATTTACGTAAAAATTATTTTATTAGAATTATTATTTTTAATTAAATTATTTTAAGTTAATTAGAATTACTATTCATAAAATACTTTATATTAAAAATATTTTTTTATTAATTTAATTAAAATTATTTAAATATTATTATAGTGGTGAGGAGATGGGAGTCGTCGAATTGAATGAGTGGGGATACGGTTCCAAAAATTGCTAGTGGTAGGTGCCTGGGAAACTGGATGCATGTGTTAAAAGGTGACATATGAAACAAAGTCGAATTTAATTTAATTAATTTAATCAAATTTAAAGTTTTAAAAATTTAATAGAAATAATTAATATTTTAAAAAAAATCAAAAATTTAAATTAATAATTTTTTATCTCGATCGATTAGTTAATTTGATTGAACCGACATTCAACTCATCCCTACGCGGGCACATGGGCTCAAAAGACATGCTTAGAGTTGTAGGGCAAGTTCCAGCGGTACAGAGTAATGGATGGCAGGGCTGTTCGTGCATGTCTCTGTCGCACCGCCTTACTTGCGGCTCAATCATCCTGAAACATAGTAAACATAGTTGAGTTGGTTACGATGTAGCAGACTTGTATATATATATATATATATATAAATTTATTGTAAAAAATATTACTAAAGGTGATGGTGTCCATTTCAAGGTTCCGTCTCCCGAGTTGAAGCTGTGGCAATCCTCTAATTAGTCAAAAACCCATAGCCTGTGTAGCAAAGTGTGTCGGCGGGGTTGACATTGTCGTCATGACTTCTTTTATCTAACACTGATTAAGAAGTAAAACTCCCCAAGATGAGAGAGTGAGTGAGTGAGTGAGTGAGTGAGCTCTCTGAGATACGATTGAATTGATTATTATGGAACAGATTTATTGAAGTAGACAAGGATCGAATCTTGATAAAGTCCAAACAATATCTTCCTCTGTAGTAGTCAATTACAGCTTCTCGATTTACCTCTTTATAGATGATTATAAGATCGATTGTGTGAGACTACTAGGGGCAGATTTCACTTTTTATTAGAGTGAATGAGTGCGTAATGAAAGAGAATTATCACCACATGCAAAAAAATATCTCTTCATCTACTATTGTGAAGCCTTATACAACAACCATGCAAGCTCTAAACAAATCACGAAGGCGACCACAAAAATGAGATATCGCTTATCGACTAAGCGACTTAAAGGACGCCAAGGGCGACAACCATTAGACTATATATCTAATATTATCAGTCCACTATTGAAGTATTGCTTTCGAGATGAGTTGTTAAAGGCTATTAGCCATTGACTAGGTGTGCGCAAATTGTCATAGGTTGAGGTTGAATAGTTGACTAAACTTATAGTCAACTGAGCTTTTTGAATGAAATATCGCTAGATGAAAGTTGAGTGCTCGGGAGTACAGATTTCAAGCGACCTTCTCGAGTCTAAATGAGACGTCATTGGATGAAAATTAATTGCTCAAGAAAAAGGATTAATGAGTCAGAAATGTTCAAAAAAGAAGATTAATGTATTGGAAAATGAGACAAAGTGCTAGGAATAATTTTGAATACCAACAAAAGATAAAGAGGACAAAAGGTAAACATGATTACCAAAGTAATACACAATGAAGAAAGGATCGCTTGCGGCTTCCACGTACAAGATTAAATTCAAAAGTTGGGTTTGCTACTGTACTAGGAAGCAATAGACATAATTAAAATCACTCAGTCATATGTTTGAAGCATTCTTTAAGGGGAAGAAAAGGGTACCCGATTCTAGTTACCTGACTTATTATATTCGCGAAACACGTGGATTAGCTTGAACGGGGATCGAGTACTGAAAGAAAAGGTTGCAATGACTCAGCTTGCCTAACAATTAATTAAAGATCACATGAGAGGCACCAACTTGGTCTCTCTCCTTCAGAGTGTCTGAGTGAGTGCACGCAGAGCTTCCAGACGCAGGGCAGCAGCAACAGTGCTGCAAAACTTAAAACAGTTTAATGCTTAGATTCTTTGAGTGTCTTTCTTTTTTTTTTTAAAAAAAAATAAAGATCTGTGCTTACCTAAATACTGTCTATAAATCATGGTTACTGATTGAAGTTGAGCACATTCCACCTACCCTTTTACTATTTTTCTGCTTCTGATTGAATCCATCCAGTCGGGGAGTAGAAGAGCAAAGCAATGTTTTTGGCTGTTCTAAGATTTAGGCCATGAAGTCACGTGCTGCTTGCAGGAATTTGCTAGTGGCCGAAGATCAAAGTGGCAGCACCGTTTTAATGTCAAGTGCTGGCAGTCTCCTTTCCTGCTTTCGTCAAGCACGTAAAGCATCCATTAATCGAGAATGAACATTGAAGCTGATGTGGTGCATGCAGCCAATGCGTCCAAATATTGCTAGCCGAGAGCCACCAAAATCTTTTTATTGGCATGCCCAAATCTAATAATTCACTGCGACCACCACTCCCTCCCCTTAAAAGGAAAACCAGCCTGGTTTCTGAGCTCCATCCCAATCCAACAACTGCCCCCCTTCTCGCCATGAGAATGAATGCTCCCCTTGCTGGTCTTGTCCCCACTCCCTCCTCCCTCCACCACCTCCCTCCACCTTCCATCCCATGACCTCCTCTCTTTTCTGCAGTGGTTGCTACTTTGGTCACGCATTGGACATGGACCTTGGAGGTGTAGTGAGGATGGCTGGGTTAGGAGGAGGAGGAGGAGGAGGAGGAGGAGGAAGAGTAGGTGCTTCCTCAGAGGGTGGCAGTCTTCTGTCTTGTCCCCTGACCAACTCCAGCACGGAAGCCTGCAAGCCGAAGGGGTTGCTTGGGCGTGAAGCTTTTCAGAGGCTGGGGAGGGCTGCTGAGACTCCTAATGAGCACTGTGATTGGAGAGCCCTCAAGATGGCCAGGACTGAGGCAACGGTGACAGAGCCCCATTTTCTTCTCCCTGACGAGGGGCAAATGCTCAGCTTCTCGTCGACTTCCAAGCAGGATAGCTTTGTGCTCAAATGTGATGGGTCAATGCCATCTTACTACTCTACTCCAGCAACATCTTCTCCAAAACCTTACCTTTGGAACCCAGGTAACTTGGACCATCAGATCTCTGAACTGCTGGCATGTTCGATCCTAGTGTTGCTATTCTTCTGCTTTGTTCAGTGAAAAAAAAAAGTTGTTTTTTTTGTCTGCTCCTCCCTGGTGAAATTTTGCCTCCCATTTCACGAAGGAAACTGAAAGAGGGAATAGAATCAAACTGATAGAAGGGCAGATGGAAAATAATCTCAAGATGGCAAATCTGAAGCGAGAGGGAGAGAGAATAAACATGATTGATTTGATGTTCTTGCAGCTTGGTTGGGGTTCTTCATGCCCATCTTTCATGCCCTGTCTGCCTTGCCGCTTCTTCTCTTGTCACATTCTCGGGTTTTGGCTTTGCTTGAACCGTAACCTATTCCTTCTTTTCTTTTTGCTGTTACAGGTCTTTATTCTGGGAGCCATGACGTGAATATGAATGGAGTTTTGGCAAGAGTAAGGAGGCCCTTCACTCCATCTCAGTGGTTGGAACTAGAACACCAGGTCTTGATTTACAAATACATTGATGCAAGAGTACCTATACCACCAAGTCTACTCACTCCTATCACTAGAAGCCTCAGCTCTTCGGCATTCCCTCACTTCTCACCTGGATCTTTTGGGTCAAGTGCATGTAAGGGTCTCGAACATTTTCATCATGAAGTTGTATATCTTGGAAGCCTTGCTCATGTCAATGATAGAGTTGGCGATCCATTTAGTTCCTTAACTTTTGCAGTGGGGTGGGGATCATTCTACTCGGGATATGCTGGAAATGCTGATCCAGAGCCTGGTAGATGCCGGCGAACTGATGGGAAAAAATGGCGGTGCTCGAGGGATGCAGTTGCCGACCAGAAGTACTGTGAGCGTCATATGAACCGCGGCCGCCACCGTTCAAGAAAGCATGTGGAAGGCCAATCTGGCCATGCCGCGGAAGCGAAGCCTGCTGTTACACCGTCACAGCTAGCTACAGCAGTCTCTGGTGGTGGTGGGTCGTCCAGGGTTGCACAAACACTGAGTAAATTCACCAAGTCCACTGTTGGTGAAGCATGCCCTGCGCCATTCAACATGTATGGACAACTACTAGCTCTTGTTTGCTCTTCTTACCAATTGATTTCCTGCAGGGAGATACATTTCAGAGGCTGACAAGTAGTTTCAGTTCTTTGTAAAATGAGTTGTTTGGATTGTCATCGGCTGGCTCTTCTCGTTTACTTAATTGCTGATCAAATTGTGTGCAGGATGTCGCTGAGCAAAGAAAATGCAACTGAGACAGGACAAGATCTTGTGAATCTTTCTACTAAGCCAAAGTCAGTGACATCAATGGATATCGCAGAACAACACAATGCAGATTTTCAACATGTTTCCACATGTACTCGTTTCAATTCATGTAGTTCTTTCTCTGATAACAACCTTTGCCCCACTCTGAAGCTTGAAGCCCTACATTCCCAACCCTATTCTCTTCACCACTTTATTGATGACTGGCCCAAAACCCAAACTGATCAATCAACTGTTACATGGCCTGAGATCGAAGACTTGCAATCTGAAAGAACTCAACTCTCCATGTCAATACCCATGTCGTCCTCAAAATTCTCATCCTCTGCTTCGCCGAACAACAAAAATGTTACATTCTCACCGCTTAAGCTGTCCCGGGAATATGATCTTGCTCGTGAGGATTCACAGATGTGCATGTTGAATGAAGTGAACCAAAGAAAAGCAAGTTGGATACCAATCCACTGGGAAGTCTCCATGGGTGGACCATTGGGTGAGGCCCTTACAAACACCAACAGCAAGCTGAAGGATCAAAGCAAGAACTCGTCATCATCACTGAACCTCATGAATGAAGGCTGGGAATTGGTCACCCAGATGGAGTCCTCTCCATCGGGTGTTCTGCAAAGAACCTCATTTGGCTCCCTTAGCAGCAGCACAGGGAGTAGCCCAAGGGCAGAGAACAAAAAGACTAACCGAAGCACGGGGAGTTTGTGTAATGAATTGTTGGCCCAGCCTTTGTAGGTCCTTCCGCTTATCTGTAAGATCTCAATCTGAGTTGCAATTCTGAACGGCAAGCAGCGGAGGTAGGAAATTACAAGTGTATGCAGTGTTTAGTTAAATGCACCATGGAAGTTGATAAGCCTTGAAAAACTTGATTTGGTTGTGGTACAATCTATGTTTCCTTTCCCTCACCTTCTAGTTTGTCTACTGTGATCCTTGTCAGTGAAGAGTATTTAGATGGCTCCATGATTTGCATTTTATAAAACTGGAGCCGGGCTAATTAGCTTGTAATATCAGTGGATCTATAATTTGACTAGTAGTGCCGTGTGAAACTTAAACCTTTATTCAAGGGATTGCAGTATTTGTTGTTTATGCAAACCTTTTGTTTTGCAAGAACTTGAAGCCAGCTGAGGAAGCAACGCCTGATTGATGGTTGAAGCAGAGATTAGTTGGCTTTGATCTGGTAAGTAAACAAAACCAGGGAATGCATCCTGAAAGAGGAGAGAGCAGAATCCATATTTACCAGAAATATTAAATCATGCAAAACAGTGTTCTATAGAACTTTAGTATGATTGTTGATCCCAGAAGTTAGCACCTGTACCGTTAGTTGCCAGAACTATTGAAAGGTTCATGCATGGTCATGAACATGGCGAGAATTACTGCAAACGATGTATTCATTTTCAGTCGGACGATTCAAAAGCTGTATGCATTTAGTGGCCAAAAATAGCTGTCTCTGCTGTTCAAATTTGAAAATGCACCTCATCTGTTGTTCGTGACACGTCGCTGTATAGTGACAGTCTCTGGCGCAAATTTGTGTTGGAGCAGTGGAGAACAGGCAGCCAAATCTGGAGGCAATTTATGGTCCAACTGTAGAATTAAACAGCGGGCTCACCATAATTGTAGCTTCTTCTCACGCTGCGCTTCATCTTAATTGAGTAACCACCAAGTTGCTCCGTGTCCAGAGAGAAATAATTCTCTTTGTACAAAACTTTTAAAAAAATGGCCCCGCGCCATGTGATGCAGCAATTTTTTTACCTACAGAATAGAGTTTGAAACATTACATGGTATTTACCACAAGAGGGAGACATTCACGTAATTGTTTAACTAGAAAGCATAGGGTGAAAAGTTAAGAACTTACCTGAATGCTTGAATGCAGAGATGTTTCCTGCTGTCTGCATGGTGCTCAGTAAGGATCATTCAAATGAACCATTGAAACATTACACAGTGGTAAAGAGGGAGACATTCATGTAATTGTTTAACTAGAAAAGCATAGGGTGAAAGTTAAGAACTTACCCGAATGCTCGAATGCAGAGATGTTTCCTGCTGTCTGCATGATGCTGAATAGGGATCATTCAAATGAGCCATTCAATGTTGGAATTCAAAAGTTGGCCGTTGAAAAAAAAAAATTGAAGTGATGTGCTGAATTTGAATGAATGCATGGATAAAGGGCAAAGTGAGCAAAACAGACTGGTAAATGGTGAAATGAGTTTGGAATAAATACACCAATTTGTAATTAATGGAATCCAATATGATGTCTTAAACAAAGAGAACATGGAACAACATTAAGATAGGGAATGCACGGAGAGAACTTAACAAGAATAGAGGAACACTTCATCCATAAGCCAAAAAACCATTTAGAATAAAGTAAAGATGCCTCTTGCTACTTAGCCATCACAAGGAACTTTCAGAGCTTTCATTTTCTCAGACATTTCCTTTAATTTGGTGTGGAGAGCTACTTGTAACCCTGTCTTTTCTACAAATGCCAAGCTAAACCGTTGAATGTCCTCTTTAAGTTCCTTCAGCTTCTGCTTTTCTTCATTCAATTGGTTAAGCAACTCCTCTTTTTCAGCTCTGATCTGGTCGTTCTCTTTTTTGGACAAGGAGAGAGCTCCAAATAGAGAAAAGTTTTCCTCTTTGAATAGGGTGCATTCAGTTTCCATGATGTTATACTTTTCCCTTGAAGCTTCTAGTTGTTGTTTAATGAAGTCACATTCAGTTGCCAAGCTTTGACATCTTTTGCTGTCTGCGTCTTCATTCAATACTGGATCCTTCAGGAAAATTCAATTATTCAGACTGCATATCCACAAAAAAATTGAAGCTTTCTCTTCTGTTTAAGCAAAAGACAAATAAAATAAAATAAAAACTCCCGAGGATGATAGTTATACAAGGATGATTCATGAACATGTAGGCAACTAATACATTTTCAGAAACGAATTAATTGTCTATATGGATAATTTGGCAAAAAATATAGCATTACATGTTATGAATTTTAAACTTTGAATATCTATTCCAAATTATAAATAATGTTGGAAATATTTCTATTTTAGTTAGATCTGATTTTTTGTTAAAAATACAAATATCTGAGCCTCACGATGAATTAACTGTTTAAAACCTTTTCTATATTTAGTACAAAGATATTTAATCAATTGCAAATTTAAATTATGAAACGTAGTTAATACAATTTCAAATTTGTCTAGAAAAATTTTATTTGTTTTTAATAATTGACCATCAGAGAGCCTTTGACTACGCAAATATATATATATATACAACAGTTGAATTTTGACACAACAAATTAAACGTAAGATAGTTAGCCTAAATGTGAAAGATAAGAGTAAGGTAAAATGTCCACTTACATGTGGCATATCAAATGATGGCAATGGCTGGCATTTTATATCCGGTGTCAGTTGAAGCATATCAAGATCAGTGATGCAACCTTTATTTAGTTGCATCCAGAGATCCTCATCGGCTGTGTTGCCAAAAGCTTCAAGAGTAGGGCTTGAATCAAGTTCCATGAAGCAGCTTGGCCGTTTCATGACAAAATCATCTCCCACTGCTTTAAAATTGGGAGTTCTGAGTACATTACGTTTTGACACACTTGCATCATCAAAAATGGTTACTGAGCTTTTTTTTTGCTACAGAAGTTCATATGTGAAGTTGATCAGTGTCAATCTACTGAGTCATCAATTCGATAGGTGCTAAGCAATATTTACTAGATTAATCTGATTACCTGAATAGAAACTGAAGCATAGTCTGAAGTAGAGAGGCTGCTAAGATCTTCTAGCTTCTTTTGCTGATCCTTTATGCAAAGTTCTAATGCTGCACGTCTTTTTCTTTCTTCCTCTAGTTCCATTGCAAGTTTTTCACGTTCTAATTCAGACTGGTGGGAAATGAATTATGAAATAAGATTGATTTAGCTAAAACAATGAAACTCACACTTCCAATAGTAATTTAAAGTTTTTAAACACATTTTGTGGCCAATGAAACCTTCATACCTTGTGCATATCATTCCGTTGCTTCAAGATGACTTGTTCCAATACTTCTGAATGAGAACCCTGAATATAGAATGTATGAACTATATGTTTGGAGCATTTTGATAAAAACTAATATAGATGAAATAGGACCTGTAGTTTTCCCCGTAAGTCTTCAATTTCTTGTTTTTGTCGTTTCAGTAGAGCAGCATCAGTTAAAATCTACAAGACCAAAAGTACTTGGCAACACAAACATCTAACAAGGACTACAAAGGTGTACAACATAATTCCTCAAATATGCTTCATACTGCGATTGGCCTACAAGTTTAACTTGATTCCACAAATATGTAGCTAGATATAAGAAAAAATCTACACAAAAAACATAAACTTTAATAGGCATCCTAATGATTTCCCATACAATTAGCCCATTCAAATGGTTCTGAGCAAATATGAGATTTGAAGTTACTAGCATCTAGCTATCAACAGGTAGTTGATCAAAGCAAAACTGAAAGACCAACCTCATTCACTTGGACACAATTTGTGATTCGCTTGGCTCTGCTTGCGAATTGAAGTGTCCCTCTACTTTCCTCTATGTGAACCTACAAGTTATCAATTACAAACCAAAGATATGGAGGAAAATTAAGAATTTCAGAAAAATTTTATTAGGAACTACCTCTTCTGGTGCAACTGTACAAATTATAGAAGTTTTTGAGTTACCACCGAGAGCCGGTTGAAGAATGCGGGTCAACTTACTATCACGATATGGAATGTGCCTCCTGTACAAATAAATAGTCATCTTAGACACCATTTAGACTCGTCAGTAGCATTTGTATGTTCCATTAATTAGATTCTGAATTAATTTCATATTAGGAATATAATCTTATATAAGCCTTATTATGATGAGTTACTAAATGAAAATAGTGAAACTATGAAGTTTTAAAGAAAGCATTGAGACATTAGTCTATGCTGCCTAGCAATGCTTATTCTTTTAGATATATAGCTACTAATTCGATCAAGACTGTAAAGGTTGCTGCCAATGGGTTTGAAACCTATTTCATTGGAACAGGGTTTGCTATATGGAAATTGGTCTATATTTCTAGACAAATTTTTGTAAAGATACTAAATATCTTTTTTGTATTATGAGTATAAACTATAGAGTCATGACATGCGATGTAGCATCATAAGAAATCAAACGACTCAAAATTCACAATCCAGTTTCCATTATGATGAAATAGGGGAACAATCAACTAGTTAGAAGTTGGAGTACCTTTGTTTTCCACTCTCACTGAGTTTGTTGATCACATTACCAAGAATCATCAAACTCTTATTAATGTGCTTCCCCTCCTTCAGTCTAGCTCCTCCTGTGCCTGTTTTAGCAATCCTCTCTGAGCCAGCTAAATCTACCAAGTTCTGTAAAAGCAAAGCATAAAGTTTGCTTTTGTGGTGATTGCATGATTTTGGACCTGAAATAAAAGAAGAAACACACCAGAACTGATACACGAATAGCATCTGCATTTGATACATCTCCAGATTCCATGGAATCTCTTGCACTGCTTTCAATGACCTAACAGGACTGCTTTTTTAATAAACTAACAACGGGGAGTGTAATATTGACCGACAAAAAGACATAATAGAAGTACAAACTTTAGGTTCCATACCATCCTAAATATAGTATGTGATCTGCTGCTCCGAGCATTCATGTTAGTTTCACCGAAATGCCTATTTTCTGCAACCAAAATATGATATTCACACAAAAGCCATATGGATTATTGATTTAATTTAGACACAACTCATTTTATAAACCTTCTCCGAGTTTGAGTAGTTCAATCACTTGTTCAGAACTGTTCACAATTTCCTCTCGTAGACCCGCCACGTAGATTCCTCGCTGAACTCAGAATGGGAAAGGTTTTAGCAGACAAATAGGCATTCATATCCTGAATATCTCTTATGCAGCAAATCTACCTCCAGGCTTTCATGAATTGGGAGTTTCTGGTTTCCCAGCGTCAGTAGATCATTAATCTCTTCATTGTAAATCTCCATATATGAGACCCTAATCAAGAACTCACGGTCCGTAGTCTATTTTCCCAACAAAAGCATCACTTTAACTTATTTTTTCTCGAAACTAAACTAAACCTAACCGAGAAACAAATCAAATCACATACCATCTCGATTGTACTAAATACATCCTTGACGGCAAGAGGGATGATTCCGGGATCCTCTTCCGAGCCATTCATGGTGAAAGTTTTTCCGCTGCTCGTCTGCCCATAAGCGAAAGCAGTCCCTGCAACCTAAAATGATGAATCGCCAGTACTGGCGGCAAAAGGAAGACAACTGAACTCACCGTTGAACCCATTGATGGCGGCTCGGATGATGGATTTGATGAGGGGATCATAAACCATCGTGTTGCTATAGCTCTGATCAAAGACATAATCTGATCGGAGGAAAAGAATAATAATCAGAAAGAAATATCAGGTGAAATCGGAGACGACGGAGGAAGAGGCGGTGGATCAGAGAGAGATTCACCGAACGCAAAGGAGACGCCAGAGATCGGAGTTCCAAGGGGCCAGTGAAGCGAGATGTGATTATCTTCGACCTTCCAAATCCGATCGGAGGACGGATCGACGGCGATCGTGGTCGAGGGGCGGAAGCGGACGGCGACGGAGATCTTCTCCATTGGCACTCGAGATCCTTCTCTTGCTTCACTGTGAGTAGTGACGGAAGGCTCCAAGGGAATTTGAACGGGCACTGCGCCTTCAGCGGGGCAAACGTTTGAACTACTTTTCGCTCTGGATCAGAGCTCGATTGGGCCCATAGATAGTTATATGGGCTGATGGCCCAAGAAAATGGAAGCCCGAGTTCAGCTGAAACATAGCAAAAGTTAAAAAGGTGCTTCTAATTAGCAAAATTATCAGAGTGGTATATTTTTATAAAAAATAATTATCAAAAGAGCCCTCATATTTTCAAATTCTCTTACCTACATCACCGTCCCTACCTGGTGCTGCGTCGACCATTGTCAATATTTTGACTAATACATTGTGGATAGTTTCAACATCGATTCAAAGATTGTCAACGTGCATGCTCCTGAAATAAAATTGCAGAGAGTGAAGGAGAGACCTATAAAGCACTCAAAAAGAGAGTTAAAATGGCACCGAAGGTGTGATCCCGGCAAGTCACTTCTACGCTTAAATTAGGGTTCGACATGATGAATTAAAGAGTTTAATGACTCTAAGAAATTAGAATAAATGTGTACGTACCTGTACCTATGGACATGAGTTACTTTTTTATAGTAGTTGATTTCCGAATTAATAGTATCCGTCTAAGAAATATTCTGATACACATGTTCTTATTTGGAAGGATTCTATTAGTTTTTGTATATTTTGAGAATATGTTTCTATTTCTTTAGAAGAAACGGCTCTGGGCTCCCCGAATTAGGCGGAGACAATCGTGTTTCAAAATAAGAATCACACACAAGAGGTCGGCACGTGATGCAGGAAACGTGCTAAGATTGAGGCACAGAAGGTCGGCACATGATGCAGGAAGCGTACCGAGACTGAGACAGGAGGTCCGCACGTGATGCAGGAAGCGTGCTGGATCCGGGGCAGGAGGTCGGCAGGTGATGCAGGAAGCGTGTCGGGTCAAGACAGGAGGTCAGCACCTGATGTAGAAAGCGTGTCGGGTCCAAGGCAAGAGGTTAGCACGTGATACAAGAAGCGTGCCGGGGCCGAGACAAGAGGTGAGCACGTGATGCAGAGAAATGTACCTAGACCGAGGCGAGAGGTCGGCACGTGATCCAGAAAGTGTGCCAAGATTGAAATAAGAGGTTAGGTTTCGAGTTCACGAAGAAATCTTCAAAGTTAACCGATAATTATGCTTATATGATTTTTGATTTTTCTTAAATCCCCCTTTATCTGATATTCACGTAATTATTAAATAACCCTACCTGATCAATCGAAAACCCACCGAAGCCTGTGAACAGAGGCTCGAACTCCGGCGAGAGGAGAATGTTGCCGGATTTGATAATTTGTAAATATAATATGCTCTTTCGATAACAAGTCCAAAAAATGACACCTCGTTTCATAGTTGATAAATAGTGCGCTCTTAATTTTTGTCTGTGCTTTACAGTTTACATCTTTCCTGAAAGTCCGTCGGCCTTTTTGATTAGGCTGCTGGCGCCGGCATCATGAGCTTCTTTGTCCCAATGGAGATCTCCATGCACAGAGCAAGGCACACAGTCATGATCGCCATGGTTTTGGCACCCGCATACCTCACCACTTGCTGCCCTCTCTCCATTACCTCGCGAATCACATGAACATCTCTGGCCTCCATGGGCACCGGCTGAAGTAATCTCCTGTTGTCCTGTAATGGCGTTGTTCTGTGATCAGACCTCACAGTGTGCCATGTCCTCACCAGGGTCTCTACGGCTCCATTGCCCACGGCGACCAAGACGTCCTTCATCTTAGCCTCGTGCATGGGGTTCGTAAGGCCGGTGAACAAGTCGTCGACGGCGTTTGTCTTCGTCCGCCTGTCGAGGTACGCTGCGGCCGCGGCGCCCACGATCCGGTCGATGAAATGCTCCGCGAGCTCTTTGCAGGTCTTGTCGTCGCGGAGAATGGCAACCCACCTCGGAGCACTACTCTCGTCTGATCTCCGGAATAAATCAGTAGAAGAGATCAAGCTCGATGACAACTCCCTCGCGAAGCTCCCGGTGACCTCCGCTGCGAAGCCTGACCCGGCGCTAGAGAAGAACTTGTCCAGAAAGCACTCGAGGAAGGTCGTAGCAGAGCCAATTCGCGATTCCGGCTCCAAGGACTCGACTTTTCCGGCGGTTAGCTCGGCTGACCGGAGCCCCCGAACGATCCCGGCGGCGACAGCCTCCGAAGCGCTAGAGATCGCAGCGGAGAACTCCAACGAACCCGCGAGCTTGGCGATTTGCCGAAAACTGGAGGGGACTTCTGAAGAACCAGACCAAAGGAAGCGGCTCAAGTCGGAGGAGACAAGGCTGATGGCCTCGACGGAGGAAGAGGCGGCGTCGGCTACAGAGATCAACGCTCCGGCGATCCTCGCGAGCTCTTTCCGCCTGCGCGCGATGGAGGGGAGGTGGTAGAACTTGTAGGCACCGTAGGCGGAGACTCCGGCGGCCGCGGCGAGGAGGATGAGGCGCCACCGCCGTCCTCGCCGGGAGGAACCGAGCCCTGGCGCGGCGAGCGATGGCATGAGGATCGAGGAGGTTGCAGCGCTGACTTGGCTTGGTGCAGTAAAATAGTTAGAATGCGAATCTGTCTGAAGGCTTTGACGTTGACTAAAGTCAAGTTCACATGGAATTGCATTGCGATGCAAGAGACAAGCAATTACGTTGAAAATTCCTCACTTTTTCACTGAAAAAAAAAAGATCGATGGAGGTATGAATTCACTTCTTTTGTATTCGATTGAAAGGAAACTTGTTGTGACTGATATTAAAGGAATTGAACGTTACATGTTTTGCACACACAAAGTTGGTGTGACATTAAGAAGAAGAGTCAATGCAGTTAAATGCTGAGTGGGACCGCATGAGGTGCTCCCTGCGCATCTTACTACGTCATTTATGTCCTCTCCGCATAAAATTCTCTATAAGCCCATTTCGCTGTCTATAAAAAGGCCCGTTTCAGAAAACGAACTAGGGCTCCGTCGACCACTACTTTGAGGCCCGGATCCGTTCCCTGTCGCCAGCCGCCGGAGCTCCTCCTCTTTTGACTCTGAGATTGAAGCGGAGGGATCAGTTACACGGATCCAATGGAGGGGGAGGGTTTGGGTGGGGATGGAGGCTCTGGGGACCTCGAAGAATCCGCCGCCTCGATCGAGAAGAAGGATTTCAGGAAAGGGAAGAGGTTTCACCAGGCGCTCATCAAGCTCTACCTTCCTCCTTCGCCTCGGCGGTCGCCGCCACCTCGACTGCCTCAAGTAATCTCTTTGGCCACCTCTTCGCCCTTCCAATTTTCCCCCCTACGTTAGCGAATTCTGAAACTTGTAGTTAAATGATTGCTGTCATTCCGCCAATTTAAGTGTTTCGAAATTTTTTTCTTATCTTTTTAATGTTATATTACTATCCAAGCAGGAGTAGCTTCAGTTCTTTTTGAGACTAGGATGCCCAAATCATAGATTTGTTATCACTAATCGGAGAAGTCAATGCAACTTGGGTATTGCACCCATTTCTCGCTTTCCATTTTATAGCATGATTTGGTTTTGTATTTGTTTTAAGTATATACACGTTGAATTATGTTTAAGTTAATCTTCTGTATGAAATTACAGTGATTCAGATATATTTGGATTGAAAATTTACTTTCCTGAAGTTAAGATTTATTATTTACTCTTCTCTTTTACTTTATCAAGTATTGATATATACAATCAATCTTGTGTGTAAAGAATTAGTTGATGCAAATGCAAATACGTACAGAGTTGAATCAGGAATTTATAATAGTGATGAAGTACATTCCCGTAATTAGTGATATGGCCACAAAATGAGTTCAACGATGTGATAAGTTTCATCTGATTGACCTCACATAGTATAAACTCATGATCTGTATATTTTGTTATATTATTATGAATCTGTCCTTCGACAAGTTGCCATTTGGCACATAATGAGTTCATACTTGTCATTTATCTTAAATAAACTTTCTTTAATTTCGAGCGAATAAAGGAAATGTTATGCCAGGCTCAATGTGAAAATGGCTCAGTAATTATTAGAGCTTATACTTTGATTGTTATCAACTGGGGTTATCGATGGCAGACTAGTTGAGTTTGTTTTCAATGGCCATTGTATTGCATGTGTTTGGATGTATCGTGTTGCTCTAGTGTATCATATCGCTCTAGAAGTCTAGACCATATTATTGTCTTAAGGGTGGATGAATTAATTGAGTTTAGATCAAAGGGAGAAACAATTGATACCATCAGGTTTGAGTGACTTAAGTAATACCAGGATTGATTTTCCAAGCTTATTGTCATGTAGATTTGAATTGTATTCCTTTATTTCCTTCTTCGAACTTGATTTTGGCTACCATTTCAGTCTGTTTCTAGTTTTTTAATCATGGATTCTTAAGCTGCTCCTGTTCACTATTAGCCAAATGGCTGACTTCTGGTTGAGTGGCAGTCTTAAACCTTCACGTTTGACCAAAGTAACTTCTCAATTGCTTGTTGTTGAAGGATGCAAATACAAGAATTGGAAGAAGATAGGATACAACTTGTGACTGTAACTTCTTCATTCTACCACTTCCTATAATTGTAGCAAAAGGTGATTATGCTAACTCCAAGTGGCTCTCATAGCCTGTCCCCAGGTTATGTGGAGGGAGGTAAATCACGGGGTCAACTTATAGCCAACCACCAAGTGGCTAGGGGATGGGAGGAAGTTTTTTCCCGAGGGTATGTGTCCGTTGGGAGTTGATCTATTGTCCCATTATAACAAGTCTGCCACCCTCTAGTCAATTGAGCACCCCTGTGGGGAATCTACCACTTCCTACAACTAACTTATACAAGTCATCACAAAAATAATTGATTATCTACTCCAAGGCAACAAATTGATGCAATCTTGAAATACAATTGATTAACTATTCCAAGGCAACAAATTGATGCAATCTTGAAATACAAATAGCACATGATAAATAACAAATTGATGCAATTTTTCAGATTTCCTTAGCCCTCTGGGTGCTGTCTATGCTGCTAAATAACACCAATATTTGATCTGTGTTTGCCTTCATTACTAAAATTACACCCTTGATAATCTATGACAGATACCTGTGGATGAGCTAGTGCCTCTTGTTTGTGGGGATTTGGATTCAAATTTTGACCAAGGTAATTGGGCGTACAATTCACAAACTATTTGTCGGTTCTTGTCATCTCACTTCTAACTCATTTGTTTTTGCAGATGTAGATAATGACGGAAGTGAAAGCTCTCAGGCTCTTGAAGATGACCTTGAACCCAAGAAACTCACAAGGGCTCAGAGAAAGAGGCTTAGGAAAAGGAAGTTGAAGGAAACTGCTTCAGTTGGAAGAAAAATCATTGGACCTTTGTTGCCATCCAATGCCCAATATGTGGACGAACCTTCAGAAAGGTCATTGCGTGAGAATGTTTGCGAACCTGAATGACTAACATACTAAAGAGTTCCTTTTATGGTATGTACAGCTTGTTATATTAACTGATTTTCTTTTAATTACAAGCTTAGATATCTTTTGTTTGCATTTATATTATTATATACATGAATTGCAGATTTTGTAGGATCTCAGGCTATTTGTTTGTCTCATGTACAGTCTCCGATTCCCATGGTAAATAAATCTGTAATGACCTGAAGCTCTGAAATTATTGATCTACATGATTTGTTTTAGTCCATCCAATTCAAATAATCCTGTCCAATCAAATTGGTTCATTCAAAGATATGAGCAGATCTTGTGCAACAGTCTTTGTTATGTCTCCCTAATAATTCCAATCGCAGATGGTCGTTTTCCTCTAATGCAACCAAATTTCCTGCAAGATGCTCTGCGGTGGCCTGACCTGATCCTTTACGGCCGCCGTCCGGCCGGGTCCGCCGATCAATTGCCGTTGGAAGAGAGAGGTCAAGTGCCGACCTCACCTGAGCGTTCTTTAGGTTCTCGGAATTTCTTCGACAAGCTCGTCCGTGGCAGAGAGAGAAGAAAGCTACGTGACGGCGACAGAGTGAATGCTTCGTCTGTGGCTGGTTTTATCCTTTCTTTCTCGATGAGTTTGCGAATTGGAGCTTCAGCAGAGGACGAATTGGCAAAAGGGACGGCACGGATAGAAGATGACAAGGAGCCGAGCAGGACTAGGAGTGGCGGCGTCGGGCCCGCGCGGGCGCAGTGTGTCGTAATGGCGCCGGACCAGGACAGCTGTCACCGGTGGTGTGGGGGCTCCTCGCGGAGCTCCGCCCTGTGGACCACGGCACCATTTGGAAGCAATTTCGATCGAACCAAAAGCAAACCTCAAAGGATTCATGCAAACTGACGATCAGAGGACATCGCCAGTCTGAATTTGCTCTCAAAAGAATAAAATGGGGACCCAGAAGAGCAGGAAAGCGTGGCTGTGTGGCTTGAGCTGCTCTTGCGCAACTGTAGGAAAGTGACGAACTGGGGAGGATGACATTGGCAACAGTAAAAAATAAAGGGCATGAAAAGATGTGAATATCCCAATTGCTTTGATCAAGTCATGCAAAAACCGTACTGGTGATGTGGATACGTTGCTTTCTTGCAGAATTCAAAAATTTCAGAAATCTTTTAATGAAACAAGTTGCTGCAGTGAAATGGTGAAGTGTCAGATTCAAAGATTTCAGGGGGATCAACTTCAGATAGCAACACTGATTGTGAAGCTTGGAGTCACCCAATGATTAGGTGTGTTCTTCAATACTACCTACTGCATAGCCATTTCAACACAGTCTTTGGTGAGTTCGTCTGCCTCGCGGAGCAAATGCATGTAGTGCGATGACGAGAATGCTCCTCGAGACCTTCTCCACAAGTCAACCTGCAGAATTGGACTAGAAGGCTCCCACTAATGCGGGTTTCTTCTTGGAAAAAAAAGGTATTAAATTTAAACACTATCTTCTTCTTCTTCGTTAACAGATAGATTAGACAAAAGCGTAAAGACTGGAGGCGTGGTGAAAGTGAGCAACGAGTGGCCGGAGGAGTCTTCAGAGGTAGAAGTGGTGGTTGGTGAACAAAGTGAAGACATTACACAGGCACTTTGTGTGCAGGGACGAGCAACAATTTGGGAGCAAGCACAAGAATTTGAAGACTTTAGAGGACTTTTATGACTTTGGATTTTGGAGTAAAGTGAAAGTTTTCTCTAAATAAAACATGAAAATGTCAAGGAGAAAGCTTTGAGACCGAGGGAAGACAGAGGAAAAGGAAGAGCGACCGGTTCTCCTTCCTCTGTCTTCTTCTAGCGGCCAATCCTTTTAATGATTTCTCCTTTTTTTCTTCCCTTTCAGAAGGCGTTTGTAGCCCAAGGAGAGCAGCAGAGGAAGCAGCCAAGAGAGAGAGAAGAAAGGAGACAGAGGCAGAGCAGACAGAGATGGAATCGCCATGGCTGCTGCTACTGATGAGGATCCACGACGGCGATCGCTGTGATCATCATCAAATTTAATCCACCAAAATAGATCTGCTCTCTTCAATCTCCGTAAATAGAATTCAACCACAGTAAGCGCATCATCGTCTTCAAGCTTCAACCTTTTCTTAATTAAGGACCAGAGCAAGGAAGTATATTTGTTCGTTTCTTGAATTCTAATTAATTTTTTGTTTTGATCGATGGATGCTTGGGTTGACGTGGTGGTTGCAGATCTTAAAGTTGGCTTGCTCTTGATCGATGATGGTGATGAAGGGTAGAGCAGAAATATGGGAGCGCCCACGAAACTGATAAGGAGCTCGACCAAGACCCGCCTAGAAGTCGTCCGCCTACATCGCCGGAGCCGCACCATGTCTCATGGCTTCCATCAAGGCCTCTTAAGCTTCCCCGACGGCCTGGATAGCGGCGACCACGACCACGTCGCTCAGCTGAGCAGGCGGGACAATGGTTGCGTCGCCAGGGTACACCCCGCGCTCGTCGTCCCAATCGAAGAAGAGACAAGCATCTACGATTCCGCTGCCGTAGGAGCCGCCGCCGCTGCTGGAGGTCACATGCTTTCTGACATGTTCAATTTTCCGCAGTCGTCAGGGTTGGCGGCGCCGATGGACTTCCGTATCATCCCTTCGAGATCCATGGCCATCGGCGCAGCCGTGGACTGGTACGGCGCCGACCAGCATCCCCACGATCAGCAGCAGCATTCGGTGCCTGGTTTGAGCACCGACTCCTCCGCCGCGATGCAGCTTTTCCTCATGAGCCCGACGGCAATGCAACCGTCACCTCAACAGATTCGATCTTCATCTTCGCCACCACAAGTTGCTGCCTTTCATCATCATCGCTTTACGGAGTCATCTCCCTTCGGCGCCGGCCGGGTGGTAGAAGGCCAAGGACTGTCTCTCTCTCTCTCCTCCTCCCTGCAACACCTGGAGATGCAGGCCAAGGCCACCGACGAACTCCGAGCGAGGGAAGGGATCCCATACTTCAATAACAATCAACACCTGCAGGACCAGCAGTTGCACGTCGCCGCCTTTGGGGGCAGCGGTGCCGGCATAGTCAACGTTTTGAGAAGCTCCAAGTACGCCAAGGCGACGCAAGAGCTACTGGAGGAATTCTGCAGCGTGGGAAGAGGACAAACCAAACAGGCCAATAAACTCGCAAAGCGCGGTAGCACATCCAATTCTAACCGTAACCTGAGCAGCATAGGCAGCTCCGGCAGCGCATCAAAGGGTTCTCCCGCTTTGTCTCCTGCCGAAAGATTTGAGCTCCAGAGGAAGAAGACCAAGCTCCTCTCCATGATCGACGAGGTACGTATAATTTACCAATACAATTTTCAATTTCCGGCAATTTATTCATCACATATAGAATACTTTTCTTCAACTGCAACAACAGCACTGATTAGATTTTTGCACCGAGTCGATTAGTTGATCTGTTTCTTTCATCAAATCCTGCGTATGTTGGACTGTACTACTTCAACCGCGTGCTCTTGTTATCTTCCCAACAAAACTGAAATGCTGATGTATGACATTTGTCTTTCTTTCTCTCCACGATTACATCATGATTCTAGGCACCAAAGGCATGATATACAGAGGGGAATTGATTATTGTACATGCTTAGAAATTACTGCGATTTCGTTGATTGTGATCGCAGGTGGACAGGAGATACAACCGCTACTGCGAGCAGATGCAGATGGTGGTGAACTCGTTCGACTCGGTGATGGGGTTCGGGGCGGCGACGCCGTACACGGCACTGGCGCAGAGGGCCATGTCGCGCCACTTCCGGTGCCTCAGGGACGCGATCGCGGCGAAGCTGAAGCAGACGTGCGAAGCGCTCGGGGATAATAATAATAATACTAGAGGCGGCGCCGCTGGGAGTTCTGGTGGCTCCACCAGCATCACCAAGGGCGCCACGCCGCGGCTCCGCCTGCTGGACCAGACCCTCCGCCAGCAGTCCGCCTACGTCCAGTTGGGCATGATGGAGCCGGAGGCGTGGCGGCCGCAGCGCGGCCTCCCGGATCGCTCCGTCAACATCCTCCGAGGCTGGCTCTTTGAGCACTTCCTTCACCCGTACGCCTTCTCCTCAAAGCTAATTTACTACTTGGTTTACACGTTTAGACATATTTACTTCTCCTCTTCATATCAATCCTACTCCATCTTCGATTTCAAATTATCTCTAGATCGACATTCTAAACTCATCTATTCCTGTTGGATGGAATTGCATGCCTTTTTCGCAGTACCTTAAAGCTTCTCATACAGTGATTTGTGATCCACTGTACATGAAAGATCTGACAGCGAGCATTCATTACATATTATTCCACTGCCACTCTTGAATTCATGCATGTAGCCGTAAAGGATTGTCTTTTCCTCAACATCTGTTCACTTCCATGAAGTGGCAGAACAGAGCATGCATACCCTGTGTCCTATGAACAGGCTTTACTTTTAACGTTGTTTAGTTCTTGTTGTCCATGTGCTTAGTCGTCCTTGCGCAAGAAAAGCTGCAAGAAGAAATCGATAGCGTGGTTTGGTTGTGTGGTTTCTCAGGTACCCGAGTGATGCAGATAAGCATTTGTTGGCGAGACAGACAAGTTTATCCAGGAACCAGGTTTGTCCCATGAATCTCTTCCCGTGATTTTTTTATTAATTAACCTCGTAAACTGCGAGATCATGATCGATGTAGGTGGCCAACTGGTTCATCAACGCGAGGGTGAGACTGTGGAAACCGATGGTGGAGGAGATGTACCTCCAAGAATCCAAAGCGGAGGAAGAGGAGGTGAAGGAGGAGGAAGCGGAGCCGCCGCCGGAGGAAGACATGAACCAGCGAACCCACTCACCGACCATGAGACCCGAATCCGTTAACCCGCCACCCGAAAGCGGAGACGGCTCTTCTGCGAGCACGCCGTGGCGGCACGACCACGGCAGCAGCCTCGCCGGCGCCGACGAGGCATTCGAAGTGCACCGGTTCTCCGCGGCGGCGAAGCCCGGCGGTGCCGGAGACGTGTCGCTCACGCTCGGACTACGGCATGCCGGAGCCGGCGGAAGCGCGTCGGAGAAGAGCAGATTCTCGGTTAGGGACTTCTCCAAATGTTGAATTTAAACGATGCTAGAAATCGATCCGCCATTGACGCAACGAGTTAACTAAGATAGACACAGCAAGAACATAGAAATTAATGCATAAGATCTTTTGCAGGTTTCATTTTTTTATTAAATTTTGTCACCGGAGAACACGAACGGAATTGCGAATGATGCTTCACAAACTGATGCTCCCAAATTGAAGTAATGGCAATTTCAACTCCATCTTCATCTTCGACTATCAATCACAAGCATGTCGAGTATTCATGGAGTTTCATTAGGCAGGGGCGAAGTTAGAATCTTGGTTCACTGTAAACAACATTATAATTACTAAAGTAAAAAATATAAAATCTTATAATTATAAAGCATTACAAAATAACTACTTTACATAGACAGTAAGACTATCATTTATCCAATCATTACCCATTCGATCACACAATGTCGTAGTCATAACTAAAGGTGCAAACTAATTGAATCGAGTCGAATAATATGAAAATATTGATATTTTGAGTTCTAGCTCGAAAAATATATGTGATAGTTGAATTTGATTCAAAGCTCGAAAATATAAGTAATTTTGGCTTGAGCTCCATTCGAAATAAAATTCGAGCTTGAGTTTGGTTTGAATTATTCGAACTTTGATTCGAGCAGAATCAAACTGTTCGAAATGACTTAAATTTGAGTTCAGTTCGAATTATTCAAATCTTAATTTGAGCATATTTAAATTAAAATTATGTAAAAATAATCACAGTTCGATTTGAGTTCAGCTCGCGAGTGACTCGTGAACAATCGAACAAAATATTATGGGTTAGAATTCGACTCAAAAAATTATCGAACATATTCGAGTTATACTTGAATTTGATAATTTCAAATACGATCAAATATTTTTCGAGACGGATCAAAAAGCTCACAAACATACTCAATTCGCTTGCACCCCTAGTCGCAACCGGTAGAATTATTGCCAATGTCAGAATCTTATAAATCAACAGGTACACCATATTTTTCTTTGTTCGTCAAACCTTTCAATCCTTGAAATACTTTGTTAGAACGTTGGGTGCCGTAGGGAATGCTCTTGCTCTTCCCCTTATGACTGTTCTTTTTGGAAATTTAATCTAGGCCTTTGGAGGAGAGTCCAACCTACATGATCTACTCGATGAGGTTTCCAAGGTACGTATGCCTGCCTACCTCAAACATTTTATAGTTCCTTGACATTGAGAATTAGGTTAGCCTTAGAAAGAGTGAACTTTTACTGATGCAATTGAATGTAGCAAATCTATCTAGTAGTATAATATAAATATATATGTTTATAATGTCTGAGCCAGTGTGGGCATCCACATATGTTCCGCCCGTGTCATTAGGTAATTGAAATTAAAAAAACATCTTAAATTATATAAATAATTAAAAAGATTTTTTTTTAAAAAGATTTTTTTTTCAAAAAACACATCTTATCATATATTTTTTAAATACTCTTTATTTTAGTATTTGTTGT
Source organism: Curcuma longa (assembly GCF_044706935.1). Taxonomy (NCBI): domain Eukaryota; kingdom Viridiplantae; phylum Streptophyta; class Magnoliopsida; order Zingiberales; family Zingiberaceae; genus Curcuma; species Curcuma longa. The sequence continues at coordinate 3,241,350 of NC_133875.1, forward strand.
AGCAACTACTCAATCTATTTCATTTTAATTAAAATTATTATACATAAAATACTAGTATATCAAAATACTATTATCAACTTAATCAAAATTATTTTAAAATAATTTGATTTATTATTATTATTATTTAATAATTAAAAAAATCTTTTTAATTTTTATCCTAATTTTATATAGAAGCGTAGGCTTGGTCACTTGGATGCTAAGGATAATGAATAATATCCATATATTCGGGTAACTTCTGGCCATTAGCGATTAGTTTAGCTTGTACCTGAACCACTAAAACATTAAAGTTAAAAGAGGAATAAGATCAAAGAAACCACACCAAAAAAAAAACAAAAAACAGAAACAAAATTATTCAGAGCATCTTCTTATTGTTCTTTGTCTCTTCTAAATCCCAGAAATTTCTTAGTTCTTAGTCTGCTGATGACAATTAAGTTGTTGTGACTATGCACCATCTCGAAGACAAAATATATAGTTAATATATTTCTCTGAATTAATGCAATTAGCTGTACGAATCTCAACCTTCTCTCTCTGTCATCTTGCTCTGTAAAGACTCAATTAAACAACATGCATATCTAATTTAATTATATTGTTTTCAGACAAAACGTAATTAATTAATCCCCTGAGATTCTTGGCTTTTGTCTACTAAAATGAAAACGAAGAGGCACCAGCTTCAATCAATAATAATAATAATAATGTTTAAGATTTTTACAAATTATTTTGGTAATTATCTTCTTTATATATATATATATCAACCACTACGTGTGGAAATGGAAAACATTAAATTAATAGTTGTAACCCGTGCTTTGTTTTTAATTTCTTTTGTGATTCTCGTCTAGAGATGTCCTATATTACTTCGATTTCTCTCTTCATGTCTGATGTCTCCATTCAATTCCTTTCTCGCAAGGGCTACAATTAGTTCTAAATAAACTTGGGTTATGGCTAAGTGGGAGGGTGATATTGGAATGACTCGATCAGATTGAATCATGTATCTTATATTTTGTTTGTAATTTACGATTTGATCGATTTGATTGAGCCGTGCCAATATCGATCTTTGCTTGGTCTAGATGCTTATGTCAAGTTGGAGTGGCTTAGCTTGGAGTATAAATCAAGGTATGAGCTGAATTATATTTAGACTTATGATTCAACATAGAGGAAACAAATTAGTAATAATTTTGTGTATAAATTAAATTTATAGTCCTCTTTAGTTAATTACCTTTTTTTATAAACTAACTAGATGTAAACACAATTTAATAATTATAAAAAAGACATCAATTGTAATGATATAATTAGGCTATTATCTCTAATAGCCCTTTTATACAAATCACAATAAAATTATACACTTATAGTTCTTCGAATGTCTATATATGACTTGTTTATAATTTTACAAAAATATCTTGAAATTATTTTTTTAAAAAATATTTTGTAAATTTTCATTTTTTATATTTTACAAATGACTACATAAATCTCTAAAACATAGTGACTAGTTATACAGAATATGACTTGAGGAAGTCATCAAATCATTTGAACACGATTTGATTGAGAAATATATCAATTATTATTTAGATGGATGATTAATTCTATGATGGATGGTCAACTTAATGTATAAACATCATCTAATAAGGTAACCCCTCGGGGCACGGGGTAGATCATTGGTGGATTCTTCAGAGTATCATAGTTAAATTTATTGACTGAAACATGTATATTCTCTATTTGATAAAAAAAATATGAAAAATAGCACAAAGTAAGTGGATCAGGCTACCATATGACGAAGCGGCCGTGTTATGGCGGATCAAATCGATCACTTCTAAGATTTTGGATAGGCATTTTACATCTGACTAATTAAAGGATCTATTTTTAATTGCTTTGGAACAATTAGGAGATTTCCTAAAAGAAATATAGTTATGGTTCTAGTGGCAATATGCTATTGGTTGGTAGTTCCATTGGTGGGTGGTTATATTTATGAGGTCAAATCAATATGATCTAAAAAGAAATATTTGAATATCGATCTACAAAGTATCATACAAAATCTCATCGATCGAATCACTTTTTCTTCAATCGAATAGCTTTTTCTTCGACAAAAAGATGAAATCCACTACCCAACGGTCTCACGACCATCTGTGAAGAGTTAAATCAAAAAATTACAGTTGACCATTTCGGAAGAGAGCATTGCCTCGACTTTGTCGAAATTCGACCCTTGTCTATTTCAACAGATTTATCCTATTATAACCAACTCAACTATGTCCTGAAAATAACTTTTTTTTGATTCGGATAAATGGAATAACGAGGTAGGTTTAAATCTGTCACTGACACTTTATCGAGGAGAAAGATTTCTTTTTCCCTTCTAAAAAGCCAGAAGTTATCTACTAAAGAATCGCTCATTTGGCAACTACTGTTGAATTAATCATCCTGGTTTGAGCTTATAGATTGTGCAGGTGTTTTCCACAAATTCCCTGCAACATACAGATGCTACAAGAACAGGACGCTGTCACTCACATGGATTCTTATGTTCCGGAATCAAATACTAGTTCGTATAAGCTGTTCACTGACAAGAAGATCACCTACTACAAAAGCAGAAGATGGGGGCAGTTTACAGGCTATATGATTATTTAACTTGGATCGAAGTTATGCATTCTACACGATTGAAACTATCAATGAGAGCTCCAAACCACATGGAGCCTCGAGCATGTCTGTCATTTGCTTGTTATTGTATTACAGCTTCGTTTCTCCCCACCGCACGCCATTAACAACAAAAAGAAGAAGAAGAAGAAGAAAAAAATGTTGAACTTTAGAGGATTGAAACACTGGTATTTGTAATCATTGCAGAGTAGTAAACAGGAAGAATCGAAGTTAAATTCCTTCCCTCTTCCGAGCAAATGGCGATGTAGGTGAAGCATACCACTTTGGCCTGCCTATCAACTGCCTCTTTATAGAAATGACAGACCATAATCCATTATTTTAAGCCCTGGATTCTGTGACAAACAATACTACCAATGGCGTGCAGGCCAATGAGGCATCTTCGCTTCTTTTTTGGGTGGGAAAAACGACCATACGGAGGAGGAAGCTTCATTCAGCCATGGTGTTCATGCCCTTTACGCTTCCATTAATTTGCTTTCCAGAGTCATCTTTTTCTTTAATCTCAACGCTTTGTATCCTGAGCACTGTACTGTGGCATGAAATGGAAGGGTTTATGACGAATTTGATGCTTTCTGAACAAATCCGAAGCTTCATTGTGCTCGAACAGGAGAAGGCTATGAGACAGTTTGGATCTGTCCTTCAACAAAAGATATCTTTCCAGCAGTGAAGTGCAGTATACTTTAATAAGAAACATGTTTGCCACTGAGATCAGAATCACATGCCCTGGACAAGGTTCTTCTACTGCTAGCACTTATTCCTAGGAAAAGTTTCAACTCTGATCCGCGAGTTTGGATGAGACAAACTCAATTAATGAGTCGTGGGACTAGGCCTCGGCCAATTTGAGCATCTGATCTTCCCCAGACTGACACACTGACCCAATTTTTTCTCACGAGTCAACTGTAGCTTGGTTCACCTACATCACCATTGCATATCTAGGAGCAACACCAAAGCTACTGTCAGGTTAAGGAAGAGCCCACTGCATGATCGATTAAACAAGTTAGTCAAATGCTCGGTTTTGGCTTCTAGTGCAAGTGGCCTTCTGTTCAACCTACAAGTTGCAGGCATGGTGGATATGAACTCAGGGAATGGCCCTTTGGGTTGAGGAGCTTGGTGGTTGAACTGTTTCACGAATCATTTGGGTTAGTTTGACTGTTCCTCCACGCATTTGGCTTCTCATTCTTCTTCTTCTTCTTCCTTTGATGTTGTTGTTTCCTCATCGTTGTATTTATGTTGCAGGAATTGGAATGGTGAAGTTCACGGCTGCCGCAAGAGACTCCATTGATGCTGTTTCTGCAATTCATAAGCGCTCAAAAAGGTTTCACTTTTGCTTTCGTCTCTCTTCTAGTCTTCTTTAGGTGATGATTCTATGAACCAAAACCTTCAGTTTTCTTCGATTGAGTTGTTTGTGGATCCTTTCAAACAAAATTGCTTCTGCTAGATTTGATCAAATCCAAGATTTCTGAAATGACAGTGATTGTGAAAAGAGAATCAAGAAAGATAAGCTCGATGCATCGGTCCAATCATTTCATCATGTTAGTGTGGTAAAGCTCCTTCCTCCTTTTCTTCCTTTTTTTTTTACTTTATGAGGTTCCAAATAGCTTGTTGGCTCCCAGATGTATGCAAAACTTAGCTCCATTTGCATTTATGAATTCACCAATAGTTCTTCGAAACCAGTTTGTATGATCTTTCTTATTGCACTGGAATCTGCATTTGATATGGTTGCAAGGATAAGGAAGAAGACATTCTAGCTGAAATGAACAAAAGCTCATCGCCCAAATATCTGATTGAAAGCTCTTTAAAGGCAGAGGTAATATCCAAATTGTTCATACAGGCTTCTTTCCAGTTCTCACATATTAGACAGCATCTCATAGTCTCACTTCCTCGATGCAGATTCTACAACTGGAAAAATGCCTTAAAGATCAGTTTGTGGTACGCCGGGCACTCGAAAAAGCACTCCGGCATGACATTTCTTCTGTCGATGAATCATCTACTAGTTACATCCCAAAAGTAAGCTCTTTCTTCTCTTAGCAGCATCCCTTCCTTCGCTAGATGACATTGCTTGAACTGAAATGCCACAATGAGGCCAGGACTTCCAGTTGCTTCTTACATGAAGAATCAGTATAAACCAGTAATTCAGATTTTGCAATTGGCTCATCCAAATTTTTTTGATGTCAGCCAACAAAGGAACTAATAAGAGAGATTGCAATGTTAGAGCTAGAGGTTGTGCATTTGGAACAACATCTTCTATCCCTCTACCGGCGAGCATTTGAGCAACAAATACCCAATGCACCACCACATGCTGTTGAAGATGAAACTATGCAACCGCTAGTTCCACAATCAGCACCATTTCCAGAAGCTGCCTCACATGATCTGTCTTTCAGAGAAGTAGCATCGGCAGTTCAGTCAGGTCATAGTGTACCTATGCGAAAATCTTCAAACTATTTACCAAGTGAAGCTTGTAGTGTTCGAGGTCAAGAGAAGAATAGCCGCAGAATTCACCGCAGCCATTCGTCGTTAGTGCCACGTTCAGTTTGTTCAGCTAAAGGGATACCTTGTGCTAAAAATCTAGCTCGAGCTTTTGGGGCATGCCATACTCTACCACTGTCTTTCCTTGAAGTATGTGATCATGCTAAACCTACTTCTTCCATGGAGCAAAAGAAAGCTCTTTCTCCTTAGTTTCTAACAATTGTTGCCTTTGGTCTATGGACAGCATGGGCAAAGCTTCAATTCAGGGGTAACGAGCCTCGCAGAACACCTCGGAACTACAATCAATCATCACATTCCTGAAACACCAAACAGACTCTCTGAAGAGATGGTCAGGTCAATGTGTGCCATCTATTGCAAACTCAGGGACCATCATGTTGGCCATCATGGTGTTTCATCTTCACCTACCTCTTCCTTCTCATCAAGGACCACTTTCTCTCCCTGTTATACCAGAGAATTATGGAGTCCTTGTCATAAGAGGGATGCAATTCTTGACGCGTGGTTTGACAATTCTAGATGTTCTGAAAGATTGAAGGAGTTAAGCGGACCTTACAGTATGATGGTAGAAGTGTCTTCCATTTGCAAGGCCAGTAGAAGGTGCAGTGATATCCAAGAAATGCTGCAAAGCTACAAGTAAGCCACTGCCTGATTCATATTTGATAATTGGAACTTTGATCTCTGCCATTTGTTTGACTAGCTGTTACATATGTAAGTACAGTGACAACTGAGAACTAAAGTACTGTTTGATCTCAGTTTACATCATATGAAGCTTTTGTTTGCTGAGTTTGGAACTGACTTGTCCTTTTACAGAGTGCTTGTCCAGAAACTGGAAACAGTTGATGTAAGAACGATGAGCAACGAGGAAAAAATCGCATTCTGGATCAACATCCACAATGCAATGATGATGCATGTAACTACTACTTTTGCAAGTAATTCATCATCAACCATTTAGCTTCCAGAAATTAACCCTCATCTCCTCTTGTGATTGATAGTCATACCTAGAGCATGGGATTCCAGGAAGCAACATGAAAAAGGCTTCATTGGCCACCAAGGTAATCTAAAGTTATTTTGTTTTATAGAGATTGTAAGCTTGAAATGTTGATATTCTTCATCTCAGAATATGTACAATGTTGGCCGTCGAATGGTAAACGCTGATACTATACAGGGTTCCATACTCGGTTGCCAAATGAATCCTCCTGGGCAGGTATTTATCATGCTTTTAATCCCTTTTTTGCTTGATACTATGCTTAACTCCTCTTCATTGTAGTGGCTGAGGGCATTACTCTCCTCAAGAGTAAAGATCAAACACAGTGATGAATGGAAAGCCTATGCCATTGAAAACCCTGAACCTTTAATTCGCTTCGCACTTTGCTCAGGGAGCCATTCGGATCCTGCAGTAAAAATTTCTCACTTGTGTTTATCTTCATCTGCACCATGCTGCAAGTCTAAAACCTGAGTGAAATTGACTTTGGCTGCCTTCTGCTCCAGGTTCGAGTGTACAACTCCAAGAGATTATTCCAACTGTTGCAGGCTGCCAAGATGGAGTACATCCATGCGACAGTGACGATTGGCAAGGGGCGCAGGATTCTTGTGCCAAAGATCTTGGACTACTTTGCGAGGGACTCCAACTTGTCCTCCCAGAAACTGGTGGAGATGATCAAGTGCCATCTTCCTGAAAGCTTAAGGCTCATGGTCGACGCGTGCCAGGGAAGCAGTTCTGCAAAGCTCATCGAGTGGGTGCCGCACAACGTCTCTTTCAGATACTTGTTGCCTAGGGACCTTGGAAATCTCAAATCTCATTAAGGGCATAAAACATGCAGTAATGTATGAATCCTTTGTAAAATGATGCTTTCCAAGTAATTAACAAACTTTTTGTTTCTGTTAATTCAATATAAGATGTATACAGAGGACCATAACGGATACACACATCAACTATTCGTTGTTCAGTTATCATGGGATTTTATCATATTGCTATTGAAGCTACTTTTAATTCAACATAAAACAAATCATTAATAGGGCACGTTCTAATCATTTTCAATTATCCAGTAAAATACTCCATGCTAAAACTTTTAAACCGGTGTCAACCTGCTGTTTAATGAGCATGATACCAGGAATAGAGGAACAAGATCTCCCAAATACTAATCTTTTCGTGGCATACACTTTCAGTAACCTCAAAGAGGTACAGATACACAAACACAACTATGCTTACAATTCAGTAACATACATTAATCATAAGTGTGTATAGACAAAGCAATGTAGCTGTTTATTCATGGAGACAGATTCTTCAACAATAGATGACATAGTTGACCACAACAGAAAGTAGGCAAACTTACAACATCGAAATAGAATACCCATTTCATGACATTTCTTTGGGTGGGTCACTTTGAATTCCATCCATAAGCAAGGTATTGGACAGGATATCTGCACAACGTCTTGGTTCATGAACAAGATGAAAGAGGAGGAAAATTAAAGAGAAAGGGAATAACATGTATCAATGACCAATCATATATGCAGAAGCATTCTTAGCACAAGAAACATCGAATCTAGATGATACAGATTCATTGTTGTAGGTCAAAAATGAGAGAAGATTGTCGAGATACACACACACACACTATAAAACTCACAATTTATGTGCTACCTAAATCAAACAAAATGCCAGGTTGGTTATGCGACTGCTTAGGAACTATAACAGTCATGAAAACAGCACTGGGGAGTAAAATCCCAACATCCAGAAGATAAAACGCAAAATAGAACTGATTTGGTGAAAAGGTAATGTTTAAAAAGAGTAGTCGAAAAAAAAATTCTCATGTCAAAAGGAATCATCATTTCACAGTAACTCTAAAATCAACAAAATTGTACTCTAGAACTCCAAAATCTCTTTCAGCTGAACTCCAAAATCTGATGCCTAGCATGATAGACTTGTAGCCATTTCATGAACGCTTTCCTCTAATATAAATAACTAAAATATCCTCAAGTCTAAAAATCTAGTAAAATCAAGTAGAAACACACCCTAAATTGAGCCTTTAATAAAATGAAACCTAAAAAAATCAAATTTAGTCTATATTAAAACACTTAAAATAAAATCTTGATCAACTAAGCTAGCACCAAAATTTAGTTAAGCTAACTCCATAATTGAGTATGTCAGCAAATCAATTTTTAATGAAGTTAGAAACAGCTAACGCCTCAATCTCATTAAACTAATACCTCAATTTAATTAAGCTATCACCTTACATAATGGTCTAATTGGTGGCCACAAACAAGTTCTAAATTGATTTATAATCACAATTCAAATCTTACAAGTCACTGTTGAAAATTGATGTCTTGTTCACTTCACGCTACTTATATGATGTGTATACCCTATTTCAAACAAGAAAGTAGGCAAATGGTCATTTTTCCCAATGGTTCCTTGAGCCATACAAGATATTTTAAATATAAGTCTCTTTTAATACTCGATACTATTTATCATCATGACATCAAATTTGTCAAGTAGACCATGAGTTGACTATTGAGAACACTTTAAATTGTCTTAGTCGTCAGGTGGGCCATCTAATCAATGGATTCAAATGCTCTTAGGTTCCAAAAGGACCTGTCATTGTAACACGCGCAGTAGAAGATGACCATTGAGAACACTTTGCATTGTCCTGGCCCTCAATTGGGCCATCTTAGTGGTGGATTAAAACATTCTAAGTTCTAAACAAATTTGTAATTGTAGAAAAACATTTTTAATTCTTTCAATACCTAATTGCTCTGACCAAATAATATCTTTTTCAATCTTCCAATTAGCGTTACACATCCATACATCTTCTCTCCATTTTTTTCTGCCAACTCAGCACTCAATTTATAAAGTATGGGGGATTGTACTATAAAATATTCTTTTTAATCTAAGAGGTGCATTCATGCTGATAGACATTTTAACAATGTCCATTGAGGTCTAACTGTAGTGCAGCATGATAAAAAAAATTACTTTATGGGTTTTGTCCAAGGGCATCCACTAATTTGATGCAACCATGCACTTGTAAAAGCCTCTAGTGCACCACTCGATCCATAACCTCTTGTTTTAAAGAGAAGATATTTTAGTAGTAGTTCTCCCTTTGAGCTGCTTGTTAACTTCATAACTGTTGGATAATTTAGAGCAGAATAATATTCTCACCACTGCATTGCAATATCATTTAGAGGATTAAAATTCTGAGAAATTGCAAAGACACTAGACTGGACACAGCGTCCATGGAAAAAGAAATTTCTTGAGGAATTTCACAGCTCATTTCCTCAAATTATTTTCAAGAAAAGCTGCACTGAAAAAGATAGTGAAAAGGAATGGAGTCTTCCACGTGTCTCTAGATGTAACACAACCCTCATAGATAAATTTAGCGTCTAGATATCTGGCAACAAAACAAGATAATTAATAGCAGATTGGGAACAGCCTGATAAATATATATATCTAGGGTTGCCAAAAGTGCTTTAACATGGTATCTGTGGCAAGAAATTCCAATCCATAGGAGAGAGTACTTGTAATATGCAATGCATATTGTAGTAAACCCATTTTCCTGATTCGCTAGTGCCATTCTAATTGCTACACATTGATTACTCCATTATTTGAGCAAACTTATTTCTAGAGGCATGATTTGACTGAGTATATTGAATTGTGACTGAAATAATCAGCATATTCTAAATTTGACAAATTAACACAACTAATCAGCATAGCTCATTAACCTGATTGATAAAACTCAGTTTGCACTGGAGGCTGTATGACAAGGAGCTGAGGTATCAGTTGGAAGACTGACCACATGATTCCCAGTGACCCCTTCATTATTTGATATTGCTGCTGAGTTGACTACAACAGGTGAAGCAAAAGCACTAGCATTGTTATCTCTTGTCGCTAGGTGATTTACCATTTCTGAGCCTGTGTCAATTTGTGTATTTGGTTGTCTTCTAAGTTCAGAAGTAAGATTAGGCACAGCACTATTACGAGAGAAAAACCTCTCTCTCCATCCCCGAGTACTCTTGGTGATAGACTCTTTGTACCTAAATGGTAACACAATGTGGCCATTTTCAGTCCATCTGATCGTCTAGTCCTTAAAACACAGCAAGCAAGACATGATATACCTCATTGAGACAGCATTTAAACGAGATCGCACAGATTCTGAGAAACATTGAAAATCTGATGGTCCCGGCCTGTCTTGAAGGACTGGAATTGATTGGCTGGCATAGGTAATGTGCAAATACTATCTATCATACAATGCAAGATACAAGGAAATAGATGAAAACAAAGATGTAATCGTATGGAGGACCTGCTGGTGATACTGGGCCTGCTGTGGTTGGTGCTGATTTCTGATGCTATTGCATCATTCTGTTCGACTTGAGTTGAGATCGGGTGTGTTTCTTCTGTTGAGGCAGTTGGTTCGTTTTCTTCTTGTGCAGAAGAGGAAGATCGATAACCAACATAAGGTGCATTTGGATGTGGAGAGAAGATCAAAAACTGTGGATGGCGATGAGATCCTGACCGACCATGATGCCCTTCTCTCCTGGAAATATGGTGCACCCTTCCCATTGCTGCTGCAGCAGCTAAGTGCTGCATTAAGCGCTCTTCAAATTCAGCTTCACTTCCACCTCCTGGTAACTGCAGTATTGATAAAAAAAAAAAGCTTATCATCTCCTATAGAAGGATGAGACTATGAAATATGAAATCAACATGACTACCAACATGCTGCAATTCGAAATCTCCAAGAGCTGGATGATGGAAGATAGTAGTTGTTTGTGTTTTGTTTAGTCTAATGTTCCTCTCCCTTATTACAGCATCAAGCAGTTCCTGGCTGCCATGTTCAACATTAAACAATGAACTGAGGATGTGGGAAAATTATCCTAATAGATTTGTCATTTTGCGATCTATGCCATATCAAATGAAACCTGGTAGGATCCTTCAAAGACACGGACTGCCAACACATGGGGCAATGGGAACTCCTCTGGCACCTGCTTGCAAATTCTTGGCATGAATACCTCAGTTCCACTAGCATCCATGCTAGGCACTATTGATATTGTAAATGAAGAAGAAAAAAAAAAGGGATGTGCACTAAAGATCATTGAGCCAACTTATTTCCTAAGAAGCACATTAACAACCAAGTTAATGGATAAAATACAATGAAACTTGGCCTAGCTTACCATAACGACTGAAACTTACACCACTGAGCAACAACTGTGAGTGCATTAATAATGACTAGAATTCGATAATATAAGGCACATGCCTTATTAGGTGGAAACAGGATCATAGAATGCCTATTTCCGTTGACCTTAATAATACCTGCAGTGCACGGCTGATAAGATCCTGGCTTGCTGAGCAGGAAACATAGCGTCTAAAATAATTGGTCCTTAGCAACAAATATACAACATCATGAACAAAGACGTTGATTACCACTCGAGAATGCACTGGAGATGGAACTCATGCTTGCAGCCAGTAACCTATACGAGCAACGACAGTAACGCAAAAAATGATAAAATTAAATAAATCCAGATTACGTGACAAAATTGTTGATTTTATCCGATCAATAAAAGATCCAGTAAACCACGTACTGTCGAAGGATCACTTTGGCAGAATTCTTCAAGACATATGCTGCAGGCATCGTCGCAGGCATCTTGGATGCCCCCTTCCACAAAAGCCGCAGCTGACGACAAGTCCTTCTCCATCTTTGCGCCCTCCTCCATCCCTAAACCCTAAACCCGATAAATTAACAAACCAAAGGAAGGAAAACAAACCAACAAGGAAACAAAGAAGTCAGAAACAGATTAACATCACAGACGGTCCACAAAAAACAAATCTTTAGAATACAACTCGATCGACTTCAAAAAACGTCAAACTAAAACCATGGGGCAATCGCTGACTGTGAAAAAGCGGACATCTTTATGGACAGATCGCCACGATCCGTGCCTAATCCTTGTAATTTAATCAAGAATCAGAGAAACATAGCGGAGAAAACAGTACCTGGAGGGAATCGGCGACGATAGGTCCGATAGCGGCTCTCCCTGGCGCGTGCCTCGAGCGCTGATGACAAGCGCCTAATAATTGATCAAGGAATCCGATGAGGAGACTTCTTCAACCTCCATTTCGACCTGGGAACCGGATTCCATTTCAACAAGCATCGCTAGTGGTTTAAGAGGTCATCAATGGCGGATGAATGCGACTAACGAAAGAATTGTTTCGCTGCTTAATGAGATTTATCAGGTTGAGTTGTCGCCAGCTAATTGGCCCTCCGAGCTCCGTACTCTTGTGGGCCATCTCAGGTCTCCCAACTCACCATTTGTTCGGCCTTGTTTCATAATTTTAGCCCATAATATATTATTTTAAAAAACATAAATACAAATATACTTTTTACAATTATTTTTAATAAAAATATCTCTGCAGTAATTTTTTAGAACAATATTATTCCCTTTAGAAGAACCTTTGGAACAAATTGGTTTGCAAGACAAATAATTGTTAAATTTATCACAATTTTCATAATTACTATTCCTTTTATTAAATTATTCCTTTGTGCCCTTTTTTCAATTAATATATATATAATTATCATAGTCTCGTATATATTTATTAGTCATTTGAGTATATATCTATATAATCTTAAATATATTTTCTAAAAATTTTCATTTGACATAATTTAATATTTTTATTTTTTATAATATTCATTTATTGTGTATATGTACATACATTCATTTAACATCCTTAACCATTCTTTTATTTTTATTTTTAGATTCATAATCTAAAATAACTCCATATGCTAAATTTAATTATTATTTTATAAAGTTTACTTTTAAATATGACATAACATGATTAAATGGACTGACCCACTAATTTAGTAGATTTAAAAAATCTTTAATCCAATCGATTATAAGTTTGGTGGATCAATCTATAAAGAAATATCAAAAAATAATATAAATATAAAAAATATTAAATTTTTTAAATTTGGATTACAATTTAAATGAGTTAAGTTAAAATTTTTAAATTTGGATTGCAATTTAGACGATCAAATTTGCTAGTTTATTAAATTTTATATTTTAATTTTAAATTAAAAAAATATCTCAATCTAGGGATCAACTAAGCCTTCGCATGAAGATCGCAGGTCTAAGAGGTCATCCTATTTAAATTTATCTTAAAATAAATTGATAAAATTTTAACTAACTACTTAAATTGTTTGATGAGACTCACTAACTCAATAAGCCAATCCAAATTTAGACTCACTAACTCAATAAACCAATCCAAATTTACGACTAATATAAAAATCAAATATTTATATTTATTTAATTATACTTAATTCCATTTGTCATCCATTCCCATGGACAAATTAAAACCGAAGATTGTGTGGAATTAACCATCTTCTCCTTTTCTACCTCTTATCAAGTAAATAAAAATAATGATTTTATTTTTTATTTTAAAATTCATAAATATGGAAAAAGTAAAACAGTGACATAGTCTCATTCCCTATAATAGCCGAAAAATTCTCCAATTTGAAATATCTTTCGACATTCCTATTTAAGTTTCAAATATCATTTTTTTTATGAAGGAGTATTTTAATAATAAAATAAAATTCCAAAAGATATTCTAACATTAATTAGACTTTAAAAAACTATTTTAAAAATAATAAAAGTTGGGTGTATTTGGAAAGTTATCTAACGTTGGATAGTTTCAGGTACCGATCATAAATTATTTTAAAAAGTAGGAAGTTATTTGTAAGATGGACCGGAATAAAGATCTATTTATTTGCGAGGAGAGGAAGAGGAAGCGAGCGGAGGTGGAGGGGAGGAGAGGAGTCTGATCCTTCTCTCGCGCCGTAAATCAAGAAGCAGGCGAAGAATTGAAGATGATTTCCGGGAAGGACTTCTACGAGGTGATGGTGGCGATGGTGCCGTTGTACGTGGCGATGATCCTGGCGTACGGCTCGGTGAGGTGGTGGAAGGTCTTCTCGCCGGAGCAGTGCGCCGGAATCAACCGCTACGTGGCGCTCTTCGCGGTGCCGTTCCTGTCCTTCGACTACATCTCGAAGAATGACCCTTACAACATGAACTTCCGCTTCATCATGGCCGATACGATCCAGAAGCTCATCGTCCTGGCAGCGCTGGCCGTCTGGGGGCTCGTCGGCGGTCGCCGGGCTGGACTTGACTGGACCATCACCATCTTCTCCCTCTCCACCCTCCCCAACACCCTCGTCATTGGCATTCCCCTGTTCCGAGGCATGTACGGCGACAGGTCATCCCCTCTCCTGTCGCAGATCATCGTCATCCAGTGCATCGTCTGGTACACGCTTCTGCTCATCCTCTTCGAGTGCCGCGCCGCGAAGATCATGATCGATGATCAGTTCCCCGGAGCCTCTTCTGGCGCCATCGCTTCCATCACTGTCGAGCCCGAGGTCGTTTCCCTGGTCAACATCGACGACCCGATCGAGACAGAGGCCCGCGTCGAGGACGACGGCAAGCTCCACGTCGTCGTCCGGCGATCCAGCGCTTCCAGATCCGACCTCGACCACTCGCGCAGGTCCTTCGGTTTCACCTCCAGTTTCTCCAACACCACTATCTACCGGCAGCAGTCGTTGCGTTACATCTCCGGCGAAGCTTACGCCATGGAGGGGACGCGGCGGTCGTCGAGCTATAGTGAGGCCAAGCTCAACACCAGGCTGCCAAGGTTCCGCTACCAAATGCCGTCTAACTCTACTCAGCCGACGCCAAATCCTAAAGCAGAGAACGGCGCAAATAAGGACCTTCACATGTTCACGAGGAGCTTCAGCGCTTCACCAGCCATTCACTCGTTCGGCACGTTGCCGGCGGCGGAGCATCAAGTCATAGCCGAAGTTACTCCGGCCGAATGTATATCTTGTTCCCACAGTAATCAACGTCCATGATCTAGTGACAGAGGAGTTAAGTATCAACAACAAGACGATCGAGGAAGACGAAACAGCTCAGCTTCACCAAGGAGGCGATGAGAAGACCAAAGAGGAGGCGGCCGCCATCAAAAGATGCCCCGGGGAAGTGACGGCCATGCCGCCGGCCGGCGTGATGATGAAGCTCGTCCTGACCATGGCGTGGCGGAAGCTCATCAGCAATCCGAGCACCTACTCCAGCTTGATCGGCCTCATCTGGTCTCTCATCAAATTCAGGTATACAACCGCACAGACCAATCTCGCAAACTCTCAGAATCGCGAGTCTAGTTGTTTGTTGCAGGTGGGACTTGGAGTTTCCCAGGATCATCGATAAGTCCATCGAATTGATCGAGAAGACCGGCCTCGGCATGGCCATGTTCGGCCTCGGTCAGTCTCCACAATCCCCTGTTTCCTGCAGTAACTTCACTACTTATCCACAATTACAATTCGCAGGTCTGTTCATGGCGCTGCAATCGAGACTCATAGCGTGCGGGTACAAGCTCGCGATTTACGGCATGGTCCTGAAGTTCCTCGTCGGCCTGGCCGTCATCGCCATGCCCACCGCGGCGATCGGCCTGCGCGGCGACCTCTTGCGGATCGCCATTGTCCAGGTCCTCTCCTCAGCTCCACCAGAAACTTAAATCTACAACTTTTCTTACCACTTTTTCCCTCTGCATCGACAGGCAGCTCTGCCTTGTGGCATTGTTCCCTTCGTGTTCGCGAAAGAGTACAATGTGCACGCAGACATTCTCAGCACAGCGTGAGCACATACCGATCTCTTGCCCTTCGTTTATCTTCTTCATCGTCAACTAATCAACTTCTTGCTTGAATCTGTGTGACAGAGTGATCTTTGGGATGATCGTAACTGTGCCCGTAGCTCTGGTCTACTACATCCTCTTGGGCCTGTGAAACCGGTCTTCTTCCTCACTGTTAGATGCAGCTTTACTGACCTGCTTTCATTGTCGATCGAACAGGCCTGCTAACTCTCTTCTATATATTCAGATTGTATTAAAACAGTAGTGAGAATTGAACGAAATAAGAGAATTGATAAGGAAGTCCCAATCAATCAATTGTAAATTTTTTGTGCTTGCCCTGTTGCTTCATCGTTGGTCGTTCCATTCGGTGTGCTCTATCATGTATTCTGAGACACATGACAGGACAAGAGGCCGAGCCTTGGGCTTCACTTTTTTTTCTTATAGCCCAATTAAGTTGGGAGGTGGACGATCTTCTCTCGATTCGTCTATCGGATAAATTCGAAAGCGTTTGCGATAATATATACGCTGCTAGCCGACTTCTATGGTTGATCCGGTCAAAAGATGTGATGACTCAACAAAGTAATTACGATCGAGTATTTTAGATCGGTTGGATACCTGTCGAGTCAATCTTTCTTCAAAACTATCTTTGACGGGCCATACTTCCTTCAAATCTGTCTTTGGCGAGTCAGGATTCCTTTAGGTAGGGCTTTAATTAGGTCGGGCTTTTCATGTTAGACTTTAAATGAGATGGGATGGCTTTGTAAGGTAATCACGACCGAGTACTTTTGATCGGTTGGATATCGATCGAGTCGATCTTCCTTCAAATCTGTCTTTGACGGCTTCCTTTATGTCAGGCTTTATTGGCCTTCATTAGTTCAGGCTTCAAATAAGATTGGCCTTCAAATGAGGTCGATCTTTGTTGAGATGACTTCTCAAAAGATGACCTTTGTTGGGATGATTTCTTAGAAGATTGACGTCATTCACGACTGGTGTTGAGGGTAGGAAATCCGATAGGTATATTTCGATCAGGTAGATCTTTTTACGTTTTCAATAGAGAAATTGCGTAGCAGAGGAGTGAAATTGCTACTCAGAGAAGTGAAATTACATAGCAGAGAAGTTAAATTGTTACGCAGAGGAGTGAAATTGCATAGTAAAAAAGTTAAATTGCTACGCAATTTACGACTATCCGACCGACTGTTCAATCGATCATCCTTTGTTAAGATGACTTCTCAAGAGGTAGGTTTCTAACTATTGAGCACCACAAAAGTTTGGAAAGACTCAAGGAAGATGTTAGGAGGGCGATCAAGTCAAGGCTTGATAAAACCCCTCTAGCCTTTCAGATCTCGAAGAAAAAATAAAGAAAATGAATAATAAGGAAAGTATAGAATATTGGAATCACTCCTTTGATGTTTTTGATGTTGCAATTAAATAGAGAGTCAAATGCTGACTTTGATTTTCAAAAGGCATATCTCTTCCATATTGATTTATAAGACACATCTCTTCTATTCAACAAAAGATGGAATCTGTCATCCCAACGACCCCACATGATCGACCCCACGACCATTTATGAGGAGGTAAATCGAGAAATTGCAATTAACCACCACAGAAGATGGCATATTCGACCCTCGTCTACTTCAGCAATTCTGCTCTGTCATAACCAACTCAACTATGCCCCAGGGGTACACATCTCTTCTCGAGCGATACACTTTTTGATAATTGATGCTTTAATAATCATCATGTCAAATCAAAATTTCAAATTAGGGGTGCACCTAACTTGAATGCAACTCAAAAGGACTTAACTTGAGATTTTCCAGGAGGGTCGGCTTAACTTGATTTGAGTTCAGCTTGACCTTAACTTCCCATTCATGTTGACTTTTAACTTGATATATCATGCAGTACATCATGGCCGAGAGGGCCCGATCCTTGTGGTACATGTGCCCATGTATGGTCATTGGCTTACTTATACAGACAAAGTTACAAGTATTGAAAAGATAAACAAACTAAGCCTTCATTCTGCCTGTTCCCTGCTCACTCGCTTTACATATTAATAGGTCGCTCACATGTTTATGTGGCCCTGCCTTCCTTTTTCTTGCAAAAGTACGCACAGAGAATCTTGTGCCTTTTCTGAAACAAAGTGCATTGGTATTCATTCATTCATTAGCCAAATTTGATTGATTGAGTGAAATTAAATGTAATGGTGTGTTTGATGTAGAAAGATATCAATTTGCTTTAGACTTTTTTGTAATGAAAGCAATACGAGAGAAAAACAAGTAATATTCTTTCACATTATTGTAGCATTCACACAATAATTCCCCTGTGGAAGCTAGTCAAATTAATCACTTCTTTCATGTCATTCAAGAACAGAGGATGAAGCTTCCATTAGATTCAGAGTATGAATAACAAATTAGTTAAATCTCAATAGTGTCGTCATATGAAAGGCCCTGTAGATCTAATTGCATACTTGTTAATAATGATGAAGTTATTGCCATGACTATACAATATTCAATAGTAAAGGAGAAGCAACAACAAATTAAGGATGAAGTCATAGTAGGCTTTAAGTTGTTTAATCAAGCTAAGAGTTGGGATAGTTGAAGAAGCTAAGGTACGTATGTATACTTGTTAGATCTGATGGAATCCACATATATTTCTAAAACAGTATAATATTGTCCACTTTGAACTGAAATTCTCATAGTTTTATTTTTAAATTTTACCTAAAAGGTCTTATATCAATGAGATATTTTTCATCTTATAATTACAGAATCTTTTTTTTATGTATTTTTAATGTGGGACGACTTTGATTATATCACAACATGCTAAACTCAGTACTCGAGCCTTGAGCATAGGAGGGCTTGGAAGTGTAGGATGTTTGTCACTCGGGTTTGGGAATGAATGATGCATGATTGGCACTTGAGAATCGAGCTCAGGACCGGGTGGTGTTTAGCATCGGAGATTTGTGTTCAAGAAAATTGGAAATGGAAGGAGTGGAAATTTAACTTGATAGGGAATCATTTTAGGAAGGAGAGACAAACAATACAGACGACTAATAATGATAAACGTTAATTGTTACAAAAGGAGGTGATCATGATTGCTGTTATCAAATAATAATAATGTCACAATGGACGTCATTACACGGTAAGAGCTATAAAAGAAGGATGATAATTTGATATTAAAAATTATTATTTAATTTTTATAGTGAAATTTTAGAAAAGCCATCAATAATATAATTGTTAAACGTAAAAAAGTTATTTCTATGTTTAATCGAATAAATTTGATTCAAAATAAAAGATAATACCTAAACAACAACTAACTAAAATTTTAAATAGTCTCAAAATCCTAACGATGTAAAAGGCGAAATAACCCTAATACAATGACACAAATTATTCAGAGCTTTTGAAAAGACTTTAAATATTTGAGTGATGCTACTTGTCACAATATATTTTCGTCACAAATTTGTGATGGGAATCTGGTCCGTTCAATCACAATCACCCATTCAATCACAATCATCCATTCAATCTACCAGGATTTAATCTTAATTTTAAAATCCAACGATGCAGATTCCCGTCACAACATTTGTGATTGTGACAAGTAGCTTTTTTCTAAATATTTACACCTAAGATTGAATCGTTATATTAAAATTCAAATTAAAAATTATGACATCTCATCTTTTCTTCTGCAAAAAAGGTGAACTCCGTCATCCCAACAGCCTCATACGGTGAGTCTCACGATCATCTGTGAGGAGGTAAATCAAGAAATTACAGTTAACCATGATGAAACAGGATATTATTTCGGCATTCAAACTTTTGCCATCATAATTCTGTTTCATCGTAACCAACTCAGTTATGCCCCAGAGGAGGAAAAAAAAAAAATGACATCTCAACACTCAGATCTCTTGCTCTATTTTATAGCATTTTTATTTTTCTCTTAGATTTAGAGGCAGCAAGGAATGCTCGGTGAGCTAAGCAACTAAGCTAATAAAATGGTTGTTCAGACATTAATTACAAGCTCCGAAGATGAGAATGTTCATGGCGAAATGAGCATCAAGTCCCATTTCTCCGGCCAAATGTATATAGACAATTTAATCTCTGTCACTATGTTTCCACGTTGGTCAATGTAGATCGATCGACTTCACTAGTCTTCCGTGCCTTCAGCGGATGATCAGCAGCGTGCACTGCAACTGTCGCTCGACTTCGCCAACAAGACGCTCGAGCAGAATGTTCAATGCGGCCCCGGCGGCCATCCTGCCGACAAGCGTCAAGGCTGATCAGCGATGACAGCGATTTTAGTCGACAATCAATTAATGCTTTATCAACCTGTACTTCCCCCCTTTTCTTATCTTCAACAA
Organism: Curcuma longa; assembly: GCF_044706935.1. Lineage (NCBI taxonomy): Eukaryota > Viridiplantae > Streptophyta > Magnoliopsida > Zingiberales > Zingiberaceae > Curcuma > Curcuma longa. The sequence goes on from NC_133875.1 coordinate 3,261,458, forward strand.
ATACATCATCAACAGCTTGATTCTAAAAGTTTCCTTCAATTATTCTTTCATACATACCTTTATTGTATGCAGACACCAAACAGCGAGAATAATATATTTGCAGTCAAAAACCAGACGACATTGTGAAGCAGCACGCCCCATGCATATCAGTGTCATAATCACTGCCATTCATGGCCTTTGTGCACAAACTTTTCTGATTAATCGATCGAATAATGAGAAAGGTTGCAGGTTGACGGGTCAAATTATGCTTTCGGTGCCGAGTCCACTTCCTGATGCACAGATCGATCAACCTTTTTCTAGATGGTAGGAATTGGATTTGGACTTCACAAGCAAACACTTTTCCACTTTATTCCTCACGCAGAGTTCAGTTCACTTGGAAGAATCCCTCGAGTATCTATCTATCTATCTATCTATCTAGCGAACCCACCATCTTCTTCCTTTTCCCTTTTCCCTTCATTTCACTAAATCACAGTATTTAATTCAGTAATACCAATTACGTAGGAATTGAAGAAGATAAAAGAATTGGCCTACGATGGAGCTTAGGGTCCACTCTGAAATGGCATTTAAGGAAGACGATCGAGTATCCTGGAAGTTGGAGGGTAGTTGCGCCCTCACAATCCCTGGTTTCGGGGATTCTGATTGTTCATGAAGAACGAACAACAATTGTTAGATCGTGATGCGGGTAATTAACAATAATTATCACGTAAACTCGGTGTCCTCTTGCTAATCATTAATTAATGTTCATGCGATCGGCCATGAGTAGTTAGTTACGTTTATATATGAAGTGTGCTTGCCGATGCTGATTGGTTTGATGCGAGTTTGTAGCAGTTGCAGGGGACCGGAGGACTTTGGGGTTCTCAGATATTGTTTCTTTACTGTTTCTCATGTGTTTTTATTGATCCTTACGAGCTTTGAAACTTAATTGTTTGAGGATTATGTGTCTTCTATGGAAGGAATTCCGGAAGATTTTAGGCTAATAAACTTCGAAATCAAATTGATTTGGGGTAAAAGGACCTCTTACTCCTTCCCTTGTTTGAGTAGTGATCGTATCGTTAGAGGAGCAAACTAGAGATAAAAAGGGTAGAAGAACAATTCCAACAACGTTGGAGGAGCAAGTTAGAGATAGAAATTTAAGAGGTGGGCGAAAGAGGAAGGACATCGTTGTGAATGAATCAAACATTCGTGAATAAGTTTAGTATTCGACTTACTTGTTTATATTCATTCAATACATACAAAATGAATTAAATGAATAACCTTGAACGTATATATGTTTAACTTGTTAATATTTATAAAAACTTTCATGAATAATATTCATCATCATGTTAAATAAATAAGTTTGTCAATCAAACAAATTTAAAATATAGAAGTTTCGAATAATCTTCGATTATCAAATCGATTGGGGTAAAAGGACCTCTTACTCCTTAATTCCCTTGTTTGAGTAGCTTTTGTTTTTAGATAATGATCATATCGTTAACATGGAGGACATTCTATTCTCAAAGTTAGAGGCGCAAACTAGAGATAAAAAGGGTAGAAGAACAACTCCAACAACATTGGAGGAGCAAGTTAGAGATAGAAATTTCAGAGGTGGGCAAAAGGGGAAAGACATCGTTGTGAATGAATCAAACATTCGTGAATAAGTTTTAGTATTCAACTTACTTTTTTTTGCAAAAAAGTAGAATCTATCATCCCAGCGACTTTACACAGGTCATCTGTGAGGAGGTAAATCAAGAAACTGCAGTTGATCATGACGAAGGAGGGTATTGCTCGATTTCGCTGAGATTCGAATCCTTGCTCTTTTTTACGAGTCTGCTCCGTCGTAACCAACTCAGTTATGCCACCGGGATTAATATTCAACTTACTTGTTTATATTCATTTAATACATACAAAATTAATTAAATGAATAACTTTAAATTAACATATATATTTATAAATAACTTTTATGAACAATATTCATCATCATGTTAAATAAATAAATTTGTCAATCAAACAAACAAACTTAAAATATAAAAATTTTAAATAATCAAACAAATTTGAATTGAGAGTTAGATAATATGTAAACAATTAAATTCATATCTTAGACAATTATTTCAATAACTTGGTTTATTTTAGACTTGGTTGAGCTTGATTCGATCATTTTATTAAATAAACCTGAACACTATAAAGTTTGACTCGACTGATTTACAACCCTAACGATAATGAAGTATTGGATAGATATGAGGTAGAAATCAAATGAGGGACCATGTATCTTATTGATTTTGTCTAAGTTTATTATATCATACTATTTTTCAAATATTTACTAATTTTACTTTTCAAACATATTGTTTTGAAATCAATTACATTAAATACCTTCATTTAGTCTCTCACATTATTTCAGCATGGTGAAATTCGTCATCCCAATGATCTCACACGGTCGATTCCATGATTATTTATGATAAGGTAAATCAAAAAGTTATAGTTGACCACTACGAAAGAGAGCATTATCTCGGCTTCGTCGAAATTCGATGTTTGTCTACTTTGGCAAGTCTGTTCTACAGTAACTAACTCTTCATCAAAAAGGTAAAATTCACCACCCTAGTGGTCTCATACGGTTGTCCCCACAACCATATATGAGAAGGGTAAATTGAAAAGCTACAATTGACCACGACGAAGGAGGGCATTGTCTCAGTTTCACCGAAATTCAATCTTACTCAAGAGCTATAGTAACCAATTCAACCTTGTCCCGGGACTAGTCTCTCACATCATAATTGTTGGTAAATTGACGGCAATTAAAAGATTACGGTATGCATTTTGGATCTTTGCCTTTTCGATCAAATACTTGTCGGTAAGTTGTTGGCAATTAGAATGGTTAAGGTATGCGATTTGGGAAATAGATAGAAATAATTAATGGATTCGGCGAACTTAGCTAAATTGTCTAAGGCTTTTATGGTTTTACCCTCCAATTTAGGACAAATTTAATGCCTATCGACAATGTTCAAACACACTGTAGCCTCCTTAATTTATAGAACTTTTATGGAAAATTTTAGTTCGTGCGGTATCAAAATACGGAGGGCTTATTTGCAAGATGCTCAAATGAAGGTGTATTTATTATAGCAGAGTAGTGGAGTCGCTTCTTCTTCAGTGGAGAGGAAGTGAAGGAGGAAGCGGAAGAAGAGAAGATGATCACTTCGACGGATTTCTACAACGTGATGACGGCGGTGGTTCCGCTTTACGTGGCCATGATCCTGGCCTACGGATCGGTGAAGTGGTGGGGCATCTTCACGCCGGTGCAGTGCTCCGGCATCAACCGCTTCGTGGCGCTGTTCGCGGTGCCGCTCCTCTCCTTCCACTTCATCTCCACCAACAACATCTACAAGATGAACCTCCGCTTCATCGCCGCAGATACGCTCCAGAAGTTTCTGGTCCTGGCGGCGCTGGCCGTCTGGGGCCGCCTCAGCAGCCGCGGCCGCCTTGACTGGACCATCACCATTTTCTCCGTCTCTACCCTCCCCAACACCCTCGTCATGGGCATACCCCTGCTCACAGGCATGTACGGAGGGGAGGCAGGTTCGCTCATGGTCCAGATCGTCGTCCTGCAGTGCATCATCTGGTACACCCTCATGCTCTTCCTCTTTGAGTACCGAGCCGCCAAGGCCCTGATCGCCGACCAGTTCCCTGACACCGCCGGCGCCATCGCCTCCATCAGCGTCGACTCCGATGTCGTCTCGCTCGACGGCCGCGAGGTCCCCATCGAGACTGAAACCCGACTCAAGGAGGACGGAAAGCTCCACGTCACCGTCCGCCGCTCCAACGCCTCCCGCTCCGACCTCAACTACCCGCGCCGCTCCGTCGGGGGTTTCTCGGCCGCCACTCCGCGCCCTTCCAACCTCACTAACGCCGAGATCTACTCCCTCCAGTCGTCGCGCAACCCCACGCCCCGCGGCTCCAGCTTCAACCACAACGATTTCTACGCCATGGTGGGCGGCCGGAGCTCCAACTTCGGGGCGGTGACGCCTCGCCCGTCGAACTACGACGAGTCTGAGATAGCGACCAAGCCTCCGACGCGGTTCCAGTACCAATTGCCGGTGACTGCCCCCTACCCGACGCCGAATCCTGCCGTCTTCGCCCCAGCGCCCAAAAGGGCGGCCAACGGACAGCCTAACGCCATTAAAACAGAGGACGCCGGTAATAAGGACCTTCACATGTTCGTGTGGAGCTCCAGCGCGTCGCCGGTCTCCGAAGTGTTCGGAAACGGCAAGGATTTCGGTTTGCCGGCGGCGGCAGAGCACCAAGTCACTGTAGGAGTTTCTCCGGCCAAATGTATGCTAACCAATCTCAATTACTGCTCTTTTTTTCTCTCTTCATATTATTCATCATCAGTTAACTTGATTTGGTTTGAAAATCTAGTGGACAGTCAGTACGCAGAGCGAGAGGGGTTCAGCTTCGCCAACAAGACGACAATTCTGGACAAAGACGGAACAGCTCAGCCTCACGAGGGAGGCGAGGAGAAGGCTAATAAGGAGGCGGCCGCCGCCGGCAAAGGTGGCCTACGGGAAGTGACTGCCATGCCGCCGACGAGCGTCATGACCAGGCTGATCCTGATCATGGTGTGGCGCAAGCTTATCCGCAACCCCAACACCTATTCCAGCTTGATCGGCATCATCTGGGCTCTCATCTGCTTCCGGTAACCAAATTTATCCCGTTCGCCATTAAATCAAATCATCCAACAATCTCGCAAACGCTCGAAGACAATTGTTGATTTTTTTTTTCTGTTGCAGGTGGAAGTTCACGATGCCGCAGATCGTACTTAAGTCCATCTCCATACTCTCCGACGCCGGCCTCGGCATGGCCATGTTCAGCCTCGGTCAGCGTCCACGTGCCACGAGACTACTTTAATCCTTTTTGAAACGCTCCGTTTCTGGTATCTTTTCCATTATTTACCGATCGACGTTGGATGATTGCAGGCCTGTTCATGGCGCTGCAGCCGAGAATCATCGCGTGCGGGAACAAGGTGGCGACTTACGCCATGGCTGTGAGGTTCCTGGTAGGCCCTGCTGTCATGGCCGTGGCTTCCGTGGTCATTGGCCTACGCGGTGTCCTGTTGCACATCGCCATTGTCCAGGTCCTCTCCTCCCCATGCTTCCTCCCACATGCCTGCACGCATTTCCACCCAACACCAACTTTATCTCTAACTTCTCTCCCACAATTTTCTTTCCTTTCTTTCCAATGGACAGGCAGCCCTGCCACAAGGCATTGTTCCCTTTGTGTTCGCGAAAGAGTACAACGTCCACCCAGACATTCTCAGCACAGCGTGAGTACAACCTCGTTCCCATCCTTCCGTCTCTTCTTTCTTGTCGACTAATCCATTGTCTCCTTCCTGCTGCAGAGTCATATTCGGGATGCTGATCGCTCTCCCCATAACTCTGGTTTACTACATCCTCCTGGGAATTTAACTACGACTCCAAACCAGCTCCTGAAGATTTGTTTTTCTCCGTCGTCGTTGAATGTTAACTATGAATCCTAAGCTTTCTTTTTCTTTTTTTGTTTTTTGACATTGAATGTAAAGAGTAGTGGGGAGTTAATGAAATCGAGGGAATGGAGTTCCCAATTCCTCTCTGTGTGGGGCTTGTGACGAGATGGTTGGAGACGATGGCGTGCGGCTAAATTATTAGCCATCCATTAGAGGAGTGAGTGGCGTGCTTTGACACGGACTGCTTTGGCATCTCCTGCGACAAAGTTCATCCCCATTGACGCGCCTGTCAAACGCTAATTCCCATTCCCATTTCCCTCCTTCCTTGCACGACAAAATCATCGTGGAATTCGGGATTTTGTCTCAGGATTCACTAAACCGCTTCTTCGCAATCACTTCTCGCATCTAATTCTACATTTCAACTATATTTTTCAAGCATGAATATCGCACACCACGAATCATTTCTCCAGCGAGAGGATAAGGCGAGAGCAGGGCGCTGGGGTCGCCGTGCTAATCAGCATTAAATATGACGACGACAATGATAGCAAAATGCACATTATCAAGGACAAATTGATAGAGGCTGGGCCACATTTTGTTTGGTGAGGAGTTGGTAATTGCTTGAATGAAGCTTGAAATTTTGCAGAAACTTGTGGCGTCGGCTTCTGTTCATTCCCCATCGTTGAGGTCCCGGCAGCAAAGGAAGACAGTGATGAAAAAACGCCTCCTTGACCACCCGTCTCATTGACGGACCCTCTGTGGACACCATTTCGCCATTAAAGAGATAAGCCTAGCAGACTACGCACCTTAATACGTATAAAAATCATCGTATACAGGATACACCACTCCTTTTTCCCCCGAAAGAAATCACAAGAATCTCGCGTGGCCACAAATTGGTGCCATCGCTATACTTTTCTGGAACAGAGCTGGAAAGATCAGCTCCTACTTTTCAGCGAATTTTCATATGATTGTAATTAGAAAGTGAAGAAGGTACTACCGATAGTTACTTTTGTCTAATCTACAAGCTGTTACTATGATGATATCGCAGTCCCACATCGCTGGAGATTCCGATTTTGACGCCGAAGATTCATCAGATATGATTCTTCATTCATGCAGAAGCTGCAACTCCAGCTGCTACCTGAACTGGAAATCTAAGCGCATTTAAGCAAACAGGTAGAGAGCAGGAGGCAGAGAAACGAGGCACGGCGATGGGCCTCTGGAGTATATAAAAAGGAAGAATGAGCTGCGAGGGGCGAGGTTGCAGCGGTGGTCTAATCATGGCGTGGGTGGTGGGGGAGATGCAGCTGGTAAAAAGTGGTGAAACGAGGGGAGGAAGTGGGGGAATAAGAGACGGGGACGGGGTGGTGGGGGCACCGTTGTCGGCGTCGCGGCCGACCCGACAACCGCAGGTGGCCGACAGCGGATCAGAACGAGAACAGAGAGAGCATCGAAGGCTAGCGGCTCCGTTCGGTGGCGTGGCTCACCTCCACTACCACAGTGCTCCGGCGACGTCTGTCGATTGGAGATTTTCTCTGAAGATTCTGTGTGAGGGGGATCTTTTGATCTTCCTTAACACCAACATTTTTGTACCGATTCACTAAAATAACTCAGATTATGAAAATTCACACCTCTAGATTCTCATGATTAGGTCAACGGATCACTAGTAGATACTGCTCGAAAAGTCAACCAATTATATATGGATACTGTGGTTGAATAGTTACGTAAAAATGGAATTAATTTTCCTAATTTTTATTGGTAGAAAATAAATTTTCTTTGTTTTAATCTTGTGTGTATATATATATATGGACGTACGGCCCAACATGTTGCGAGATAACTAAAGCCCAATAAAAGCCCAAGATCGTCGAGAGCAATCTCACGTGACAACCACAGTTTGGTTGTGGCCGGTCGTCGTCGGGATCTCCGCTTGTAGTTCCGCTGGCTCCGCCTTCGTCTCCCTCTCCGACCACGTTCACCGCCAGCATCGCCGTCGTGCATGTCCCGCTGTTCGTCGACGATGTCAAGAACGCCAACTGCGCGGTCCCCATGAAGCATAGCTTCCAGTTTACCATCGTTTCTGCGATCGTCACCAAGTACCACGCCGCCCATATGTCGAGCTCCCTCGCCGTTTGCTGGACCCCCCTCCGGCCGCCATCCCACCCACGCAAACTGTTGCCGCTGCATCTCCATCACCATCCGGAACGGACGGCTCCGCTGCTGGCGGCCGGCGGTACGTCCACTGAGCCAGAGGAAGGTAGATGGCGAAGATCACGGAGGGTGAAATAGGAGTGCGAGGTTCCCGGAGGCGCGTCGCTTCTGGAGCAGAGGATGCAGCTGACGTTGGTGACGCGGATGGGTTGGCGGACGAGAAGGACGGAGAGGAGGAGCGTGAAGGCGAGCTGCGAGGAGAGAAGGAGGGAGGAGGTGGAAACAGGGAGGTAGGAGGCGCCCCACTCGATGAAGAAAATGTTGACGCCGACGACGAGGAAGCAGAGCACGAGGAGGCGGTGGGCGGAGACGGAGGTAGTCAAAGCTCAGGAAAGCTTCAAAAAGATTTGCTTTTTACTATTTTTAATGGAAAAAAGGAAGAAAACAAAATTGGTAATTTGGTCAAATTGGCACGCCTGATCTCGCCGGACCTGTAGTGTGACATTGAAGGGGATCCACCGACGATGCTCCACCTCCCGGTCACCGTTTTCACTCTCTTCCTCCTGCTCCTCTCCTTTCATTCTCCTTCCGCCGGCGCCGCCTCCTTCATCCAGCAAGAGGAGGAGCAGATTGAGCGCTTCCAGCGCTACCTCCGCATCCACACCGCCCACCCCAACCCTGACTACGCCACCGCCGCCGCCTTTCTCCTCGCCGAGGCCCACTCTATCGGCCTCCGAGATGTTTCCCTCGAATTCGCTGCTGGGAAGCCCCTCGTCCTCCTATCTTGGATCGGCTCTGACCCCTCTCTCCCTTCCCTACTCCTGAACTCCCACATGGACAGCGTCCCCGCCGAGGCCTCGCGCTGGCTCCACCCGCCCTTCGCCGCCGTCCGCGACGCCGAAGGCCGCATCTTCGCCCGCGGCGCTCAGGACGACAAGTGCATCGCTGTACAATATCTCGAGGCCATCCGCAACCTCAAGGCCTCCGGCTTCGCCCCGCTCCGGTCCATCCATGTCTCGCTGGTTCCCGATGAGGAGATCGGAGGCGAAGATGGGGCCGCCAAGTTCTCCGCTTCGGAGCAGTTCCGGGAGCTCAACGTCGGTTTCATGCTGGACGAAGGACAGGCCTCTCCCAAGGACGAATTTAGGGTGTTCTACGCTGACCGGTCTCCGTTATCTTTGATCGTGACAGCCGTCGGGGCTCCGGGGCACGGATCGAAGATGTATGACGGCGGGGCGATGGAGAATCTGATGGACTGCGTGGAAGCTGCTGCAAAATTCAGGGCAAGTCAGTTCGATCAAGTGAAGTATGGATCTAAAGCCAATTCGGAAGTCATCTCGGTGAATCCCGTCTACATGAAGGCTGGCACTCCTAGCTCCACTGTGAGCCCACTCTGTATACATTTTCCTCTTGAATTCTGCATGATCCTTGTTCTGAAAGCTACAGTTCGTTCCTTTTTCCATTCATGCTATAGCCCTACTGGTTGCACTTCGTTCAAATAAGAAAGAAGATGATGGTGCTCTCTCTGAAACCCTTCTCTTTGATCGTTTTGTTTTCTCGTTCATATTTTGATCTTGATTGATTAGGTTATTCGTGCTTACAAAATCTAGGACTGAAATCCTATTTGTGGTCATATACGGAGAACTTTCTTCTTATTTTCTTACCTTCACGATGATCATGAAAATTTCAGCCGTGTCTCTGAATTCTCAAACCTCCTTTCAAATAAAGGTGTCTTTTATGGTCAATATTACCTTGGGTATCAGATACTTCACATTGTAATTGATGTGAACACTGTAAATTTAGTTAGAGTAGCATCATGAGTTCAGCTTTTGTTCAATGATGCATAGCTCGATCGCCACCTGAAGCATTCCAACTTGAGATTGGCACTTGAACTACTTCTACTAGGCCAGGTTGTCATTGATGCCCGCTTTTGTTAGCTCCATTTGACATTCTCAGAGGCTTTCTCCTGAATCAAGAGTTTCTTTAGAATTTTTAACTCGGGTATGGATTCATGCTTTATGTTGTTCATTGTGTTCTAGTGAGATAATCCTGTAGTGTGGCTATCTCTGTAATGATCCTCTTGCACTTAATATATTTACCATCAAATATAAGGTTATAGAAATTAATATAAGTTTATAACAATTCAAAAGGTAATTAAATTAAAATTTTAAGACAATAAGTTATAAAAATATTATAAGTATCTTGATTGATAATTATTTCTGAATGTCATGCATTACTTGAGAACATTAGTTTTTTTGCATTTTAGTAGAATGAACCTAATGATTTTTCAACTTCTAAATTACATTACAGTTTCTCAAGATATTTAGTATTAGAGTATTAGAATTCATTTCTCCACGCACCAATAAATATACACGAATAGTCTCTAGAATTTGGATTTGAACTAGCACAACAAAAATTAGAATAGGCATCAGGAATTGGTAGAAAATATGGACATATCTTGATGTATTCAACTCCGACATTACTCTCTGTATTATAATTTGGTGCTTCACTTGGTACTTCCTCTCTTCTCCTCTTCTCTTTTTTGTCTCCTTGTAACCAACATATGGAACTGAAGGATGAATGGGAAGATAAATTTCTTGTCTTGGTCAGTTCCTAATGGTACCAACCGAGAGAAACCTTTTCTTGGTTGGTGCCACCAAAACTTTGTTTGCAGGAGCGGCCTATTTACCTTTGTCATCAATATCAGTTGGCAGTTGATTGACATCAGAAACTATGGTTCTGTACTTAGACATTAATGTGAATTGTCAGCTTTGTTAATTTTGTTGCAATTCAAGTCGACAAAATTTAAAAATGTTGTGGTTTGAGAATACACACACACACACATACAGTTTTCTCTATTCGTGATGCTTTTGTTAATAACTGTACTTGTAGGGACCTTATTGTTTTGCTTTATGGTTATGCTTTGTGGACTCAGGTAGAGTATTTGACACCGATATGAATCTGTGACACAGACATTCCCAAATCTTTTATATGTGAATAATCAGTTTCAGTGTTGAAAGTTCATGTGCTTTACACTGACATGGAATGTTGAAATTTTATGAGTTTTTGCATATTTCTTAATGCGGTTTGAGTAAACTATTTACCGAAAATAAGTTTGTAAGTTTCCTATCGTAGGGTGGTAGATGTGTATATCAACAGCATTAAACAACTGCCGAATCAACATAAACTATACATATGTTTCTCATCTTGTTGATTTATTCATCAAACTGTTTGCACTTTGAATTTAGTATGAGAATATACTTTTATATCTAATCAGGCAACATGTCGTGTAACATATAAAAATAATTGTTGCAGGGTTTTGTAATGAATATGCAGCCTTCAGAAGCAGAGGTGGGTTTTGATGTTCGTCTGCCGCCGACAGCCGATATAGATCTACTGAAGAAAAGGATTGAGGAGGAATGGGCACCCTCTATAAAGAATTTGACATACAAGGTTAGAAAATGCTGGACTATTGGAGAATTCATTTGGTGCAAATTCATTCTAATTGAGTATTTTGTTTGCCTAATGCAATGCTTTGACGAGAATATTGAGTTAGGTTATTCGATGATCATAAATACAGACATCAGTTCAAATATAGCTGATTAACATTTGCAATCAAGCTCTACCGAAATCTCATGATCACTAAGATCTTTGCAACTAACCCTAAACAATTGAGATTGACAGTTTGCTGTAGTAGCAGTAGTGTTGATGCAATGCTTCATGTTTTAGAACACAATTTTTGTCATGATAGAATGAGGAAAACCAACCTTAGTTTCCTACAGCTATATTTCTTTTTTTTAATCTTGAATCATCTTTCCTTCAACCAAACATGTAGATGTATATATGTAAGATCGACATTGATCTCTAATTCAAGTAAAAGTTTCTAACTATGGCCAGCTTTTCTTCAAGAACTTCATGTATATACATGTTCGACTACATTTGAAAATGATCGGGTTGTTACAGATTGTTATTTCAATCTCAGATGTGTTTTTATCTTCCATGTTCTTATAGCTGATACAAAAAGGACCGATAAGGGATCATAAAGGGCGGCCCCTAGCAACACCAACCGACGAGTCCAACCCATGGTGGTCTGCATTCAAACAAGCTATTTTGGCGTCCGGTGAAAAACTTGCTAGACCAGAAATCTTGTCTTCGACGACTGATGCTAGATTCATGAGACAGATGGGAATTCCGGCCCTGGGCTTTTCGCCAATGAAGAATACTCCAATACTACTTCACGACCACAACGAGGTCCAGATACTCATCCCTTTGTTTCCCATTGTCCATTTTCAATTTCCTTACTCATTTCTTCTGATGGTTCATTGACTTTGCATACAGTTTTTGATGGATTCTGTGTTTCTCAACGGGATCAAGGTGTATGAGCAAGTCATCACTGCTTTGAGCTCCTTACCAGAAACTTCATTATGAGCTAGATGGTGCCTTGAACGATTGTTCATATAATGAATGGTTATGTTTTTGAAGACGACCACTTTGACTGTTCTCATGTTTTCGTTATGTTTTTGATTTGCTGGTGTCGTTGGAAATCACTCTCAAACTGAACTAAGATATCTGAAAAGATTTGGTGATGAACAGCCACATGGTTCAATCATGCAAATAGATAGATCCTGCGTGCTTTTTTTTTTTATAGATTAATCATTACACTCTCTTTCGCTTTATACGTGAACTCCCACACTTAACAAAGGCACGCATGCAATGCAGCAGCCTTCCACCGATGATCTTTGCCGTCGACAGAGTCGTCCATACTCTCTCCTTGCAGGACACGATAAAGCCCTTCACGAGAGAGAGAGAAGAGGAAAGGAGATCCTGATCGCTATGCACGCAACGAGCAGTGCATTTACATCGCAGAGGAAAGGAAAGAGCTTCGAGTTAAAGGAGGCCATGTCTGTCCTCGGATTCATGGCGTTGATTGTTGTCCCTCGCAGCGGCAAGGCAACAAATGTGGCTCTCCCTGCTGCAAGACATGCACGGCTGGCAGGGGAGAGCCTGTAACTAGCTGTCGTTTAACTCTTTCGACATGGTTAATAGCTTGTCATCTCATGTGGACCAGCGCGAGCAGAGAGGCAGCAGCGAAAGGACGGAGAATCTCTGCGAACTATCACGTTCCGGCGAGTCGGAGATGAGGGAGATCCATTAGGTTGGAGTATTTAATTTACATCAGTTCTAAGAAGCAAATGATAAGGGGAAAAAACTGAAGACACAACAAGAACAGAACAGGAATGAACGCGAGTTTGAGCTTGAGCGATCAGAGATTAATGGCGTGGTGTTCAAGGAGAAGATGTCGACGTCAGGTTGAGGCTTAAGTCAACCAATCGCGGTCTTGTGGAGGGCGACGTTGACGGCGGTGGTGGATCGTGGAGATGGAATCCTCTCTTATTAGTAGAATATGGGCCGCCGAGCCTGACTCCGAAGAGCTTGGGCTCCCCGGCGCAGTGTTCCTCGAGTTGGAAGGGTGGCGGCGGCGGGGGAGGAGAGAGCTCCTCCGCGATGGTGAGGGAGCTGCTTGACGTGGGGCTCCCGCATCCGTGGAGAGGGGCGGCCGTCGGTCGTCGGGCGAAGCTGGGCGCGACGGGGCGCACGTGGTTCTGCAGGAAGTAGATGATGTCGTTGTAGAGCTTCTGCATGTGCGCTAGCTCCGACAGCAGCGTCGCGTTGCTCCGCCGTAATCTCTCGTTCTCCTCCGCCAACACGACTGCCGCCTGCTGGCCACCACCGGCATTATTGCCGCTGGCGCCGAAGTCGTTGCCTCCGAGGAGGAGGACACGCGACGGCGGAGCAGCAGCAGCGGCGACGACGTCCTGCTGCCACGCCGGTGAGCCGGCGAGGCCATAGTCTTCGAAGTGGTGACCGTAGAGCGGGGGGAACAGAGAAGGCGAAGCAGAGGACTTGCGGCGATGGATTTCGCAGAGCAAGTGCTTCTCGCCCTTCCTAAAGAACTCATTCGCGAACTCCCATCTCTCCGGCACCACCTTACGAAATCCCTGCCAGATAAACAACCCCATCGCCGATCAAACACACATAAAATTTAACATCAGCCGAGCAATGCGATCACATACGTAGGTGTTGAGCTGGCGGACGAAGCTGGAAAAGTTATTGTGCTTGAAATAGTTCGGAAGAACGTCGCGGGCGAACTCCGGCGGCCGCCACACCACGAAGGTAGAAACCTGGTCGTCGCCCCACGAAACGATGTGATCCGTCGCCGAGTCGTCCACCAGCTGATACGTCTTCGTCAGGAACGGCGCCGGCACAGGCTTGTGCGCCTCCGCCACTTCCCCTCCCGCCCCGCCTTCCCAACCCCCCTCCATGACGGTGGCGGACACAACAGAGTACTGCGCCATGGCTTCGCCGTCGGTCTAATTATTAATGCGGCTTCGAGGCGCCTCGAAGTTCGAGTTGGAGGAGGGAGAAGACGGGAGGAATATGTGTCGGTCGGCGTCAGGGAAAGTGGAGAAGTGGAAAGTTGAGGAAAGGGGCGGGCTTTTCATGGAGGTTTTAGCTTCAGCTTTCGAGATGATCCCGTGACATCCGCTTCCTTCCTTCCTTCCCTCCCTCCCTGCTCTCTTTGGCTTTTCTTCTTTTACCCTCCGTCTCTGCTTTCCTCGCCACACACAAACACAAACCCTTATAATTATGGCTTGTGCTCTGCTCTGTACTGCTTCCCAAAGCTCATAAATTTGTACCATCATTATGATTGGTCTTTAGATTCACTGCATGCTTAAAAGCTGTGATGAGGCAGGCAGAGACACGTCAGCCACAGAATCTAACGTGCTGACTGAATTCTCCATCTCCTTTCGTATTTTCTCCCGTACCTGCAGCTCAGTGTGTATGTATTCTGTCGACCCTGCAAAGCCACCTTTTTCTGAAACAAGCCAGACTCTGTAATTGACTCGAGCTTGACCTTTGAAATGAAATGGAGCTCGAATCCCACGGACCTTTTGCTTCATCCATGGCCACCATGGCGAGCAAAAGCAAGCACGGATTTTGATGAGACCGAAGCAAAAGGACAGCCTACGGACGCACCTCCCTGCCTCTGCATGCCATTTTTAACGCCGGTCTCAATTTCTTAAACCTCTGTTTGGATGGTAGCGAAGGGACGTTGATTAAGAAATTAATGAGCGAGATGGCCGCAGAGCATGTAATAGGGCTCCAGGTCCCGAGGGATGCTTGCTATTGATTCCTCTTCAGTACCTATCGATGAGATGTATGTCTATATTCTGAGGATTTAAAGAGTTGCTTTTCCAAGGCCTTCTCTTCTTCTCCTTCTTCTTCTTCTTCCGCTCAGCTTCCTCCTGCTGCCATTGTGACAGTGGCAGCAAAGCTCGCGCATTTAAGAATCTGACATCCCTGTTACAGCATTTGACTATATCCAGAATCAGATGATGAACGTTGCTTCTATTGGCAAACAGATATGAAGATTTTGCAGCAGGAAGAAAAATCTTTTGATCTTTAACGTTCGTGATATATATCAAAGGGGGCATGCAGATCGATCAGCAAACACAAACACACGGAAGTTGAATTCCTAAGAAGGAATCTCGTGTAGAATGGGAGGTAGCAGGCCGAATGGATGGTGCAATTGGCAGCATGCGGGTGGAGTGAATAATTTCGCCTTGTCTCCAGTGCGTCGAAGACGAACGCAGTGGTAAAGAAAGAGCAGCGGGAGAACGGAAGGGCCCCACGTCCAGCATGTTCCCAGAGCCGGCGTCCGTAGCGTTGTCGTCCACGTGAGGCGAGAAAGATTTGATTCTAAATTCCAGAATCCAACATCTCTCTTTCCCGCCCAATCCGGCTGGAAGAGGAGGAGGGCAAAGAGATCATTTTTTGAATTTTATTAAATTATATTAATAATATATATATGTATTTTTAAAAAAATTATATTATATGTGTAAAAATTGTAGTGTAAGTTACCTTCAAGTTAAACTATAAGAATTACTATCACGTGAGAAGGCAGTAGTAAAGATGGGAGTGCATGGCTCGGTAGCCGAGGAGAGGGGCAAAGGCTGTTGCCACCACATGCTCGTCACCTTCTTCCTATTTCTGCTTCCCCGGCATTTAATTTATTCTGCCACGCATCTGTACTTAAGACAACAGTGGATGCGTACAAGGTGTTGACCCTCATGCATGGCAAAGCCTGACACCCACCTCAATCCCAACCCTAAACCCTAAATCAAACCAGTCACCTGACCTGATTTAAGGTCACCAAGTTCGGGCCCATTAAGAGGTTTAGGATCACCAGATCCAGTTCAATGTTTTACGGGTCGAAACTGACCCATCATAAGCAGTGATTGTAATAAGCATTTTGGTGACTGTTTTTTCTTGAGCTGAAGCACATTTGCCTGGAAAATATTTCCAGTAAATAAAAGTTTTAGACAAAGTCAACTGAGTTAATATATTTTGTGTATAATAATTTAATTTAAAAGACAATATATTATTAATTAATTTACAATTTAACTAAGAAATTTTTAGTTATTCAAATTGCAGGGCTTTTCCTTTTTCAAAGGAAGCCCTTCCAGAAATTCTCGATGGCGCTGGGCCAAACCCAGGCCAAAGAGGGGGTTTGGAAATAGTTTTCAACCAGCAATTGTCGCGCCTCGGTTATTACCTCACTAGCTGCGACATTGCCCCAAGCGCAAAGATGAGTTCTACGGCCTAACCGGCTTTCTTTTTATTGACGCAGTGCTTCGTGCCGACTCTTTGTTCTATCGATGTGGGACTAAAGACCCGGTGGTCTGGAGAATGGGCATCATAAAGACCGCCAGAAACTCCCTCCGGGGCGTCGCCGTCTTCTCTGCCGTCATCGAGATCTGGAGGAGTTCTGCAGTTGATCTTGGTGATTTTAATAATTAGAGAGGTTTATTCTTCAGTGAAATGATTCCCATTTGTGATGAGACGTCCTAAGCATCTTCATTAATTGTCTCGGTAAATTTGGCATATCATATGCTTATTGATGGAGGAGGATGTGGCTCCTCAATGGTCAATGAGGGATATCTAAAGTTATTCCTCTCGAGCATCTTGAGTTGTCAAAGTCATTTCTCGAGCAACTCGATTCGTTAGTCACTTTCCTCGAGCACCTGACCTTATTCCTGAGTAGCCAAAGTCCTATCCTGAGCATTCCCAACTCGACTTTCAGCTTGGACTAGTTGATAAATGTTCTCGAGCACTCAAACTTTGGTATACTCATTCGGACTTAAGAAGCATGTTAACAACATCCGATTACTAGTTTTAACCTCCGACAACTCGTAGAAGATGATAATTTACCAAAAGCTTAATAATGCTAAGTATGATTGAACGATTATCGTCTTTGATGTTCTAACCGCCTCTCAGATGGAGTGCTGATAAGTGCATCCCATGTAAAAATTCCTTTCCGTCAGTTATATAATGACTAATAGAAATAAATGAAAGAAGGATAAATTTTCTTTTTATGCGTGAAGATAATTCTTCTCCCTAAGCTCTCTTCTTTTCAACACTTCCTATCTTTTTTCTTAACATCTTTTGCAAATCAATTTAAGGCGTAGGCCATTATATGATCTACGCCGAGGGCCCTAATTAAATAGATTCGGGCCCTAATTATCAAGAAATTTATTAGGGCCCATTATTTTTAATCATAGTATTTAATATATGTGGTGGCAATACCATATGCGGAATTAAATAGATGATTTCAAAAAAAAATACATTGACTATATATAAATTTCCTGAGATAAAATATACGATGTCGTTTTTTATTATTTTTTTGTATTTTGATAATCTGTAAGACTGTAATAGATGAAGCATCGACAAGTTAAAGGGCATCAAACATTCATTTTGGGACCATAATTTTTAACTTTTTAAATTTATTTTTATTCAATTTTTTTAAAGAAAACGTTTAGTTTTAATATTAAATTATTATATTTTCATTTTTTTATAGATAATAATTATTTAATTATATGTTATAATACATCATCAATTCTTTTCTTTTTAATATCTTTCAAAAATCTTAATGGTCTTGTAACTTTTTTTTTCATCAATATTTTAACCTTTTTCCTTTTTCATCAACAATTCTGTACGGATCATACCTTTCTCCTCCGTCATCGGTGATACTCTAATACGATCCCTAAATAAACTTATTCAAATAACTTTTTCAAAATATTATCCTTTATAATATGCTATTAGATTTTTCAATAATTTAGATAAAGTTATTAAATTTATTAATAATTTTTATATTGATTTATTATTATTATAGGGTTATATATAGAGTCATTATGTAATCTTTGAGAACAAACAATTAATTAATTTCTTTTGATTAATCAATTATACTTGATTATTGGATGTTGATCCTCTCAAAGTAATCATCCTATCTCCATTCTCATTTTTTTCTTTAATTTTCCATGAGATAGGACACAAGCTTCAATCAACTTGGTATCAAAGCAAAGTTAATTTCATATTATGACAAAATTGGAGATCCTGTAAAGATGATTTCCTTTGTTGGCGAAGTAGAAGTCCTATCAGATTTATTTCTAAAGTAGAAAAATATTTTATCCTACACGACACATCAAATGATTCGAAAGTTAAAATAACTTCTTTGTATCTGGATGAAGAGAGGCTCTTCGGCGGTATCAATTATTTATGTTATATCATAGATCTGCAATATGGGAGGAGTTTGCAAATGGTCTTTACTCATTTCACAAGAGTATAATAATGTATATGAGAAATTATCCAAAAATTCAATAATAAATCAACACAGTAGCAGAATATCATAGTCGCTTTCTTTGACTTTTTAACCAAACTCATGATTGGCAGAACAAAAATTATTGAATATTTTTATTGAAAGATTTCATTTTAACATCCAAAAAGAGGTGAAGATGTACTATCTCCACATTGTAAAAATTACATTGTCCTTTGCACAATTTCAAGAAAAGAAAATCAATGAGAAAACATAAAGAAATAATAAGTGCCACTGAGTCATCAATGTACACAAATGAGAATATTGATGGGGATGAACCAATAAAGGATTCAAAATAAAAAGATGATATCAATGAAGACAAAAATATAAGAATGTGTCAATAAAAAATAGGATATTATTATCACAAAATCAATTTATGTCTTAAAGGGATTACAACCACCATAAACAATAAAAGGTAAGAGGATTTATTGAACAACAATAAGATAGTTACAGAGACAATATATATGAGGAGCTAAACTTTATGACACCCATAATTGAAGTTATTAGATCACCAATCTCTACTTCCATCATTCTAGTGAATAAAGCAATAATGTCTTGTCATCTCCAATAACATCCAACAAATCAAAGGGTATTAATTCGATCAGAACCTGATGCAAGACTAAGCGAAGAAAAAAAGTATTGATATGATCATAAATTTTCGTTAAAGAACCAATGGAAATTTTCATATTTTAAAAAAGAATCATAAAATATAATTTACCTTCGTTAAAAGGAGATTTTAATTAGTGCATAATAAATTATTTTATGTAAATCATCAAAAGAAAAAAAATAAGAAAAAGATACCTTGAAGATAAGATTATTTTAAAGGACGGTGGAATGATACGATCCCTAGATAGATTTATTCAAATAACTCTTTCAAATTATTATCCTTTAAAATATGCTATTAGATTTATTATTAATTTAGATAAAATTATTATATTTATTAATAATTGTTATATTGATTTGGTATTGTTGTAGGATTATATACAGAGTAATTATGTAATCTTGTGAAAACAAACAGTGAAGTAATTTCTTTTGATTAATCAATGCAACTTTATTATTAGAGGTCGATCCTCTCGAAATGAATATCCTATCTTCATTCTTATTGTTTCTTTAATTTTTCATGAGATAGGACACGAGTTTTTATCATCCTCTCAGAGGATGCTTCTCCCTCATTCATTGATAATTTTTCTTTCTTCTTCTTCCACAATAAGAATATGAATTAGAGTTTTTTTTATCAAGTAGAATGCTAATCTTTTTAAATATCAAATTAGTTTTTTTTTTCTTTTTTAATTTTCATGAGGTCTGTTTTGATTGTGTTGTTTTTTAGTGCTCTTTTGTAAATTTGTAGTCTTACTATTAAGGTGGTAAATTATGTACCTGTATCACATGGTCAATCTTATCATCTCAGCTCATTTAGTCTTATAACCAATATAGGTTTTCCATGTATTTTGATGCTAGTTCATATTGAACATGAATAACTTGATCTTATACATGATAATTCTTTGGCTGATTAGTATTTATTTCTATATTTTTGTTATAAATGATTTATCTGTGAAAGAGAGCATTCATAATTATTTCATATGGTGTGTTTTATAAGGATTTCAGATATTTGAAGGTGTTATTGTATGTTTGTAATAATTTTTCAGTGTAGTAATTTTTAGTTATTTTATTTTAATAAATCCAATCTGATTGCTCATTCATATGCTTAACTTAGTTTAGCTAGTTTGAAGCTCATTTCAGTTCTAATAATAAAGGTCCATCATTCGGAGCTCATCTCTACTAGCCATAATATCTATATTGTAAAATGTGTTTCTTCCAAATGGGAACGCAATCAAAGGATGTTGGGCATCTGGATTAGCCGCCGTATGCGCTTCCCGATTTACCCTGGTGGTCGGTGGGAAACTTTCGTGAGACCGGGCTGGCCACCCCCAGGGATTGAGTCCATGAGACTGACTGGGATTTATCATTTTTTTATGTTGTAAAATGTGATAAAGGTCCATTTTTTTATATTGTAAAATGTGTCCCCGGGGCAATGGTGCTGCGGTAGGACATCCAGGTTGTTGTCACCCAGGCACCGGTTCGATCCCCAGCTAATGCGTATTTGTAGAATTTTTCTTCCAAATGAGGAGTGCAATCAAAGGATGTTGGACGTCTGGGCTGGCCGCTGCGTGCACTTCCCGATTTACCTTAGTGGCCGGTGGAAAACTTCCGTGGGACCGGGCCGGTCATCCCCAGAGATAGTCAATGGGGCTAACTGAGATTTATCATTTTTTTTATATTGTAAAATGTGTCCCCGGGGCAATGGTGCCGTGGTAGGACATCCAGGTTGTCACCCAGGCACCTGCGATTCGATCCCCAGCTACGACGTATTTACAGGAATTTTCCTTCAAATGGAGAGCGCAATCAAAAGGATGCTGGGCGTCTGGGTTTGCTGCTACGTGCACTTCCTGATTTACCCTGGTGGCCGGTGGGAAACTTCCATGTGCCGGGTCGATCATCCCAAGAGATAGTCAATGGGGCTAACTGGGATTTATCATTTTTTTATATTCTAAAATGTAGATGTTCGGTGTTTGGGCTGGCCGCTGCGTGCACTTCTCGATTTATCTTAGTGGCTGATGGAAAACTTTTGTGGGGTTGGACCAGTCACCCTAGGAATAATCAATGAGACTAATTGTGATTTATCATTTTTTTATATTGTAAAATGTAAAAAATGAGAGAAAATTTTTAAAAGCCTAAAAAAAATTATCTGGCCCTCAAATAATCTTAAGATGGCCCTGCATCTTTACTAATCTTTCACTTTGATCGGAATTGATTTAGATGTTGAAGCGGTTACACAAATAAAACCGATCAACTCTAATCTTATATCTTGAGATGTAATTGTAGGGAGAAGAAGTCAAAAGGATATCATCAATCAACTTAACCATAATCAAGAGTAAAGTGATGTTTACCCTGGTGGCCGATGGGAAACTTCCATGAAGCCGGGCCAGTCACCCCCGGAGATAGTCAATGGAGCTAACTGGGATTTATTATTTTTTTTATATTGTAAAATGTAGATGTTGGGCGTTTGGGCTGACCGCTGCGTGCACTTCCCGATTTATCCTAGTGGCCGGTGGAAAATTTCCGTGGAGTCGGACCGGTCACCCCAAAGATAGTCAATAAGGCTAATTGGGATTTATCTTTTTTTTATATTGTAAAATGTAAAAAAATGAGAGAAAATTTTTAAAAGCCTAAAAAAAAATGCCTGGCCCTTAAAGAATCTTAAGATGGCTCTTCATCTTTACTAATCTTTCACTTTGATCAGAACTGATTTAGACGTCGAAGCGGTCACACGGATAAAACTGATCAACTCTAATCTTATATCTTGAGATGTAATTGTAGGGAGAAGAAGTCAAAAGGACATCATCAATCAACTTAACCATAATCAAGACTAAAGTGATGTTTACGATTTAAATTTTTTTAAAATTGTTAAAAGCCTAAAAAAAAATTTTACCTGGGCCTTAAAGAATCTTAAGATGGCTATGCATCTTTACTAATCTTTCACTTTGATCGGAGCTGATTTAGACGTTGAAATGGTCACACGGATAGAACCTATCAACTCTAATTTTATATCTTGAGATGTAATTGTAGGGAGAAGAAGTCAAAAGGACACCATCAATCAACTTAACCATAATCAAGATTAAAGTGATGTTTACGATTTTTTTTTAAATTGTTAAAAGCCTAAAAAAATATGGTTTGGCATCTTTACTAATTTTTCACTTTGATCGGAACTGATTTAGACGTCGAAATTGTCACACTGATAAAACCGATCAACTCTAATCTTATATCTTGAGATAGCTCGGCATCTTTACTAATCTTTCACTTTGATCGGAATTGATTTAGACGTCGAAGTGGTCACACTGATAAAATCGATCAACTCTAATCTTATATCTTGAAATGTAATTGTAGGGAAAAGAATCAACTTAACCATAATTAAGACTAAGGTGATGTTTACGACCTTAGAGCTAGAGCACTAAAATAACAAAAATGAAGAACTCCAAGAAAGTGGGAAAACTCCAAGAAAGGAGATCTGAGAAAAGGTGGATACGAAGCTGCTGAGGATCCAACCAACAGGCGAACCGAGATGGGCCCCGAGAGCACAGCGAGAAGCAAGACGGCGGCGGAAAACCCGACCACCACCAGTGGTTTGTTCCCTCCCAATCAATTGTTTGACTTTAAAATGGGAAAAAAAAAATCAATCTTTTCTATCTTCAATTCCTCTATTTCCATAAAAAGAAACGTCGGCTGAAGAAATCTGTCACCTTAATTGCTTAAACTTCTAAAAATACACAGAGATTGCCTTTTGTACTATCTGATTCATGGTTGATCGTATTGATTTTCCTATAACAAGAACATGAATGAATGAGCTATGCTTCTTATTCACCATCCCCCGTATCACATTTAACAACAAATAATTCTTCTAATCGAAGAGTTTAAGCCCCCAATCGAAGTTCAAATCCTCGCAGTGGCGGACGTGCGGCACCACCTTCCCCTTGTCCACGTCCCTCCCCGCCTTGCAGTCGTACGTCGGCGCGAATTGGAAGCACGGCTCCATCGACGACGCTCGCCGGCACGCCGTGCTGCCGCCATTGTCAGGTCGCAGCAAGATCCACGGCCGCAGCCCGCCGAGGGCCTGCGCCACGTACCCGAACGTGGAGAAGGCGCTCGTCACCAGCGTGTCGCTGAAGCTCAGCAGGAAAATCTCCGCCAGCGCCTTGGCGTTGTGCCCCTGCTGCTCCGTATGCTGAAGCTCCTCGTGGCTCGGTTGGTACACGCCCACCACCTCGCCGGTCGCCGTCGCCCGCTCGTAGTACATGGTCTGCAGCGTGTCGGAGTAGCCAGTCTGGAGGCTGGCCACTAGCACAGCCTTTGGCTTCGTTCCCATCGCCGGCGTCGAGGAGCTCGCCGGCGCTTCCAGTTGAGTCTCCGGCAAGATGCCTTCTTTCAGCGTGCAGTTGATGATTTGGTCGAGCATTAGCTCGAATTTGACAGGCGCATTGGGGAAAATTCGAACTTGAATCCCCACTCGATCCTTCGCGCTGGCTAAATAAGCCTCGTAGAACCTCGTCACGTAGCCCCAAACGGCGTTGGTGGGGTGAAGAAGGTACCTGCCCAAGTGGTGGAACACCGTTTCTTTCTCAGGGAACAGCTCCGACAGCTCCTGATCGTATTGGGGCATAAGGAACAGAGCAGGCGCGAAGTACTGGTTCGAGCGGAGGAACAACCAGGCGAAGTTTTGTAGCAGGGGCTGCGCGTCGTCACAGTAAAACATCTTGTCGGAGTCGCCGGCGTCGTGGGAAAGATGGAGGTAGAGGTACGGCGGCAAGGAGGCCATCTCGGTGCTGATCACCTTGTTCTTGAGCAAGTAGCCATAGCTGCGCGGCGACTCGCTGTAAAAGTCACGGGTGTCCAAGTTGTGGATCGGGAAATCGGACGGCAGAGCCCATGAACTATCGGGGAATGGCTCGCAGAAGGTGCCGTGGAGGCCAGTCGGGATGCTGAGGAGGAGGACCCTGTCGTTCAGGAGGGCGTAGAGGAAGGTGGAGACGAGGGCGATGAGTTGGTTGCCGAGGCCGTCAGACGGAAGCCAAACAAGATAGTTGCACTCGGAGTTTCCGCCGCCGCCGCCGCCGCCGCCGCCGCCGCCGACAGTGAGGTGTTGGAGGCTCCGGTTGAAGAGCTCGGCGTTGGGGCCGCACTTTTTGTGGAGGGCTTCGTAGCTTCGTAGCTTGTGAAGGAGATACGATGAAGGTGTGCGATTGGAGTGCCAGAATAGGGAAGACTGGTAGCGGCTCACGCAGGAGGCTTCCTGGAAGTCAGGGCTCAGGAGGCCGCCGAGGAGCTTCTCCGGTTTCGACGCCGGATCCCCCGTCGATGCTGCTGCTGCTGCTGCTTCCGCAGAGCAGTTCCTGGGAGCTGCAGCGCACAAGAAACAAATCGAGCTCATGAAATTTCACAAAGATGCAACAATTTAGGAGATGAACAACTACCTTGTTCGAGCGCCGAGTAGCTGCCGCTGCGCACGAGCAAATCTAGCGGCAGATTGCGAGTGGTTCCGGAAAGAACAAATAGGAGGACGACGACAGTTAGGGAGGCGCCCACCAGGAACGGCTGCGTGGCGGCTCCGCCGACAAATTTTTCGGCCATGGCCGGGGAGTCGCACTGTGACTTGCAACTCTTTCGGTGGCGCTGGCTGTTATATATCCAGTTGCTTGTCAACGGTGGTGGCAGAAGTGTCAGGAGCACGTCCAACAACCTCGACGGACTAGAAGCCAGGAATAAGAAGAACTGAACTAGAATTCATTCTGGAATTGCAGATTGATCTTCCCATGTCGCGTTCTGGAAACGTTTTTTTAATGGGGGGCCTTCTTCTGCACGTCGATGGTCCAATGATGGGAAGTCGATTGCATTTTGTGTGTGGGGATCACGTTGGGACAGATCTATATGGAGTCGAATTAGCAATCCCGGGACACATTTACAGCCTTCCCCATGATTCCTCATTAATTCCATGTGTATGGATTCACAGTCGTACAACATCTCATTCCCTCGTTACCACTTACCAGCCGAGGATCTGGATGCCTCATATGAGGTGCTAAGCCTCTCTGACCCCTCTTTGAAAATTGAAGGGGACAAGTCGCGACGGCATCGAGAGAGACCGGCCGAACATTAGCGCGACCTGAGCCATGTTGGATCGGAGAACATGGCCATAGGAGAGCTCATGGATCCTTCTGCCCAATGACCAAACAATTTTAAGTTCTTGAAAAAGATAGATCACCAGAACAATCGTAGGGCATTAGCCAAATTGGAAGCTAAGGCCACACACTGTCAAGCAGAGAGAAGATGGCATGAGGAGGACTCATGGATCCTGCTTGCCAATGACCAGACAATTTGAAGTTCTTGAAAAGCCACACCTTCTCAACTAATCCGACTTCTAATTCTGAATCATTTTTGGCAGAAGCCAAAAGTTTGCATCAAAAAACCAAGTAATTGTGATAAATAAGGAAGAAAATTAACCATCATAATGGCATCCATAAACCAAAGAAGAGGAAAGAATGTAATTTACTCACCCTGTATAGTATAATCGATATGCTCTGGATCATAAGTTCCCTTTTGCTCTTTCTTGAAACTCTCAAGGCACGTTTAAAAACTTCCCCAGCACCCTCAGACTGTTGTCGAGGAACAATTTCTACACCTCACTTGAGAAAACCATATGAGTGCCAAAAATCAGTCTCATGATAAAAATAAAAAAAAATCATAGCTGATGGATGAGCTCGTATGTTAAGAGATGGGAGAGGAGTCCAGGTAACTTACTTCAGGATCCCAGCAGCACCTAATCAATGTTCGACAGATCGCCACCTCGTTGATGTGTTGTGTGTAGCTTTTCCCAGGTGGAATGAAAAGCAAATCATCCCATCCAGAATTCTTGTCATTCATCTGTGATCAGTTTGAAATGAAATTAGATACAGCAAAACCTTAACCTAAGAGGGCTGTAGAAAGACTAACTTTATGGTCTTACCTCCATCTTTTTCAATACGTCTTCAAAACTTCCGACCAGCATAGGAATATTGCAATATGCCATGTGGCTTTACACAACAATATAACAGACATACTATTAAGGAAACTAATAAGTAGAAGGGAAAATTTCATTTGTTGTCCCAACTCTATTTTTTTTAAAAAAAAAACTATCACTTGTCATTTTCACATAATATGTAAAGACGATATAAAATCTACAGCCTAAATCTTTTTTCATTAGGTTTTCAATAGGCATGGATGCCATCAAATTTGGTGTCTTCTATTTTGGGACATAAATGTCTATTGTGTGATGCATAACCCTGGAAGTGTTTGCATCAATTAAAAACTGTTCTTGTTATCTAATAGTTATATCACTTATTGTCCCTCATGCTTTTGTGACCCTTAGGAATGGAATTTAGTTTGGAACTCAGATGATCATAAGCAACTCATATTGATAATGATGCCCAAGCAATAGCCTTTGGCTTAGTACTCCAACAGTCAAGTCCTTAAATAATCATCACATGAAAAAATTGCCAATTCATGCAAGGTTAATAAGGGACAAACATAATGCACTATCAATCATCTATCTAGCTTACTTAAAGTTAAGGATGACAATTTGCCCAATCCCAATCAAGACATGCCTCAACCCAATTGAGATTGTCTCATGTGCTGCATATGTAGGATAGGGTAGGTATGAAGTACATAACCTATCCCAAATGCATATTTATTTTACATTTTATTGCTCCACCATATTTGAGAGGCCTGCCGGGGCAGGATGGGGAAGCATTTAATATTCGCTGCCCCATCCCATTGTCATTCATACTCAATTTTACTAACCATTACACATGAGAACCATGTGAACTTTGTCAATGGTGTATTGTAAGAAAACATCATTAATGTCACCCCATTGGAGAGGTCTTCATTATTCATCTTTTGCTTGAGTAGAACTTGAAACAGCAGTAAAATACCTGAACGTCACCATAATGCTTGCTACTTTTGACCCTAAAATCATCGTTTTCTTTTTCTTTATTCCACAGCAGTATAATTTTTTACTGTTAATATAAATGACCATTTAGCTACCGTTCTAGGTTGCCCATGAGGTTTCTATGAGAAAAAAACCCATAAGTTTTACTGTTAACATATATTACCATTTGGCTATTATTCTTGGTTGACCATGAGGTTTCTATGAAAAAGACTAGCCCTAGAAAATATGATTGGGATGAACAATCCTTCAAAAAAAAGTTTCACTTTTGCAAACAAGCCTGCAAAGGAATCACACGGACAAATTAAGAAATGATCTAATTGTGAGCAGCACCCAAATGACAAACCTGTTGCCACAAGTAGAAGAAATAATAATCAGGAATTTCTTCTTCGGCAAAAAATGTAGGCCATTCTTCATCAAATTCAAAAGGGATTAGATTAGTTAGTTTATATTGGACATAACATGCCACAACTAGCCCACTGTAGTTCTGACACATCAACTGTTTCCTTCATTTCACCAACAAGAAAAGAAAAATCCAAACAAGTAATAACTTGCAGTCCATGAGGAAAGACAAAAGAGAAACAAGATTCTATTGGGTAAGAAATTAGAAAAAACAAGAACTAAAAGGGAATAATCAAACTTGCATGTTCTAGTGAGTAGAATGAGAAGCACTATCAGTATAAATTCAGGAAAAGAAAAGGACAGATAAGTACCATATAGATTGAGGATTTGGACTTCAAATTATACACAATCATTTGGAAAAGAATAATTAATAAGGAAAACTGATGCACAATTCCATTTAATAATGACTAGCATGTGCAAGGTAGAGAAAATAGTCATATAGATTGAGGATTTGTTTACTTGAGTAAGGAAAATAGAGGGATGCGATCTGAGGATAAAATATAGGGGTAAAAAAGAAAATATTGTTCCTTGTGTTTACTTAAACCTATGAAAATGGGATGGATGAGATAAATAAACACAGAGAACAGTCAATCAGTCAGAAGACCCATCACAGCACCTACCAACCAGTCATATCATCCCTTTGGATTCTCCCTCCTTTTACCGTCAAGGAAATGCGGGGAAATTTATATCACTTTCCTGCCCCTCTCTGCTTTTCGTCTAAGTAAACATAGAAGAACCTTTCCTTCCATCTTTCTTCCGCCTCTTTTCCACATCCTTTTTGTCCAAGAAATATGGCCTATTCAATAATTCATTTATCTCAGGTTGATGACAAAGTCATGCTTACCTAGTAAAAGTAGATAGAGTTGACATAAAACGATGGCATGATCTGCCTGATTGCTTTATGCAACTGCAATAAGTTACAAATGAACTATAAAAAGAAGAGTATCTTAAGGTCACAAGTATCTGAAGTTGTAATCATAATGCATATGTCTATATCAGTATGCAAGGTTGGTGAAGACGATGCATTGTGTGTAATATATGCCAAAAGGTCCTGTTTCAACCTATTAAGATCATGGCTTCATGCTACATTAACTGTTACTTTCGTAACACCTCAAAGTAGATGAAAGGACACACAAAAAAAGTTGAGAGGAAATTGTTGGATAAACCATCAAGAAATAGAGTATTACAAGCCTTGATGGACTCTACAAATTCACAGTGTGAATATACTTTGACAACCATACAAATTCATAGTGTGAATAAATGGGTGGAAAGTGGAAACTGAAAAGGAAAGGGAGGAGGAAAAGGAAAGGATAGGAAAGAGAATAAAAGACAATTTACTTGGAAGGGAAGAAAAAAAGGAAGTGGAGGGAAGGCCATGCAATTCCCTTTTTCTTTCCAGTTCAAATTTGCGTGGAAGTAGAGATAAAACAAAACAAAGAAAGGCACCCATGTCAACCATCATGAGTTTTTCTTCTTTCCAACCTGTTGTCCCACTTCCCTTCAAGTATACAAGATAGAAGAAATCACATTTTAACAGATTCTGATTAAAAAAAACACAATAGATTAACTTCAAGTTGTGTGACTATGATATTAGTTGGTGGAGGAAACAAATAAAAGAACATGCTGTTAGAGCATTCTTTATCTGAAGAGGATCTGGTAAAAAACGAAATGCAATTCCTTCAACCTTTAGCATATAAACCTACAACATGGAATGAATAAGTAATATACTGTAACCTGAAAAGGTAGAGTAAATTTAGTGACGAAATTGCAGTCAAAAAATAAAACAGCAGTCCTTATCCATAGATTCCAGAAAAAAAATAGCTCAAGTCCTTTGAAAATGATTTTAGAAGAACATGATTTAAAGAAACAGTTCCCTTCACTTGTTAAAATCAATTCATGTTCCTCAATTAGCAGAATCGTGAAAAAAGTTTCTATTACAGCACACAGACGTTGAGAAAGCAATGAAACACAATTGTAGATGCAGTATATAGCTAGAACAATCACAGGCAAACACAATTTTCCACTGATCGCCGACCTTAAGCCTCAATTATTTGACATTATAGAGGCGACTTAATATTTCCAGTATCCACAACAATAAGCCATTACTCTCAACTACATACATTCCATCCAAAATGAAAGGAGAAAAAGAATAGATAGAGAAATCATTCCTCTGATTAATCTGTAAGAATGAGACGTAGATTTTTTAAATATATATATATAGAGAGAGAGATTTTTAAAGAGACATCACAGCTTTCTATGACACATTTCATCAAACAACATCATTTATCCTTGATCTTAAGATCACCAAGCAAATTTAGAATAGCCAAATCAATATGTCTGGCAAGATTTATTTGAGCAATTAAAAGGTAACAAATAAGTAACAGAAGTAACCTGGTCGAGAACGATGGGTACAACTTTTGCTCCCCTGCCCAAAATGGGCTGCCTCAATTTAACCTGCAAAACGCAGGGAAGCTCAAAGAAGAGGGGAAAAATTACGAGATTTAAGCCGACCAGCACATCTGAATAACATAAGAAAAAAAAGTGGTGGAGATGGCATCAATGGGCGAAGAAACTAAAGACCGAAGAGATAAGAAAGGAACCTGTGCGAGGAGAGTTTGAGCGTCCTCTTTCCGGAAGCAAAAGATCCCAAGGGACCGGAAACTGTTGCTGGGGTCGGAAATGAGGACGAACTCGTCGTTCGAGTTGCTTACCGTGTACACTGACGTCCCGGCCAACGTCTTCGCCACGTAGTCTGCAATGAGTGCGAGATCAAAATTATGCTTCCCCTGGGCCGGCGAGGGCGCGGTCTCCGACCCCAAGTAAGCTGCCGCAAAAGGCGGCAAGGAGAGTCGCGGTGACGCAGCGGCCAGGACGAGGCAACGACTTCGTTCGGCGCGGGAGGAAAACTCGGAACTGAGGCGGGAGACATGGTGGCGGCTGCGGCCAGAGGGTCGGAGCTCATCGGCGCCGACGGCGACGACGACGGCGACGACGAGGTGCCCTCCATCGGGATTGGGGCGGCTGATAGGGAAAGAGTACAAGCACTCGATTTGCTTTTTTGTTTGTTTTTTTTAAAGAAACAAAAATCTAAAAATAGAATAAATTAAAAATGTAACCTAATTTTTAAATTTCTTAGGCGTATAATCGTTAGGCCGGTTAAAATAAAAGGAATTATTTTTATCCTAAATTTAGTTATTCAAAATAAAAAATAAATGCTAAACCCAATCATTTCCCCAAATTTCGCAATGCCATTCCCATTAACCCATAATCCTACCATTACCCGGGCCCCATCCGCACGATCACCAATAGGCGTAACCGCGGACGGAATTAACTTAGCTTTCGCTTTTTAAGCGGTGGGTGGCGGGGCGGGGAGCCTACCGCAAACGCCTATTTCTTTAAGAAAAAAAAATACTTTTCTATTTGATTATTTATTTAAAAATTAATTTTTAAATGAATATTATTAAAAATAAATCCAAAAATGGAAGGCGACGCCACCCCTCTCTCCTAGCAGGTAACTAGAATCCCAATAAGGTACTGTAGGTATATTCCCAGAAGGAAAGTTACCTCCAAAAGAAGGTAAGCTTTTGGAATTCCCTCATTCTTTTACTGAAATGGAATGTTACTGACCTAGGGTTCTTCATTCTTTTGCAGGAGCCCCCTTCTGCTCCGCACCCACCCACATTGATGGATCTCTGCTCATTAAACAAAAATTAACAAGCGAAGCAGCAGCTTCTCATTCTCCCCTCTTCCACCTCGAATCCCTAGGTCGCTAACATTCTTCCCAGATTGAGCAGTGTCCCATGCATCTCACGATGACACTCGCACCGGATCCGAGGCGAACCACCAGGAATGGCAAACAATTGATTAAAAAACTGGCAGGAAGCGATGGAAGCGATAAAACCAGTGAGGAGAGAGAGAAGATAAAGCAGGTGAGAGAGGGCTCTAACCACGTGCGCCGCGGCCCCCTTCTCCCCCATGCCTTCCGCCACGCGGTCGGAGTTCGTCGTAACGTGGCGTAGCAGCGCGAGCGTCGATCGTGGAGCCGCTGCCCGTCGGCCGTGAGAAGAGGCGGAGGATGACGAGAGAGAATGGGAATGGTGTTCTTCTCTGTATGACTAGTACAGGAGGTGGGTTCAAGTTGCAGAAAGCTGTACATGGCTTCTAGAAGAAAAGTGCAGTCTCCAGAACGAAAACTAAAATAAACATAAAAAAGTGTTTTTGGGGATAATTTTAATCTCCGCTTCAGAGGTCGATTGGAACCCACCGGAAGCGGCCGTTCAACGGAACGTCGTTGATGACGTCGTAGTTGTACCTGGCACGAGAATGGAACGGGAAATTGAGAAGAAGAAGAAAAGAAAAACTGGAAAGAAACTAAAATGCGCATTAAGAGGGGAGCTTACTTGTCGGCGAAGCGCAGAGCTTGGTCTCTCTCGGCGGCGGAGAAGAATTCCTCGATCTCTGCGTTCGTCGGCGTAGTTCTCGCACTCGTCGTCGTCGTCATCCGCGCCGTCGATTCCAAATCTCCCGCTTCGGGTCGCGCCGCGCTCGAATGTGTAGCTTCTCTCCTGCAATCGAGGCGAGAAAAAATCAAGTGAAATTGAAAAGAGAAGGATGAAACCAGCAAGCACCAACCTAGCTCGTCTGGCACTGTCGATGTCGTTGCGGTTAGAAGACTCCAAAATCTCTCCGTCCTAAAAAGAGGAAAGAATAAATGAGGCGATTGGAGAGAGGACGGAGGTCGAATTCGACAGAATTTTTTTTCTCACCACGTCGCTGGACGCGTTGCTCGAGGAACGGGAGGCCACCTTCTCTGCGGTCGCCGAACCGAAGGCAGAATCAAGAGAATTCCGTGAAGGCGGAGGATCCTCCCTGCGGCCGGTCATGACGAGACGGCGGCTTCGGAGCTGAATGTAGGAGGTGGTCTGCACCAATTCCGACGGCGCAGGCGCCATCTCCGCCTTCCTTCGCTTCGGCACCGCGGCGACCGAAGAAGCGGCATCAGCCGCAGCAGAGGCGATAGCGAGCGCCCTCGCCCTCGTAGTCACTCCGGCCACTTGCGTCGCCTCCATCACCGCCAGTTCCCCGGCCCCTTTGCCGCACTTCGTCACGTACCTCCCCATCCCCTCTCCTTCCTCGCTCCTCCGCTCGCCGACCGGTGGGCGATCGAGCACTCAGAAAAGACACGAAAAAGTAAAAGTGATGCGAGTTAAAGGCCCGGAACGCCGTTACGTTTAAGCGTTTCCCCCGCTAACGGCGCCGTTAGGCGGATCTGGCCGTTGGGATTTCGAGGCAAGTGGAACGCGCACCTGCTCGACCGGTCGCAGATTCGAAGATACCGGTGAACGGGAATCATCGCGTCCTGAAAGGACGGTATCGAACCGGCTGCCGCCCGTCGCGCGTGGGGTTAGTTATATCCTCAGCTAATGAGTTGGTAACGTAATAATTATTTCCCTCTCCGCATTTACCATAAAGCCCCTAACTTGTTCTCATTATCACAACACTGCCACTGATATCCCAAGATTCCTCTCCGGCTAAAATGCGAAGGGCGCCGTTAATCATAAGGGATTTTGGCTTTTTCCTCGATTAAGGTGGCGGTGGGGGCCGCGAGGTAGTTGGGTGCACTCGCGTCTGCCGCTGCGCGGGGACCACCGGTTTGGTGGTCCATGGTGGGGAGGGGGCAGGAAATTGGGGGCGTCCATGATGTGGACCCCGCGCAGGTTTTCAAAAAGTTTTAATAAATATTTTTCAAAAATAAAAAATGATTTATATTAAATTTTTTTTTTCTTCTTGTTTATTTCGAATGAATGATGAGGAGTACGATCGATGGAGATCGTGGACTGTTACATTGTAAAACTCGAAAGGCTGCAGGAGAGGACGCCTAATGAGGTGGTGTCTTGTAGCTGGTTGGCCAAGTACGAGCACAAGCACAGCTGCACAGTGATAAAGGTGCATGCATGAAGCAGTGGAGCAGACATTGACAACAAGCTAAGCTAAGCTAAGGATATATTAATAAATAAATGAATAATAAATATATTTTTTGTGTCATGTCTCAGTCAATGTTTGTTTGTGCTTAGAGTAATTTAAGGCAATTAAGATTAAACTTTAATGAGCATGATTGAAACTACGTGGCACTGAGTTAGAGATGGGAAAGTGAACACACAGAAGTGAGGAGTAGGAATAACTAAAGAGTTTACACTGAATCACATGTGGGTTTTCATTAAATGCTATTTGCTAGAGTAGTAACTTTGTGTCACTTATGGTTATTGTTTCTGTACAATGAATCAATAGAAGATGACGGTTGATGTGGCGATGTTGTAGACTCTAACGATGAAGAGAATGACGGATTGAGCATGAGGAAGATGTTGAAATGTCTGCAACACTCAAGTAGAGATTAGAATGGGTACCGAGGGAGTTCAACGTAGCCACTAGTCTGACACTGAAATTAGCACAAAGACTCTGAGAGAATGAAATAGTAGACAATATGAAAGAAGAAGAAGACGGATATGTTCTTGTGCATACCTCCCTCGCATGAGTCTTTTTTAGAGTTTATATAGTTATCAAAAGATTATCTCCATGTTAGTAATAATGGAAGATCAGATCTGACAGTCGTTATGGGTTACTTCACTCGATGAATGTCATGTGTACGTCGAAGAGCATTTAGGATACTAAGTCTAACAATCATATGATTGTTCTTCCATCCAACCATGATGCTACATTTGAGAATATTCATAATAATTGTCAGTGGACTACTCATAGGATGTAAACTTAAGGAGTTTGAAGAGTTTGAACTAGGGGTGCAAACGAGTCGAATTGAATCGAACAATATAAAAATATTGATATTCGAATTCGAGCTCGAAACATATATATGATATTCGAATTCGATTCAAAGTTCGAAATTATCAATAATTTGGGCAAGTTTAATTCGAAATATGATTCGAGCTCGAGTTCGATTCGAATTATTCGTACTTTAATTCGAGCAAAATCAAATTTTAGTTCGAAATGCCTTAAATTATTCGAGTTCGATTCGAATTATTCGAACCTTAATTCAAGCGGAATCAAATTTTAGTTCAAAATGTTTTAATTCGAGCGGCTCGCGAATAATATTATAGATTCAGTCTGGACCCTTTGGATCGAAATGGCCAGCTAATAGGGTCGATGAGTTTGAGTTCTCGGGAATTAGATGAATCAAGCTGATGAAATTGAGGAGTTTGTATCCTCCGGAGGAGTCTGGTGGACTGAATTGATGAAGTCAAGGAGTCTAAATCTTTTATAGTCCGGTGGACCGAACTGATAGAGTCGAGAGTTTGAAATCTCTAAAATCGGACAAATGCTTTGGCTTCCACTTAGATTCGACCTTTAACCTCCACCTAAATTAGATTTTTGACTTAATTCTATCACGTATAGATTCCTCTTTCTACTATATCAGTTATGATGGTAGTTAACATCACATGAGATCCTCAAATTGTAGCTCAATACAAGAAGCTCTTGTCAATACAAGATCCCTGAATATCGAACTAGGCTCGGGTCCCTAAAGACACTAAATTGCAAGGTATCACGATCCATAACCGGTGTGTTTTAATCTCGACAGAAGCTACAGGAGAAGGTCGCTTGGAACTCGGAGCTACAAGAGGGGAGGTGGTCGCTAAGAACAAGACGAAGGAGGCGGATTTTGACCGCAACGCATAGCTTAGCTGATCCAAACATCGCCTGTAGGGCATGCCAAAACCCTTTCTAGGATTCTTGATCTTCTATGATTTTGCTATATGAACTGATATAAGTAGACGTTTGGTAGATCCTGATCTAACTATTTAGCATCTTAGTTTGGATTGTTTTGTATCTTTGCACCAACATAACAATTGTTTTTCAGCCATTGCCTTCAGGTTTTTAGCTTCTTGTTGTATTACTTATTCCAAAGAAGAAACTACACTGTAATGAATATGTAATACTGTCTACAATATTGTTCTTCACTTGTTTTTATCCATTTTTTTTCCCAATTTTTAGCAGAACATAGATCGATTACACAGTAACTGTAATCGGTAACGAACATCGTTAAGAACAAATAAAGTGAAGCAAAACTTTATTTGTAGTAAATATAGAGCATCTTTTCTGATAACAATTTGTCGTTACAGAGGACTTTAAGCCTTAAAATTATTGCAAAAATTGATCTTTTTTCTTCTTTTTTTATCGCCGTCGTAGCTCAGGATCGTTCTCATTGTGATTTCAGAAGTCCTTGAGGAGCTTGCGCACCTGCTCGAGCGTGACGAAGAGGACGACGGTGAAGGGGCCCTGACGGGAGACGGTGGGCACGAAGCCCTTGTAGAGCGCCATGGGTCCCTCCGCCCTCACCGTTTTAACGGCGCAGTCCAGCGCCCCGGCGTACGGCGGCGCAGACCCCTTCTCCACCTTCATGTTCATCACGCGCGTCTTGACCACGTCCACCGGGTTCGACGCGGCGGCCGCCACCAGCCCCGCCGCGAAGCTGGCCACCACGTGCGTCCCGAGTCCGTCCGCCCCCGTCCCGCGCCGCCGCAGGATGGCCTCCTTCGCCTGGTCGTACGTCGCCAGCTGCGACGCCGTCACGATCATGGCCCGGTTCACCGTCAGCGACGACCCGCGCCAGAGGCTCGCGACGCCCTCCTGCCTCGCCATCCGCCCTATGGCGTCGAGGACGCTCTTGTAGTTGCGGCGCTCGGCCAGGGGAAGGCGTCCGTCGGCCTGCATCCGGACCATGGCCACGTCGGCGGGGTTGCCCACCACGGCGCCAATCCCGCCGGCGATGAGGCCTGCAGAGACCTTGCGGTGTAGCGGCAGCGATCCGCCGTCGCCCGACGTGGACCATTTCTTCTTCAGAATGTCGTACAGCCCCATCCGGGTGGTAGAGTACAGAGTCTGTCGGAGGACAGTGGCGGAGACGCCGGAGAAAAGCGCCGCGGTGCCCTCGGTTCGGAAAATCTGCACGCCCACCGAGATTGGCCCGGGGCGACGCGGCGGCGGTGGCAGAGAAGGGTGGTGGTGCTGTGGGTGAGGGAGCGCGGCGACGCCGGCGCCGCCCTGGAGAGCGACGGCGGGGCGGAGGGCGGAGATAGCCGGGCTAAGGGACTCGCCCTGGAGCTGCATCCGGACCTTGATGAGATCAAGCGGATGGGTGGAGCACCCAGCCACAATGGAAGCGACGCCACCTTCTACGAATCCCTTCATCCCCATCTCAAACAAACTCAAGATCACTGCTTTAGGCCAAAGGCGAGCTCAAAATCCGATCTCTCTCGAGAAAACTTGGACAATGCGACTCCTTTACAAGCAGAGAAGAAGGCTAAAACCAGTTGGGTTTCAAATCGCTGGAAACCAAGAGATGAGAGTGGAGGGCGAAGGCCACGGAGGAAGAGTGTGGGACGCTGGGCCTTTGAGACATATGCAATACTACTGCTGCTTGTGGAACTGCGAGTTGTCCGAGCAGACGCCCGACGCCATTTATAGCGAGGACGAGCAAACCAAACGCCATATCGACGGAGGAGAGAAAGAGGAAGGAAGGAAGGAAGCAGAGGACGCGGGGGGAGGCCGCTTCCGGGCAGGGCGATTCGATTCTCTTCTCCAGCCGCTCAATTTGTTCTCCACTCGGACTTGGAATATTTGCGGCGGTGCGAGTCGGTCTTAGACCGTGGATCTACGATCGGACGGCCACCGTCGCTGTAAGTGGATGGTTGGTAGATTCGCGGCCGCTGCGTCACGCGTCTTTCCCACCTAGGATCCGCTGCCTCCTTCGATTCGTATCTGATTCGCTGCAGATGCTGTATCCGCCATCCGTCTCTGATTGAACGGCCGAAGATTCGCAATGGCTGTTGGAAAGCTTGGAAGGAATCCGTGTAAGAGCCTAGCTTTCGTCCTTGCTGACGTATAGGAGTCTTTTCTATCCTTTTGACGGATTTAATCTACGCCGTCGGATTTATCCACGGGACCAATCGAGGCCGTATGTCGACCTAACGCACACGTACCAGGCACGTGGCTGCCACGATGAAGTTTCCAAAGATACAGAATAGGTCAAACTGGTCAGATCGTCCGTTGACTTTTCAAAAGATTGACTACGACTGTTACGTATTTGAAGGGTCAAAGTCCTGGGCATGAGCTGAGCTGCCGTCAACGCAAAGTCCCACATCATTATTTGGGAAGATTTTTGATGCAAATCTTATCATGAAAAAAACAGATTTCTTGGATTGTTTTCTAGATATGGAAAGGTCGACACACATGGTTAGATTGATTGCCATTTTAAAGCAACAACAATAGCAGATAAATAGAGTTTTAGAGTGGTATAATTTAGCCAGAAGAATTGGAAATTGACACAATCAGAAAGAGAGAGTTATTCACATCAGAGAAAACTATTTGTCTGAAACATATAAGTTTCGATGGACACACCTTGTAAACAGACACTAAGGCGAAGTTTATGATACTGTCTACAAGTTTACTTAAGACAAGTATCTCAATAGACAGTCGAAGCAAAGAGACAGTCCTCCTTTGTTCCATTCTCAGAGAGACATTAGTAGTGACAGCACCCAAGGTGCATCTGGTTCTTAATCCCTTCAGAAAAAATTCATGGAGTCAGACGACATTCAGGCGAAAAAGTCGCCGTAGGTTAACTTGAACTCATCCCAATATAGCTCCACGTCGTCGTCACTCATCGGCCTCCATAAGAATTCGGAAGAATGTGAACGATAGCCCTTCACAAGTTCAGGTATCAGTACCTTGACACCAGAATGCCGTCCAATAAAATACTGCTCGTCTAACTTGACGTTCCAACAACCTCGCAAGTCCAAGTACTCAAGATCCCTACACTTCGAGAGGATTTCAAGCACCCCTCGGGTTGTAGCCAAATGGAAGGGTATCTCCAAGTGGCGCAACTTGGTCATCATTTTGGCGATGGCAAATGCTTCTTCTTCTTGGCAGTTTTCCTCTCTGACAAAGTCCTCTAAAGGATACATCCTCCGGCGAAGAACAACTAGAGATCTACAATGTTTCCCAAACGCTTCAATGGCACGGGGTCCTATCCTTTTGCAGTAGCTCAAATCCAAGTAGGTTAAACTGGATAATCTCGGCGCAACAAGTTGGGCGATAGAATCACTAATTTCACTTCTTGGAAGCTCCAACCTCTCGAGGGAACCAGCACTAGACAAATTCAAGAGTAGATAAAACAGCAAGAATGCAAATTAGTCATCGAACAAAAATGAACAACTTTCCAGTATCTTGAACTACCATATTACTCCAAATTCATCCAACAGATAGTTTCTTTTAAATTTAGTAGCTAATTTCAAGATAAACTAACAAGTGAATCCTAGAGAGAGTAAATATATGATCTTAAATCTTGTTGATGGTTAGTTCTTACCACCTAACAAAAAATTGTTAATCAATAAATCTGTCAATAGATTTGAAAATTCTTATAAAGACTGTGATAGATTTATCAATTAACCAAACTAAGAATAACTAGGCCATAGAAATGCCATCTAGCATTGCTAATTACGATGAGGTAATTAGTCAGAATCTATGATCAAATAGCACAAGAGATGATATCTATTGCATTGACATTGGCAACTTAACAGTTACCCTCCCTGTTTCTCCCCCATGAAGTTTCAGAGAAAACTCCAAAGAGATGAACACTGATAAGGAAGGATGAACAGTGATAAATTTTGGTGGATCATGGCTGTAACCGAGGCAACATAATCACGCAGCAAGTTCCAATCTTGAGAATTTAAGGCAATAAAGCAAGACAGGAACTGAGATGAGATCTACGTACTGGTCTGCGATGAATGTGAACATGGATTCGGTGCGGAGGCCGAAGACGCTGAGCCTGCGGAAGGAGCCACAGCTGCGTTCGATGAGCATGTGAAGCATTTGGTCGAGCTGCTCGGGCTCGCGGCTCTTGCTCCATATGTGGATGTCGATCTCCTGCCAACAATAAGGGCCCGAAACCGCCATTCCCCAAGATTTACAAACCCTAGGAACGACAGTTAGGATCTCTTTGAGAGGGAGGTTGCAGAATATGAGGCCCAGGGCGTCAGGAATGAGCTCCGCCCATGCCCTAACCTCACTGCCATCGGCCATGTCGCCGCCGCAGAGTACAATCAGCGTACTTCCCTGTTGTGAAAAGTAAAAAATCGGAATATGGATCGAGATGAGATCAAATATCAAACTAATGACCGATCGAATGAGACAAATGAAGAAGCCAGAAAACAGATCAACAGAAAATAAATATTGAAAAAGAACACTTGAATGCCCAAAAAGGAATCTCGGAGGAGCTGCGGGGTATCACATAAAATATCGATGATAAGCGAAAATTAAGGTATGCAATGTAGTTTATAGCATGCCTCAATCCTAGAATGCCCAAAGAACGGATCTTTCTCAACTCCGCGAAGAAACGTGTTCATGAGATACGCATCCCCAATTTACAGAAATAGCTGCAACAGAATACTCGATAAACAAAAGCATAAGCTCAATCCTAGGTTACGTTTACCAAAACGGCAAGAGATCCAGATCTAAAAGAGAAAAGGCCAGAAGATTGCGTCTCTAATCATTTTCCTCATTTAATTGAGAAAATATTATCAAATCAAGGGCCAGCGCAGGTGTTGCTTCCATTTCAAGCGAAGAAGCCGTCCAAAAGAGGGATCATTTCAAGAGGACGACGATTCCAGAGAAGCGAACCAAATTTCTTGTGATTTAACAAAGGACGAAGGGAGAAGGTTTGAAAATACCAAGGATTCCGCCACCAAAAAGGGGATTTCGAAGAAATCAGCCGCTCCGAACGGAGATCAGAAACGGGAACGGAGGAGAGAGAGATGAGGAAGAAGAAGAAACAGAGGGAAAACGAAGTGGGTACTGTTATATGATGATAAATTTCAATTAGTATTGGTCATCTGTGGTGATCAGTCCGTCCTCACGAAGTTTCCTATTGGTCATCAGGGTAAATCGAAAAGTGCACGCAACGGTCAGCCCAGACGCCTAACATCCTTTGATTGCGCTCTCCGTTTGAAAGAAAATTCTTGCAAATACGTCGTAGTTGGGAATCAAATCGCAGATGTCTGAGTAACAACCTGAATATCCTACCACAGCACCATTGTCCTGGGGACAAGGGTACTATTATAATAATTACGGATAATTGAAATCAGATTAATTTTTAATTTAATTTAGTCAAAACATTATGTAGAATTTATTTTTAGATTAAAATTGCTTTAAAATATTAAAATTATCTTTAAAAATTAAAATCACTTAAAATGACCACTACAATAATTCTTATACCATGTAGCGGTTATGTTGCTACTATAACATTTTAGAATTAAAATTTATGATTTAATTTTATTAAAATGAAATAAATAATTTTTCATATATAATAGTTAGGGATGCAAAAGAATTAAGAATATTGTCAAACTTTTTGAATTGACACAAAAATATTATATTTTTATTTAAGATTATCGCTATAATATTTTATTTAATTGTTTACAAATTGAATTTTAAGTATCTTTATATAATTTTAATATATATATATATGTTTAAATCAAACTTGAATTTAAATCATTTCTAACTATAATTTTATTATGTTTGAATTAAAGTTCGAACAATTCGAACCTACTCAAATTTTATTTTGAATCAAACTCAAATCAAAATTATTTATATTTTCCAACTTTAAATCAAATTCAAATATCATATATATTTTAAAACTTAAAATCAAATATCAATATCTATTAAGTAGCTATTGAATAGTTGATACACATTGTATGCAACTATCGAATAATTCGTACACATTATAGTTATATACTTCTAGTTAAATCCTAAAATTTTAAATTCTATATACTATTATATCAAAATTCTCTTTATTAACTTATCAAAATTAATTAAAATATTTCAAAATCAGTTTAAATACTAAATAGTTATCATAAACCTACAATAATATTGCTGCTAATTGTATGACATTTCAAGAGCAGACAAGAAGATGATGGGTTCCAGAACTTGATAAACCAGATCCTACAGCAACAGGGCAAAGGATTTCATAGGAAACACAGATGATTCAGGGCATTCTTGATTTGTACAAAAAGGGAAAGCAGATGCTTAATCTCGATTCCATTCCTCTGATAAAGCTCAACCATTGAAGCGAACAACAATGCACGAAATGTCGTCTTTGCTCTCTCTCTCAAAGGCCTCCAGAGTCAACCGCCGAGCTGACTAAGATGCCTCGAGTCTGCAAGCGGAGTCGGTCTACAAGGAGATTCAGTTAAGAGTTCAGCTCGGGATTAGGATTCACATACTGAAAGGTGACAGCTCTGCGCTCCAAAGTCGAGCCGAGTTCGATAATGAAAAGGACTTGGGACTCAAGAGTTGGGGTCACGAATCGAGGAATGCCTTGGGCTGGCCATTGAGTCGGTAGCTAAGGACCGACACGAGAGTCGGGTCTTGTGGGACACCGAATCCTAAGTCTCTCACTCGGTCTGTTCCTCGTGGCTGTAACACTATTTATCTGAAGCATATAAGTTTCCATGGACACACATTGTAGACAGACACTAAGGCAAAGTTTATGATACTGTCTACAAGTTTACTTAAGACAAGTATCTCGATAGACAGTCGAAGCAAAGAGACAGTGGAGTTTCCTCCTTTGTTTCATTATCAGAGAGACATTAGTAGTGACAGCACCCAAGGTGCATCTGGTTCTTAATCCCTTCAGAAAAAATTTATGGAGTCAGACGACATTATGGCATAAAAGTGGCCGTAGGTTAACTTGAACTCATCCCAATATAGCTCCTCGTCGTCGTCACTCATCGGCCTCCATAAGAATTCGGAAGAATGTGAATGATAGCCCTCCACAAGTTCAGGCATCAGTACCTTGACACCAGAATGCCGCTCCATAAAATACTTCTCGTCTAACTCGACGTTCCAACAACCTCGCAAGTCCAAGTACTCAAGATCCCTACACTTCGAGAGGATTTCAAGCACCCCTCGGGTTGTAGCCAAATGGAAGGGTATCTCCAAGTGGCGCAACTTGGTCATCATTTTGGCGATGGCAAATGCTTCTTCTTCTTGGCAGTTTTCCTCTCTGACAAAGTCCT
This sequence comes from Curcuma longa, assembly GCF_044706935.1. Lineage (NCBI taxonomy): Eukaryota > Viridiplantae > Streptophyta > Magnoliopsida > Zingiberales > Zingiberaceae > Curcuma > Curcuma longa. The sequence continues at coordinate 3,303,769 of NC_133875.1, forward strand.
CTAAAGGATACATCCTCCGGCAAAGAACAACTAGAGATCGACAATGTTTCCCAAACGCTTCAATGGCACGGGGTCCTATCCTTGTGCAGTAGCTCAAATCCAAGTAGGTTAAACTGGATAATCTCGGCGCAACAAGTTGGGCGATAGAATCACTAATTTCACTTCCTGGAAGCTCCAACCTCTCGAGGGAACCAGCACTAGACAAATTCAAGAGTAGATAGAACAGCAACAATGCAAATTAGTCATCGAACAAAATGAACAACTTTCCAGTATCTTGAACTACCATATTACTCCAAATTCATCCAACAGATAGTATCTTTTAAATTTAGTAGCTAATTTCAAGATAAACTAACAAGTGAATCCTAGAGAGAGTAAAAATATGATCTTAAATCTTGTTGATGGGTAGTTCTTACCACCTAACTCAGATTAAACTACTAAGAATCCAATGTCTTACCACCTAAATCGATAAATCTGTCAATAGATTTGAAATTTCTTATAAAGACTGTGATAGATTTATCAATTAACCAAACTAAGAATAACTAGGCCATAGAAATGCCATCTAGCATTGCTAATTACGATGAGGTAATTAGTCACAATCTAAGATCAAATAGCACAAGAGATGATATCTATTGCATTGACATTGGCAACTTAACAGTTACCCTCCCTGTTTCTCCCACATGAAGTTTCAGAGAAAACTCCAAAGAGATGAACAGTGATAAGGATGGATGAACACTGATAAATTTTGGTGGATCATGGCTGTAACCGAGGCAACATAACGATGAGATCTACGTACTGGTCTGAGATCACGCAGCAAATTCCAATCTTGAGAAATTTAAGGCAATAAAGCAAGACAGGAACTGAGATGAGATCTACGTACTGGTCTGCGATGAATGTGAACATGGATTCGGTGCGGAGGCCGAAGACGCTGAGCCTGCGGAAGGAGCCACAGCTGCGTTCGATGAGCATGCGAAGCATTTGGTCGAGCTGCTCGGGCTCGCAGCGCTTGCTCCATTTGTGGATGTCGATCTCCTGCCAACAATAAGGGCCCGAAACCGCCATTCCCCAAGATTTACAAACCCTAGGAACGACAGTTAGGATCTCCTCGAGAGGGAGGTTGCAGAATATGAGGCCCAGGGCGTCAGGAATGAGCTCCGCCCATGGCCTAACCTCACTGCCATCGGCCATGTCGCCGCACAAGCTCTGTTGGAATTTTTTCACAAATGACGATTGAAAAAACTTGCTTCAAACAACAAGAAATCCAAATAATCCTGCTCTATCTTCAAGAGAACCAGATTTAGGAGGAGGAGGATGGCTTTGATACCAAATTTGTTGGGTGCGAAAGCGTTGATGAAAAAAAAAAGAGATTTTAGATTGAAGTAGGACTTCTACAGCATACTCTCTACAATTCCTCTCTTGCTCACTTAAATCCCAAGAACTTACATGTTCCATTTTTACAGTGTAAAAAGTAACATGATGCATTAATAGCATATTAACTCTTAACAAGTTTCAAAGATTTCATGCAGATACCATATAAAAACCAACTCTTCCTTTTCCATGCTTTGATCATGCAGTAAAGTGTCATGCAAGAAGTAACTCTTCGATTTCTATGTTTTGATCATGCATTCTTTGATTTCCCAAGATTTGATCATGCATTTTCAGATTTCCAAAGATTACAAATTAATAATATTTAATAGATTGCGTCTCTAATCATTTTCCTCATTTAATTGAGAAAATATTAGCAAACCAAGGCCCAGCTCAGGTGTTACTTCCATTTCAAGCGAAGAAGCCGTCCAAAAGAGGGATCATTTCAAGAGGACGACGATTCCAGAGAAGCGAACCAAATTTCTTGTGATTTAACAAAGGACGAAGGGAGAAGGTTTGAAAATACCTAAGATTCCGCCACCAAAAAGGGGATTTCGACGAAATCCGCCGCTCCGATCGGAGATCAGAATGGGAAAGGAGGAGAGAGAGAGAGAGGAAGAAGAAAAAGAAACAGAAGAATTTTAAATTTCATATTACGAGAACCTTTATTTTTAATATTGTTAGGGCATCCATATTTATTTAAATATTAATATATATCATCTTTTTATAAAAAAAATACAAGATTCACTTACTACATTTCTATTATAGTAATATTTTTTATTAACTTAAATCCATATTCATTTTAATATTAATCTCCATTATTTATGAGTCTATTGTATACTCATTAATTTTTTATTCTTATTTATGAATTTTATTATTTACTCATTAATATATATATATATATATAAATTTTGCTCATTGACACTATTAATATCAAAGTGGGTACTGTTATATGATGATAAATTTCAATTAGTGCTATCTCTGTGGTGATCAGTCCGTCCTCACGGAAGTTTCCTATTGATCATCAGGATAAATCGAGAAGTGCACGCAACGGCCAGTCCAGACGCTCAACATCCTTTGATTGCGCTCTCCGTTTGAAAGAAAATTCCTGCAAATACGTCGTAGTTGGGAATCAAATCGCAGATGCCTGAGTAACAACCTGAATATCCTACCACAGCACCATTGTCCTGGGGACAAGGGTACTATTATAATAATTACGGATAATTGAAATCAAATTAATTTTTAATTTAATTTAGTCAAAACATTATGTAGAATTTATTTTTAGATTAAATTTGCTTTCAAATATTAAAAATATTTTTAAAAAATTAAAATCACTTAAAATGACCACTACAATAATTCTTGTACTATGTAGCGGCTATGTTGCTGCTATAACATTTTTAAAATTTAAAATTTATGATTTAATTTTATTAAAATGAAATAAATAATTTTTCATCTATAATAGTTAGGGATGCAAAAGAATTAAGAATATTGTAGAACTTTTTTGAATTGACTCAAAAATATTATATTTTTATTTAAGATTATCACCATAATATTTTATTTGATTGTTTACCAATCGAATTCGAATAGAACTCAAATTGAATTTTAATTATCTTTATATAATTTTAATATATATATATATATATATACCAAACTCGAATTTAAATCATTTCTAACTATAATTCTATTATGTTTGAATCAAAATTTGAACAATTCGAACCAACTCGAATTTTATTTCCAATCAAATTCAAACCAAAATTATTTATATTTTTGAATTTTAAATCAAATATCAATATTTTCATATTATTTGATTCACTTGCATCCCTAAGTAGTAGCTATTGAATGGTTTATACACATTGTATGCAACTATCGAATAACTCGTACACGTTATAGTTATATACTTCTAGCTAAATCCTAAAATTTTAAATTCTATATACTATTATATCAAAATACTCTTTATTAACTTATCAAACTTATTTAAAATATTTCAAAATCAATTTAAATACTAAATAGTTATCATAAACCTACAATAATATTGCTGCTAATTGTATGACATTTCAAGAGCAGACAAGAAGATGAAGGGTTCCATAACTTGATAAACCAGATCCTACAGCAACAGGGCAAAGGATTTCATAGGAAACACAGATGATTCAGGGCATTCTTGATTTGTACAAAAAGGGAAAGCAGATGCTTAATCTCGATTCCATTCCTCTGATAAAGCTCAAACATTGAAGCGAACAACAATGCACGAAATGTCGTCTTTGCTCTCCCTCTTAAAGGCCTCCAGAGTCAGCCGCCTAGCTGCCGCTAATGGGTTCTTGATCTTTCTCGCCAGGTCAACGGCCTCCTGATTGCTCAAAACCTGTGAAATCTATCATACTTCAAACGGCTGCAGATGCTGTATCCGCCATCCGTCTCTAATCGAACGGCCAAAGATTCGCAATTGCTGTTGGAAAGCTTGGAAGAAATCTGTTTAAGAGCCTAGCTTTCGTCCTTGCTGACGTATAGGAGTCTTTTCTACCCTTTTGACGGATTTAATCTACGCCGTCGGATTTATCCACGGGACCAATCGAGGCCGTATGTCGACCTAACGCACAAGTACCAGGCACGTGGCTCCCACGATGAAGTTTCCAAAGATACAGAATAGGTCAACCTGGTCAGATCGTCCGTTGACTTTTCAAAGATTGACTACGACTGTTACGTATTTGGGTCAAAGTCCTGGGCATGAGCTGAGCTGCCGTCAACGCAAAGTCCCACATCATTATTTGGGAAGATTTTTGATGCAAATCTTATCATGAAAAAAACAGATTTCTTGGATTGTTTTCTAGATATGGAAAGGTCGACACACATGGTTAGATTGATTGCCATTTTAAAGCAACAACAATAGCAGATAAATAGAGTTTTAGAGTGGTATAATTTAAAGACGAAACCAGAAGAATTGAAAATTGACACAATCAGAAAGAGAGAGTTATTCACATCAGAGAAAACTATTTATTTGAAACATATAAGTTTCCATGGACACACCTTGTAAACAAACACTAAGGCCAAGTTTATGATACTGTCTACAAGTGTACTTAAGACAAGTATCTCAAGAGATAGCCGAAGCAAAGAGACAGTGGAGTTTCCTCCTTTGTTGATTGTTCCATTATCAGAGAGACATTAGTAGTGACAGCAAACAAGGTGCATCTGGTTCTTAATCCCTTGAGACAGTCTTCATCATGGACTCAGACAAATCTCTGGCGTAAAAGTGGCCGTAAAAAATCCCCCAGATAGCTCCTCGTCGTCGTCACTCATCGGCCTCCATAAGAATTTGGAAGAAAGTGAATGATAGCCCTCCACAAGTTCAGGCATCAGCACCTTGACTCCAGAATGCCGCTCCATAAAATACTTCTCGTCTAACTTGACGTTCCAACAACCTCGCAAGTCCAAGTACTCAAGATCCCTGCACTTCGAGAGGATTTCAAGCACCCCTCGGGTTGTAGCCAACTGGTAGGGTATCTCCAAGTGGCGCAACTTCGTCATCATTTTGGCGATGGCAAATGCTTCTTCTTCTTCTTGGCAGTTATCATCTCTGGCGAATTCTTCTAAAGGATACATCCTCCGGCGAAGAACAACTAGAGATCTACAATGTTTCCCAAATGCTTCAATGGCACGGGGTCCTATCCTTGTGCAGTAGCTCAAATCCAAGTAGGTTAGGCTGGATAATCTCGGCGCAACAAGTTGGGCGATAGAATCACTAATTTCACTATTTGGAAGCTCCAACCTCTCGAGGGAACCAGCACTAGACAAATTCAAGTGTAGATAGAACAGCAAGAATGCAAATTAGTCATCGAAGAAAAATGAACAACTTTCCAGTATATTGAACTACCATATTACTTCAAATTCATCCAACAGATAGTTTCTTTTAAATTTAGTAGCTAATTTCAATGAATCCTAGAGAGAGTAAATATATGATCATAAATCTTGTTGATGGTTAGTTCTTACCACCTAACTCAGATTAAACTACTACGAATCCAATGTGTTGACCTCCGACAAAACAAAAAATTCTTAATCTATAAATCTGTCAATAGATTTGAAATTTCTTATAAAGACTGATAGATTTATGAATTAACCAAACTAAGAATAACTAGGCCATAGAAATGCCATCTAGCACAAGAGATGACATCTATTGCATTGGCATTGGCAACTTAACAGTTACCCTCCCTGTTTCTCCCACATGAAGTTTCAGAGAAAACTCCAAAGAGATGAACAGTGATAAGGATGGATGAACAGTGATAAATTTTGGTGGATCATGGCTGTAACCGAGGCAACATAATCACGCAGCAAGTTCCAATCTTGAGAATTTAAGGCAATAAAGCAAGACAGGAACTGAGATGAGATCTACGTACTGGTCTGCGATGAATGTGAACATGGATTCGGTCTGGAGGCCGTAGACGCTGAGCCTGCGGAAGGAGCCACAGCTGCGTTCGATGAGCATGCGAAGCATTTGGTCGAGCAGCTCGGGGTCGCAGCGCTTGCTCCATTTGTGGATGTCGATCTCCTGCCAACAATAAGGGCCCAAAACCGCCATTCCCCAAGATTTACAAACCCTAGGAACGACAGTTAGGATCTCTTTGAGAGGGAGGTTGCAGAATATGAGGCCCAGGGCGTCAGGAATGAGCTCCGCCCATGGCCTAACCTCATTGCCATCGGCCATGTAGCCGCCGCAGAGACAATCAGCGTACTTTACTGTTGTGAAAAATAAAAAACCAGCCCACTCTTTACAATTCCTCTCTTGCTCACTTAGCTCTCAAGAGCTTACATGTTCTGTTTTTATAGTGCAAAAAGTAACATGATACACATATTAACTCTTAATAAGTTTCAAAGATTTGATGCAGATATCATGCAAGAACCAACTCTTCGTTTTCCATGCTTTGATCGTGCAGTAAAGTATCATGCAAGAAGTAACTCTTCTGTTTCCATATTTTGACCATGCATTCTTTGATTTCCCAAGGCTTAATCATGCAATTCCAGATTCCCACATATTACAAATTAATATCATTCAATATCCCCTCTTAATTTGTAATCTTGAGTTGCTTTTTGAATTTGTTGAACTTCTATATTAGATATCATAACGCTACAATAATATTATTGTATTAGATATGATTCGAGTTGTTCTGCTAATTGTATGACATTTCAAGAGCAGACAAGCAGATGATGGCTTAGAGAATTTGATAAACTAGATCCTACAACAACAGGGCAAAGGATTCCATAGGAAACACAGATGATTCAGGGCATTCTTGATTTGTACAAAAAGGGAAAGCAGATGCTCAATCTCGATTCCATTCCTCTGATAAAGCTCAACCATTGAAGCGAACAACAATGCACGAAATGTCGTCTTTGCTCTCTCTCTTAAAGGCCTCCAGAGTCAGCCGCCGAGCTGCCGCTAATGGGTTCTTGATCTTTCTCGCCAGGTCAACGGCCTCCTGATTGCTCAAAACCTGTGAAATCCATCATACTTCAAACGGCCGCAAAAGAAATCGCTTAAAACAGAGTTTGAATTCACCTTCCAGACGCCATCGCTCGCAAGGATGAGCAGCTCAGTCTCGGAGTCTGCATCTTCAGCTCGCACATCAGGATCCGATCTTACTTGTGCTTTCAGATTCTTGTCCCCGAAAGCCCGCGAAACTGCTAACTGCCCATTGACTCTCGCCACGTCGCCTGGAAGGAAGTTCATCGACAAAGATTCAGCAAATCTAACGAACCTCCGTCGAGATCCTTTCTATCACACCTCCTCACCTGGCAGGTTAGAAACGAAGCCACCTCTCGTTTCGATGCTCTCTCGTTCAGAATTCGGTTCGTGATCGATCGACATTTGGATGGCCTCGCCTCGCCTCGCAAGAACAGCTCTGGAATCGCCAACATTAGCCACCCACAATTTGGTGCCGTTTACGAGGATGGCAGTGACTGCGGTGGATCCACCTCTCCCTAAATCGCGACTGTGAGACAGAATCTCGTTGTCAGTCCTCTCGTAGGCCCTTCTGATCGCTGCATCAGGATCGTTCCAAAACTCTTCCTGCGAAGAAACATAAACAACATCAGTACTCCGTTTGTATTCGAGAATCCAGTGGAATGGAAATTACCTTCTCCAGAATATTGGTGAACAGATGATGCTGTAGATAAGCAGGAACGCTGTCTCCTGAATGGCCATCGAAGATCGCAAACAGACCAAGTTCCTGATCTCCGATATTGATGAATTTGGCTACATGATAATCCTCTATAGGATGATCTGCTGCTCCTTTTAGTAGACTATAGCCATAGCTAATCCTGCTGCGACTGTTTGAGTTTCTACCTTTCCCAACAGTCAACGATGGCCCTGCCTGCTGAATGCCCAAATCGATTCCAGAAAAACAATGATTTCAAAAGCTAAAGCAGCAAAATAAAGATGAAATGAAGAATTGGAAGCCACGTTAATCCATAAGAACGATGATATACAGGTACAAACTCACGAAGCAAAAGCATATCTTTTCCATGAAATCCTTGCAAAAGATTGACAAATCGCATCGCGAAAACGAAGACTAGCTAGCGTTCTCCTCGCCGAATCCCTAATCTGTTGGCTGCGACGCCAAGATGCGATTTTTAAGGAAGCTCGAGTATCAAAATCCCAGCTTTTGTAAGGCAAGCCCACGCCCGCGATTGGGAAATAGAGATTCGACGAGTAGAATTGAATCACGCGCACGCACGGAAGCCAAGAGTAAATAAAACGCTAGAACTTCGCTTACCAGTCGGAAGAACCCCCAGTCCCCTTTCCACCCGGAGCAGAGATCCAAAAAGAGATTTCGGATGGGATGTGGAAGCATTTGGGAGGGGATTTGCGCGTCGGAACTCGGAAGCAAGACGCAGTCGGTCCGTCTCTTTGAAGAGTAGTGCAGACGACTGACGGAGTCGTCGGCGAAGCCCAATAAATCACCACGAAGACTTTCTTGTCCCCCTGGTTGACTTTTCTTTCTATAACTCATTAAATTTAAAATATAAAATTAAAATCTTCTTGGACAATTCTCTGTAAAGCTCTCTATTCCATTAATACACTCGTATTATTTGAAATAAACTTAACATTACATCAATTTAATTATGTATTAGTCTTTAGCTTCTTAATTTGGTTGCATCAACTAAGCCAAGTCAAGATTCATTTAATATGTTGTTGGTTATTAGGTCAAGTAGACTAAGCGTCGACCAACCTACATCAAGCCAAAAGGCCTGAGAAGAAGAAGACTTCTAGCTTAGGAGTTTCCTAGAAATAGATTAATAGATGACTTTAGAATGAGAAAAAAAGGATGGATATTTTTTATGAAAATTGCCATTTGTTTAGATGAGATTAAATTTTTAGTATTTATTTTTCTAGGATTAGATGATTTGATGATGAAATTACGCTGAGCAAGAAGAAAGCACGCAAAAGGCACCACCAATACTTTAGGATGCTTCTCTGTGGGTGTTTCTTATTTGAGATCGAGGAGGGATGAATCATTGATGAGTTGTCTTCAAAGTTGACGAGTTTCAATGACATGGTGAAGGATGGACTATATGGATCTCTACAAAACTCAATGAGAATTATAATGGAGGTCAAAACGGCCTTGATTCAACTACTCTGACACTCAAATTAGATCTTAAATTTTATTCCAGTCAAGGATCAAAGATGAGTGAACCATCGATAAGTAGTTTTTGTGATCGACAAGCTCTAATGATTTGGTGAAAGATGGACTCTGTGGATCTCTACAAAACTCAATAAAAGTTAGAATGAAAGTCAGTTCAAATCAAGTATCCAAGAGTAGAGAAAGAGAAAAGAGTAGAAAGTAGAAAAAAGATTTTTGATAGCTTGTACACGTACTTGCACCCGCAAAAGTGGACTCTCTTTTACACTATCCTCACGTTTAGGTCGTGGGATAGCCACGTAGACCCACATGTCCTTATTCGTACCCTCAATTGTTCCATATCCCCCGCTTATCACGGTATCCATATTCCCCACAATTGAGGAGACTAATTATTGCATTCAAAGGTATTGGAATGAACCGAATTGAAGGAGTCAGGAGTGGTCGAGCTAAAGGAGTCAGATACCTTTTAAACTTAGCACGTCTCCACCTCAATGTTCCGATTGGCTGCCTCGGGCCCATCTTACCCAAAGTCGATCTCTCTTTCTCTTTGACTCATAACTTAGTTTGATTTCAGACCGACCCATTGATACCCCTTGTAAGCCACCTATCCCCGCCACATCAGTAGGTTTAGTTGAATTTCAAACTCTCTATCGATCGACATTTGGCTTTAAACAAACTTACAGATGAACAACTGTGTAACCTACGATTCAACCAGAGCTTTCAAGGGACTTTATTAATCTCTCTGATACTCTGTGAAAACAAACACCTGCACAGAAGGACGAAGAGAGAAAACACGATCTGCATGCAGACGCTCAGTGTCTGATTAATTTTTAGAAGGAGATCTCGGGTGTTGCCACACCAACTCCATTGCAAATCTGTCTCAACAAAACTTTGCTGTCTTCCCTTCGAATCTCTGACAAAATCAGAGTAGATGCCCTGCTAGAGATTCAAACCAAGATTCGTGATATTAATATTGCACATGCGACATAAACTTGGATTTTGTTTTGTGATATTAATACTGCACGTGCGACCTATGGTTTTGACTTTCGTTCACTAATGTCGAGCGAGTAGCAGGTGTAAACGCTGTATCAGATTGTTAATTAGATCCCCTGACGAACTGCGTATGGTAAAACTGAAAGATCTATCGAAAAGTAGTAGAGAGAGTAGTCAGTAGTGATAGCAATGTTTTTGGTGAGCCGATTGCATGGCAAGTAGTGGCGTGCTCGAAGCTGTCGTGTATAAATAAGCAGCGAGATCTTCTGGTGAGAAAGTGAGCAGTCAGTCGCTCGCTCGCTGCAATGGGGAGATCGCCCAGCTGCGACGAGAATGGCCTCAAGAAAGGGCCGTGGACTCCTGAGGAGGACCAGAAGCTGATCCACTACATCAAGAAGCATGGCCATGGAAGCTGGAGAGCCCTCCCCAAACTCGCCGGTACTCTCGATCTCTTTATCTCTGTGTATTCGTCGTCTATCTTCTTCTTCTTCTTCTCATTCGGGTGAGTTTCAGAGCTCAATCGGTGCGGCAAGAGTTGCAGGCTGAGATGGACTAATTACTTGCGGCCGGACATTAAGAGAGGGAAATTCTCGCCGGAGGAAGAGGAAACCATCCTCAGCCTGCACGCCATCTTAGGAAACAAGTACGGATCGTGCATTAATTTCGAGTTGAATTGATCCTTTGACGTGAGTTTGATCTGTATCTTCAGGTGGTCTGCAATCGCGTCGCACCTCCCTGGACGGACCGACAACGAGATCAAGAACTTCTGGAACACCCACCTGAAGAAGAAGCTCATCCAGATGGGTTTCGACCCCATGACTCACCGCCCGAGGACCGACTTCTTCTCCGCCCTCCCGCAGCTCATCGCCCTCGCCAACCTTCGCGAGCTCACCGACGGTCGCCGCCCGTGGGACGACCACGCTGCGCGCCTGCAGGCAGAAGCAGTCCAGGCCGCCAAGCTTCAGTGCTTGTTGCAGTCCGCGACCACCATGACCATGGCGAATGGAGCCGCCGCCGCCGCTGAGTTGGAAGCCATGAACCTGCTTGGTTCTCAGATGATGCCGCCCTTCCCTCCGATGCCTTGCGCCGGCCTTGATAACCAGCCGCCGCCGTTCTTGTGCGAGCCGCCTGCGAACCAGGAGAACAGAGAGCTGTGCTACTCCATGGCAGGATTCGCCCAGGAAGAGCCGCCTCATTCTCTTCTTCCTCCGCCGATAGAAGTCTCCGTTGCCAACCATGGCGATGATCGCATCATTTCTAGCTACAACAGCAACGAAACCACTTCCAATATCTGGCCTGATGAGCTCTTGCTCGATAACCAATTCATGGCTGAATTCGCCTGAAGATTGTCGTGTTTTACTCGATCTGCTGCCTACCAAATGGATGATGAATCCTTCACACTTGTAAATCGATACATACTGTGATGTTTATATATATAAATCCTGTAAAAAAACTTCTCTGTTCCTCCTGAATCCCAACTCTCTCTCTCTCAATTCCGATGCCTTCTCCGACAATGATTGTATGTACTGTAATCCTTGAATATGGTTTCAAACGAAAGCTTTCACAAACAAACAAACAAACAAACAAAAAAAGAAAAAGATCAGTTGGGAGAGTGCAGTAAGTTTCCTATGTCACCTGTTGAATAACGACTGATAAGATTAAGATAGAAAAGTTGGTGACTGAAAGAAGGAAACCATGGCTAGAGATTGAATAGTAGCACATCAAGTATGAAGGTTCATACAATGTAGTGAAGTAGTTGGAGATTTTATTTCCCTGTAGAGCAGAAACTTAAACGTGAAGGTTCATACAAAAGCATATGACTTCAATGGCGGAGAGAACAGACGAATAGATGGAAAGTCAAAAATAATCACAGGCAATTCCAACCTAATTGGGTTGTTAGGTTTTAGGGGCCATGATTCTGTCAGCGATGGGGGAAAATTATGTTTGATTTATATCTATTAGTCCGTTCTATTATTAATGATGGTTACGTTTGACAATGTATGATTGACGATCTTCACGTAGTCCATTGGTGAGAAGAATACAAAGTCATCACCCGTACCCTATGGAAGGTCTCTTCCACTCATGTTTCTTGTGGGATCTTCGGATTTCAGAGAAGACGGCTCTACGATATGACACTAGATCTGTAAACGTGAATCTATTCTTTGTGTTCATATGGGCATGAATGCATGCTTTAGATTGATGACTTCATCAGATTACTTATTGCTCCTGTCTGAGGTCGTCGTCGCGGGATGAACCACCGGATAACTGTTTTTTACATTGATGTGATTGTTGAACATCGAGGAAGAGTTGGATCAACTGGAGAGTCTATAAGCCTTAAGACAAAAAACGAGTTAAAATGGAGGATAGAGATGTCTTAGCTCAGTTACTCTAACACTTAAAAACAGTAAAAATGAGAGAGAATGGATGGATAGTTGGTGAATGTGTGTATATGATTAGTATACATTTGTCTACAATAGTGGACTCCTTTTATATCATCAAGAATAGTACCTTTTGATTTTTTTAATGGATCGTCCTATCGTAATAAGGCAAATGTTCAATTGTTATATCTACGAGTCAAATCATCCCACATCCTATCATGTAGAAGATCATGTGGAGATCACACTGTAAAGGTTTTGCTATTCCGTGTGTTATGATAACCCTTGTGAGATCCTCCGTGTCGCTGACCAATTGGGAGACTTGAGCCAAGGGGTTTGACATGTTAATCGGAGAGATCCTATTGGTGGGACCGAGGTGACGGAAAAAGAATGTTGGATCAACAGAACTGAGCAAACTAGGATAACGGTGTTGGATCAAACGAGCTGAGTGATTGAGTCTCTTGTATTGGGTTAGTCGAGTTGACCGTTTGAGTCGGTAAAGCTGCAGAGTCTATTGGGACAATGGTGTTGTATCAACTGATCTAAGTGATAGTAGTCATGTTGACTTAACTTGACCTTACTAACCTCTATCCCAAACTAACTATTGACCTTAGTACTACATGTGAAGTGAAAGCCCTCCTTGTGCTCCACATCACTTATATTTGCTATAGGAATTTAAGTAGATTGATTCGATTTGAGATCAAAGATAAAATAATTCAACAAAATAATCACGATCGAATAATTTTAATCAATTGAATACAAGTTAAATCGGCTTTCTATAACCAACTTCCTTTGGGTTGAACTTCCGTCGAGTCCCAAACTCTAATTTATGGGTTTAAATTATCCAACTTGAAAATATTTGAGCTGTCCAAATTTAATAAAATTTATAAATAATGTAGTAATATAGAAAGAATAAAAGATTTACCAAATTTAAGAATATATATATATATATATATATATATAAAATTTATATACTCATTTCATATGCAATTATTTTATTCTACATTCATGATTAACTACTCAATCACATCATTTTCATATTTTACTTCATTATACATGTGCATCATTTTCATATTTTATTAAACACGTGCATGGATCATAACAATTTTTAGTTAATCTGTCTTTTCAATTATATACATTTAAAAAAAACAAAATTTAAATATAACTCCTTTGCCTAAAATTCTTCAATTACAAATTCTATGACAACTGTGTAGAATAAATTTTATTTATTTGGATGGAAACTAAAAGGTCATTATATTTTAATTTAGAATAAGATAGAAAGAAATAAAAAAAATTATTTCGATTAAATGCCTTTACATAATAAAAAGGAAAGTAATTACTATAGTTTATATACTTCTAATTCCGTCCAAATAATAAAAAATAAATGCAAAATAAAAACAATATAAAGCTTTTTAAAAAAATTCTGCTCTCTCTTTTCTAATTCCATCTGGACCGTTGATAAAACGTGTCTTTTTTTTCGAGCCGTTCAACTCTATTTATTGCCAATCAAATTGGTCTTTTGCTTCATCGTTTTCTGTCATCTTCCTATTCCTTTCCCTTCCGTACGCCATGGAAGTCCGCAGCGCCGCCGCCGCCTATGAGCAGCGCCGCCCTCGCGTCGCCGTTTGCATGACGCCCGGAATCGGCCACCTCATCCCCATCATGGAGCTCGCCAAGGTCTTGGTCGGCCGCCATGGATTCTCCGTCACCATCATCACGCTCGCCTGCTCCGCCTCCGCGACTCAGTCCTCCCTCCTGTCCTCCTTCCCCTCCGACCACTTCTCGCACGTCTCCCTTCCCCCAGTCTCGCTCGACGACCTCCCCGATGACGTACGCATCGAGACCACCATGTCCGAAGCCACCGTCCGGTCCCTTCCTGCCCTGCGCCTCGCTCTCTCCGCCCTCCCCGACGTCGTCGCCTTCGTCTCTGACCTCTTCAGCACCGACACGTTTTCCGTCGCCAGAGAACTCGGTCTCCCCCACTACTTGTTCTTCCCCACCAACCTCCTCGCTCTCTCCCTCATCCTCCACCTCCCGGCCATCGAAGCCGCTGCCACCGACCAGGACCACCACCTCCCCGACCCGCTCCTCCTCCCCGGGTGCGTCCCCATCCCCCGTCCCGACATCCTCCACCCGATCCAAGACCGCTCCAACGAGGTTTACCGCTGGTTCGTCCACCACGGGCGCCGCTACCGCGAGGCGCAGGGGATCCTCGTCAACTCCTTCGACGCCATCGAGCCGGGAGCTGCGGTGGCTCTCCGCGAGGCCGAACCGGGTCGGCCACCGGTATACCTCATCGGACCGCTAACTCGGAAGCCCGCAAAAGCCGGTGACGAGGAAGCGGAGTGCTTGCGGTGGTTGGACCGCCAGCCGCCTGGCTCCGTCCTGTACGTTTCTTTCGGCAGCGGAGGAACGCTGCCGAAGGCGCAGTTGGCGGAGCTGGCGCTGGGCCTCGAGATGAGCGGCCAGCGCTTCTTGTGGGTCGTCCGGAGCCCCAGCGACGGCGGAGAGAACAACGAAGCTTTCTTCACGGTGCAGAGCAAGGCGGACCCGTTCAGGTTCCTGCCCGACGGATTCCTGGAGCGGACCCGGGAAGTGGGACTGTTGGTCCCGTCGTGGGCTCCCCAAGAGGCCGTGCTGCACCACCCCGCCACCGGCGGGATCCTCAGCCACTGCGGGTGGAACTCGACCCTGGAGAGCGTCGTGGCCGGCGTGGCTATGGTGGCGTGGCCGCTGTTCGCGGAGCAGAGGCAGAACGCGGTGTTGTTGGCTGAGGGCGCGGGTATCGCGCTGCGGGCGAAGGCGGGCGAGGGAGGGCTGGTGCCGCGGGAGGAGGTGGCGCGGGTGGCGAGGGAGATGATCGAGGGGGAGGAGGGGAAGGCGGCTCGGCGGCGGGTGGCGGAGCTACGGGAGCAGGCGCTCAACAATCTGGCAGTTGGTGGCGGCGCGTACCAGGCGCTTGAAGACGTTGTCAAAGAGTGGAAAGGGAAGATGGGCCCCGACTAATTTGTTTCGCCTAAAAAATGTTTTTGAATTTTTTAATATTTACTGAAATAAAAAGTTGCTATTAAAATTCAGAATTAAAATATTTTTGTAAGATATATTTTTAATCTAAAAAACAGAGCTATTATTTGTCTAAGTATTAATTATTAAATAATAATAATAATTTTTTAATTTATTGCAGTCTATCAATTTTAAATATTTTCCATTTTTATTTATTGTAGATATATTAATCTTAAATAATTTCTATTTTTTTGTTTTAAATATTTTATAGCGGATGAATTAATCTAAAATTTACTTTCTTTCAAAATTATCTATTTTTTTACATTATTTGATTTCTCATGTACATTAATAACAATTATGACATAGTTGGCTAACAATTCTATGGTGGTTATACCCGTGCTAAAATAAAAATATTTTTAATATAAAAATATAATGAGATGATTGTTTTGTATTTTTAAGAAGAGAGACACTCTTTAACTATTTTGATTAATTAGGGTTCCTTTAAATTTTATCTAATAAATTTACTTTAATTTTATTTCCTTTTTTATTTTTATTATTGTCAAAACACACGTGTATTAGAGTCTTATTTTAACTAAAATTGGTTAGTTATTGTTCAAAAAGGTTACATTACTTTACTTAATATTGTTCCACCACATTGAGAATGATGTAATTATATTTCTTATTTTATAGCATATTGATTTCAAAATAAATATGATAAAAAGAAATTTTAAGCATCTATTTAAAGCCTTTTTATTGAATGGAATGAATTAAGATAATCTATTCCAACTTCTTCTTTTTTAAATGACTTTCTTTTTCCTAGTTGTTAAAATAGTTTATTGCTTTCTATTTTAATTTTATAATTTTTATTTTCACATAATACTCTTTTAATTTAAAAAAATCTAAAAAGTCAGGCAAAAGTCTAAAAAATCCCCTTATTTTTTTAATAAAGAACACTCTAAGAATAAAATATGAGTATTTGGAAACTGTGTGTTTCATGAACCAATATTTTGGATTTCATAAAAATGAAGTAAATATTTATTAATTGTATTTCCAAAGACAAAACAGTATTTAATTAATTTGTAATAAAAAAAATAGGTTTATTATTTTTGGATAAGGATTCTACAAATCTAAAAAACAAAATTTAATGGAGGTTTTTTTGGAAAGTTTGACCGTTATTAGATTTTTTCCTCTCCAAAACTTAAAGACCTTCTTAAGCTTCTGTTTTTTTTTTGCCAAAAAAAGAAATGAAATTTCTATAAATACGCAACGCCAGCTAACGGTCAAATCTCCACGGCAACATTAGAGGAATTTGCCGGCGCCGCTCTTGCCTCCTTGATCGATGGGATTGCCATCGCTCGGAAGCAAAGCGGCGCACTTGACCTCTGACATCACCGCCGTCCTCCTGGATCCCGGCTCCGCTGATTCCTCCAGATCCCGACCCCCTTCCGTAAGCACTAACTCAACCTTTTCTGTGGTGAAATATTCGCGTCTTTGTTGGTTTTTTCGTTTCTTTCATTTGATTGCAGCTGCGTGATGTTGAGATCCTTGAGTTAGGGTTTAAGCATAGGGCTTCGAGTTGGAGTTGCTAGCAGGCGATTACAGAAACTTTGGGATTGTATTCTCCCATCTTTTTAAATTTTTGGAAACATTTTCAGTGTGCAATCCTGCAGAAGGTTTCTGATCGGATGGAATCATCTTCTCTTGTTCGGGAAGAGAATTCCACAACCATACATCCTAAGAAGGAAGAAACAGAAGAGAAATCTGAAGTTCCGGATGGACCTGATACATCATCTTTTACTGCATTCTTAATCTCTTTGTTGTCATCTTCAAAGTCAGGCAATCATCCTACTGGAGATCAAAATGAGCATCATGCAAAAGCAAAAGAGACGATTTCAACATCTGCATCCATTGAAAGTAGTGGAAAGATATCTTTATTTACTAAAGGCAGGAGAGCACTTGGAAAAGTTATCAACAAGACTGCCAAAATAAGTTCAGCTTATGAGCCAGAGTTGTCTGGAAACAACTTAAGACCAGTTGCAAAGGATGATAATACATATTTCGATCTACCAGACATGTCTGAACAATCAATGCTTCTGTCTGATAATATTCGTGCTGCCCTCTACTCCTCACTCCCAGCATTAGTTAAAGGGACAAATTGGGTGCTGCTATACAGGTGCTGTAATTGATTTCGATTCACTGATCTGACATTACATTTGTGAGATTATTATAGAAGGGAAAGGAATGTTGCATTTCATTTGTTCATCTTTTTTGTTTTTTGAATGCAGCACACGGAGACATGGGATTTCTTTATCGACTCTTTATAGGAGAAGTGCACTTTGTCCTGGTTATTCTCTCTTGGTAAACTAAATAGTTTCTAAAAGAAATTATATTTTTGGGTATTCAAGCTTCATCATTCAATATCGCTAAGGCTCTTACAATCAAAGTTGGAAATATTCTAGTAATTGAATGTAGAGGTTAAAACCAAGGCATAATCTCCATTGTTCTAAACAAAATAACCTAAGAAATTAGAGATGACATACCGTTGATGGAATATCAATCTTCTAGTCATAGTAAAGTTTACAGCTCTTTCCTCTTTCAGGTTGTTGGGGATAGAAGAGGTGCTGTTTTTGGTGGACTAGTTGAAGTGCCATTGCAACCGACCGATCGAAGAAAGTATCAGGTCTACAAGTTGAAGGATTCTCCCTTCCATTTGGAGTGTTCTCATTTTGTCGGCTTGAACTAATTCTGCATTCGCATTGTTTCAGGGAACTAGTAGCAGCTTTGTTTTCACTGATCTATCTGGAACTCCTGTAATATTCCGGACTACAGGTACTTGAGCTACTCTTCAATTGTTACCCAAATTGTGTGTACTTATTCTGCTTACCGAAACTCGACAGGTAGGAATCGCTATTTCACACTTTGTTCATCTGATTCCTTGGCACTGGGCGGTGGCGGCCACTTCGCTCTATACTTGGATGGAGATCTGTAAACTCTTCTCGTTAGCTGATTCTATCTCAATATCATGTGCCCATTTAAGTATCAGAACTAATGTCTTTTGAACTCCTTTTGAAAGGTTGAATGGATCAAGTTCTTCTTCAGATACTTTCGGCAATTCCTGTCTGGCCCACAGTGAAGAGTTTGAAGTAAAGGAGATTGAGGTATCTGATGATTCATCTCTTCTTAGACAAACTGAATTGCGGTCGAATGTGATTCCAAATGAAACATTTCCTCAATTCATTTCTGCAGTTGTGGGGTTTTGTCCATGCTTCCAAGTACGATGAGATGGTGAAGCTGTGTTGAACTGAAAAGCCAGGAGTTCTCAAATGGTGAACTAACATGTTTTGAGCTCGAAAATCGGCTGTTTTGTTTCGCTGTTAATTACAGCAACTGAGTTAAATGCAAATATGACCTAAAAATCAGATGAATGGTTAGCTAAGATTATTTACTACTGCAATTCAGAAACTCAACCTAGCGGGAGAGTAGTGTTCGTTCATCACTGTCATCAGTTTCGATATCTTCATCCTCATAAACCATATCAATCACACTTCTCTGGTTCTCATTCATCTCCATTTCAGAGAGCTGAACCTCAGAAAACTCTCTGAACATTTCATGAGCATTATCCAACTCGATCTGTTCCAGTTCTGATGCTATCAACGAATCCATTCGTGCCCTCCCTTTGTCTCTCGGATACGTACAGTAGAGGAATGAATAGATGAAGCAGCAGAGTGCCATAGGAAACGCTATCGATATGTAAAGTGCCTTGGCTAGAGATGCAGCATTTGCTCTGTCTCCCTCGATACTACTGTTGTCGTTCAGTCCATTGGGCACTGGCCGGTAGCCGTAAACACGCTCAGCCAAAATGCCGACGGTAGGCGGGGCAAACGAAGAAAGAACAGACTCTAAAGATCGGTCTAGTGCATATATACTTGTTCTTGATTTCGCAGGTACTATCTCTGCAAATATAGGGCTGCATGGCAAAAGGAACAAAAATTAAACAGTGTTCATTTCAATTGTCTCTTCCAGTGGTGATTAATTGTATTCGTGTTAGATTCATACTTGTTTGTAGCCGGAGCATTCCAAGAAATGCTTAAGCCCATGATGAACATGACGAGGCCATGCACCACTCCCGTAGATGGATCATCAGGCAAGACCAGCATCAACAAGGCTGCGAGTGGAATTGCAGAGGCAGAACTGATCTGAGACAGAACTATTCTCCCAGTGTTAGGGAAACGTTCGGCGAAGAAGTCGCCCATTGCCCCGCCCAAGAGCCCTCCGAGTGCGCTTGCAATAATGAACACGCCCATGAGAATTCCAGTGCCCTTGTGAGAGAAACCGATGAGTTCCAACCACATTGGTGCGAAAGACAATGCCGACCAGGGAAAGGAACCGGTCACTCCCTGCGCCACGATTATCTGAAAAGATGGGACCTTTATGATACTCTTTGCGTCTTCAAGCAAATCCGTGACTTCTTCCCAAGTTGACTTCCTTGAGACATGATCATTGGCCGGATTGGGATCGTCAAGGAAATTAGGGTCAACTGCGAAGAGCCGTACGAGTACTCCAACAACCACGCTTATGATACCAACTATGTGAAATGCAACTCTCCAACCAGCGATTCCCATTACGGTAGTGGAAGCCAAGAACAGAGCGAAGAAGCCTCCGATAATAGAACCGAAATTGCCGGTCAGCTGTAGCCATCCAAAAGCTGTACCACGGGTGGTATCATTGGTGGAGTCAGCGACAAGGGATTGAATTGCTGGGGTGACCAGTGCTAATCCAACTCCATTCAAGCCTCTGGAAATTGCTACCTGAGGGAAAAAGAAATCGTCTTACAGAGTATGTTTGATTCTTCATTACAGAAATCATACATGAATTGATTTCGAGGGAAGTGAAATTATTAAAGAAAATATGATGATAAGTTCTACACGATTTTGTTATTGCAATTGGGAACATCAATATCGTCGACAAAAATCTGCAATTTGAAGAACGAAATCATGGCTGGTTAAATGGACATCAAGATGGAGCGAATCGAACGATTTTTTTTGCTTTTTTTAAAAATGATTACTGAAATGGAAATTTTAGGTGCGCACCTGGAGGAAGGTGTTGGAGAGGGCGACGAGGAAGGTGGCGATCGCCCAAAGCAAAGCTCCGAGCGCTATGACGTGGGTTCGGTTGTGGCGGGTGGCCAGGTACGCGGCGAGGGGGTAGCAGGCGGACTGGACGATGGAGCGGAAGAGGGTGAGGGAGCCGAGGCCGGTGGGCGATGCGTGCAGCGCCTCGCCCACCTCTTTGTACACCGCCGGAAGGAGCGCCTCGTCGGCTCGCTCCATGATCGCCGCCAGGTTCACCAGGACCAGCGTCCGGTGCTCCGCCGTCCCGAGCTTCATCCTCTGTGCCACCGCCGTCGGATCTGACCGGATCGGAGAAAAGGGCGAAGGACTAACCAAATAAAGGAGGTATAAAAAATGGTACATCCGAAGAACGCGGGAACAATGAAGTAGGGTCCTCACGGATTGAGAGGCTTTGTGGTTGGTATCCTAACGGGTGCAATGCAGAGAGTATACTTATTCGTATCGTTAAAAGGGACCTTCCATTTTACTCACGTTTCTACCTTGTACTGTTGTACATTAACAAGATAACAAAGAGTGTCGAGTAAGATGTGAGGTACGTAATAATTGACGTGCACTTTGGTTTTTCTTGCAACGGGAGAAATCCTTCCATTATTTATTTATCAACACCAAGTCTACGTGATACATAAACACAAACCGTAACGCCTGTTTTATTCTCCAACTCGTAATTTTAACACGGCAGAACAAATAACACATCGACTGAACCGATACGGTGACAAAACGGTGCCGGTTTAATCAATCCAACACAACAGCGACGACAACGAAGGCGAGCGGGGACTAGCGGTGAACGGTGATCCGCTCACGCGACGGTCACGTGCCTTTTGATCGGCGCGAACTCTTCGCCGCCCTGGTCGTCGCCGTCGCCAGAGTTGGAGGTCGGGCAGAGGTCGCGGGTGGCGTAGAGCTGGTAGGGGCTGGCGTCGCGGGCGAGCCACTGCTCGACGGTGAAGAGCTGCTGGTTGCATCCCATGTGGGGGCCGGTGGTGGTGACCTCCACGTAGTTGCAGTACCAGCCGTGCCCGGGGCCGGATCCATCGGAGGTGAGGTTCATCCAGCAGGGCGGCCAGGAGGAGATGCAGGGTCCGCGGCCGCTGAAGATGTCGAGGTTGCCGCGTTCGAAGTAGTCGTAGTTGTCGCCCATGAGGCCGCCCCACGACTCAAGGTTCTCGATCAGGACCCCGTCTCCGTCGGCGCCGGCGATCGCCAGACTGATGATCGAGTCCGTGCCGCCCTTCCAGATCGTCCCGGTCCGGACGTAGATCGTGTACACGCAATTGAACTCGTCCTTGTTTCCTCCGTCCACCAGCTGCTCGATCATTTGCCCCAAAGAAAAAAAACAAAGGTATGAACAAAAACACAGCATAACTGATAAGCAAATCCTCAATCATGGCAGAAGAACACTTACTTTCTGAAGGGAGGAGAGTCTTGTGGAGTGAGAAAAGCCGATCAAACACCAGAGGAGGAAGATGATAGAAGCACTGTGGATTCTGCTGCTGCCGGCCATGATTGGTTTCGCTGCTTTCTCTCGCCTCTTTGCGAGGAGAAGAAGACCGAAGCGTGTTTACTTCAAGGGAAGAGAGGGAGGCGGGGGGAAGGCAAAGTCGGGGTCTGGTATCCTGCAGGATAACCGAATACATCAGTTTTATTTCTCTCGACCTCCCGTCTCCGCTGTGTGCAAGTGAACACGTGTCACATGTCCGGAAGTGACGCTGTTCCCTAGGGGATACCAGACACTACCAAGCTCGTGATCCAGTGCCTGAGTCACGTGTCGAAGGAGAGCTTGATTAGATTAAATTAAATTCGAGACAGGAGCCATCGTCTTCCGTCCACGCGTCCGGCGTTCGATTGGCGGAGTGTGGTCTGTCGGACAATGGCCATCTCAGCGGATTGCTAGCGTTGTCGGCAACGGCAGACATGGTAAACGTGGCAGGCAGCAATTTTGCCATTAGTTTATCCTTTATCTCAAGAAATAAATAAATCATAATAATAATAGATTTCTCTTTTAACGTGCGTAATCTCTGATGTTCAACGATCAATTATTGCTACAAATCGATCACCATTTTTTAAAAAAAATAATAATAATAAAATATATTACGATGGACAACATTAAAAGTTGTGTTTTTTTTAGGAGAGTAATTCTATTTGACAAAATTGAAATTGGCTTTTAAAAATATTTGTTTGATATATTTTGACTATTTCCTTTTATATCACATAGTTTTGAATGAAAAAAAAATGTAGATGAAAGTAGATCGACTTCAATTTAGGATACAACGCAGTGATAAAGCATATGTGATACAAATAAGAACATGCAATTTTCAACAAGAGTATTTATCTAACGTGATTGTTTTTTAAAAGGTTCGTCTTGCTTTTTTTAAAAGTTCATCTGCGAGTATAGGTTCACTTTGTGTTTTTCAAATTTGTTTTAATGATCGATGAAAAATTTCTATATATATCACTAAAATTCAACACATTTTAACCTTTAAATTCAACAATCGATCTTGAATGGAACACGGATATGGGGGAGGTTCATGATGCAAGTATACAGGTGCTAGACATATGACGAAATCGACCCTAGATCATTATCTCTTGAAATCGATCCCTAACTATTATGCTAGTAATACTATGTGTTCACCATCTGTACTACGCCTTGAGAGCTACTTAGAATCACTTAAGCATCAAAGAGATATTGTCGGACATCTCCGTAATCTTCTAATCAATTGATCATGTAAATTTTTTTTGACGATCCATATATTCAATTCTTAAGGTTTGATTAATTCTAGAGATGATCAATTTGGTCTCCCAAAAATTTTCCATCGATTATCAAATAATTTTTTTTTAATAATATACCCACTTAAGAAGTTCGTCTTATTTTTATCATCATATCTTAGCCCAAGTAATTGATCATGCATGTTCATCTATATTTTCAGTGGAAATTTTGTTGTTCTCGGGACATAATTGAGTTAATTACTACAGGACAGATTTGTTATAGTTGATAAGGATCGAATCTCAATAAAGTTGAGAAAAAAAATCCTCTCCTGTAGTGGCCAACTACGACTTTCTAATTTATCTTTTCACATATACTTATGAGATTGATCATGTGGGCAATGATGGAGTTAGAAAATTTATAATCTCCGGATTAATCCCGATCTGATCGAAAGTCCCGAGCTATCTTCCTCTCTCATATCTATTTTTTATTTTTTTTAAATAAATTTAAATGGTAGTTCTTCTTTAAGTCCATCGAACCCCCGACTAAACCTCGAATAGAAAAATACTTAGCTCCGTCCTTATTACGTGTGGGGCCACGAGTGACTGATTCTATTTTTTTTTTACTATAGCATAGGAGGATATTTTGTTAGAGTTACAACAATTAGACAATTTTTTATATAGTTTTATAATACGAGTTCATTTTAGGAAAAAATTAATGATAGATTATTTTTAGATGTGAAATTTTTTTATAAAAAGAAATTATATCAGTGCTTCACTGTAGGAAAAATAATTAAAGACTATATTTGTTTTTTCCTTATAATTATTTTATTTTTATCTCATATGAAAACGCTACCAAAGAAAATGTCTGTGTGTCCATGCAACACTGACGTGGCCACGAGACATTGCCAACGCAGCATTCGGTCACACAATCTGGTTCTTCTCACAGCCTTCCGATCAAAAATAAACGGTCTGTGTTTCACGCATGCGCTAGATATTTTTGGCATACGCATTATATACCGTATACATGAATTCAAGCGATTCAAGCAATACCCACTCAGTGAAAGGACAGTAGTATGTTGGGTCCCAATGTTTTGAGTCTCTATTTGTGGGTACGAAAGAAGGAACGCAAAACACGTACACTTCAAATATTTTACTCACCGCAACGCTGCCATTGGACATCGATGCGAGAGATATGAAATGCCTATTTTACCCTCGATATTGCGGGAGCCCTAAGGTTATAATAGTGATACCGACTCTATAAATAATTCCGCTAGGGTTCCCTGCTCTTTCTGCATCGCGTCGAAGAGGCCAGGAAGTAGCCGCTCTCCTTGTTTCTCGTTTTCGGTACGAGATTATCCTTCATTGCCTTCGTTTGTGTGTGTTTCATTCCTAGTTCTGTCGATGATTTAGCTATTGGAGTTGGTGTTTTCGGTTTTCTGGATGGCTTTTTGTTTCCGGTTTTGTGGATGTGATCCATGTTTTTTGATCTGCAAATATTCGTAACTTAGGTAATGAGTTTGTTCTTCGATCTACGAATTACGTTAAATCAGATAGTTAGTTTGTCGATATTGCGTTGTTGTTTGTTAGCTTGCCTACTGAAACATCTGATTGCATCAATTTACTGTGTTATGCCTGGCGATGCTAGATCGGGTGTTAGATATCGTAGGATCTAGTCGGATTATTTGGATAAACCTAACGAGGATCATCTTATTGTCAGACGGTCGATTTGATCCTCGTTCTAGCAAAATCTTTTTCTGATATCCTTATCCCTTTATATACTTTTGGATCCTCTATTAAGCAAGTAAATCTTTGTTCTTCTGATGACAACGTTATACCTGGGTGTATTACTTTTTTTTTGTTTCTTTGATTATCGAAGTGTGTTTTGTTTTTGTGATCATCTGATCTAAATTTGTGTAATTTCATTTTTTTGAGTTGATATCACCTCTTTGTGTGAGGATAAAATCAAAGCTAATTGATTTTTTTAATATGTTTCAATTAAGAATCATTTTATAAATATTTTATTTAAAATAGTAATGTAAAACATTGAATATTTATCTGTTAGTTTCAGACACTTAGTGATGTCCTGTGCTAGTAATATGTTGATATATTATATTACTACACTTTCTAGTTATAGTGGTAAATCAATGTCACCATATTTCTTTCTAAATGTCAAAGTTTGGTTTTTGGTTTGACACGTAGTGTAAAACGACTTGAAGGTTTGTGCTATGTTGTTAGCTACTAAATCAGCCTATAATTCTTAATGATGGATGTGTTTTTTTTTGCATTTAAATGACTATAACAATGATCATGCAAAATTATAACACATCTAAACACAATAGCAATGAGTGGATTTCTCATCAGTATGATGTTTCATTGTTTTTGTTTACCACATCTATACAATAATCATTAGATGATTACTGTGAAATATCTGTTTAGTTTTGTTTTCTGGTTAGAAATATTCACAGAGTGAGCTGTTTTGAGCATTTTTAGAATCTAGTTCTTTTGTTTCTTTGCTCACTCACTAGCAGTTATCAGTTTTAGGAATATTGTCAGTGAGTAGACTAGATTTAAAATGGATCTTTATTATCTCACAAAATAATCAAATATTATTTTTAATGTTTATTGGGCGATTTGAAATCTGATCTTAAACAGTAGTAGAGGTGATGATAGTGATCCTATGTGTTTCATTTGTTTTGTGCCTTGAGTTCTTGCAAATTATGTAAATTGTGAATATTTGTAGATAATTTCTTTATGATTATTTTCTCAAGTTTGTAAGTTTGCAAACAATTTAGTATAACACTAAAATATTGCTTCTATTGGATTCAATTGTGTAGTGGGCTTAATATTTTGACATAAGTGTTTTCTTATATATCTTGACAATATTGTCGATTAAGTGCTTGCTTATTTTTTATACGATGCAATTTTCTACTTCCAATTTCTTTTTCAGATGGTTTGAAAGTTGAAAAATCTGCAAGTGTATTAGAATTAGAATGAAATGTTTTTGAAAATTATTTAATATCATTGATCATCTTTTAATTCTCTTTCACTTTTATTTTATAAACTTAAATTGTTACCATTTGTCGATTTTGATTATTGTTGCCTTTGCTGGATTTTTGTTTTCATGTCCTTGTAGGCATAGTTTGATTTAGATGATTTGTTCAATGTCCTAGTTTGCTTTCAGTTTTTTTCCTTCTATTTGTTAAAATTTCTGTGTATGGCTGTGCTATTAATTTGATTTTAATTGCCATTTTTTGATCTTCTGCTAGAAATTAGCCATGGGTAAGGAGAAGGTTCACATTAGCATTGTGGTCATTGGCCATGTCGACTCTGGGAAATCTACGACCACTGGACATCTCATCTACAAGCTGGGTGGTATTGATAAGCGTGTTATTGAGAGATTTGAGAAGGAAGCAGCTGAGATGAACAAGCGTTCATTTAAGTATGCCTGGGTGCTTGACAAGCTGAAAGCTGAGAGAGAGCGTGGTATCACCATTGATATTGCTCTGTGGAAATTTGAGACAACAAAGTACTACTGCACGGTTATTGATGCCCCAGGCCATCGTGATTTCATCAAGAACATGATTACTGGAACTTCTCAGGCTGACTGTGCTGTTCTCATCATTGATTCGACAACTGGTGGTTTTGAGGCTGGTATCTCAAAGGATGGGCAGACTCGCGAACATGCACTCCTTGCTTTCACTCTTGGTGTCAAGCAAATGATTTGTTGCTGCAACAAGGTAATGTTGAGATGCTATGTTACATAGTAGAGAAGCTATTAAAGTTGC
This sequence comes from Curcuma longa, assembly GCF_044706935.1. Classification (NCBI taxonomy): domain Eukaryota; kingdom Viridiplantae; phylum Streptophyta; class Magnoliopsida; order Zingiberales; family Zingiberaceae; genus Curcuma; species Curcuma longa. Next base: position 3,330,747 of record NC_133875.1, read on the forward strand.
TAACTAACAACTTATGTTTTTCATCTATTTAAGTTGCTAACTAACAACTTATCTTTTTCATTTCTGATAGATGGATGCTACTACTCCGAAGTACTCAAAGGCACGATATGATGAAATTGTAAAGGAAGTCTCTTCTTACTTGAAGAAAGTTGGATACAACCCTGACAAGATTCCTTTCGTTCCAATCTCTGGTTTTGAGGGGGATAACATGATTGAGAGATCCACAAATCTCGACTGGTACAAGGGCCCAACACTTCTTGAAGCCCTTGACTTGATCAATGAGCCAAAGCGTCCAACAGACAAGCCCCTTCGTCTTCCTTTGCAGGATGTTTACAAGATTGGTGGCATTGGAACTGTCCCTGTTGGTCGGGTTGAGACTGGAATCTTGAAGCCTGGAATTGTTGTGACTTTTGGTCCTACAGGACTGACAACTGAAGTCAAGTCCGTGGAGATGCACCATGAGGCACTCCAGGAGGCTCTACCAGGTGATAATGTCGGCTTCAACGTTAAGAATGTCGCTGTGAAGGATTTGAAGAGAGGTTTTGTTGCCTCTAACTCCAAGGATGACCCTGCAAAGGAGGCTGCTAACTTCACCTCACAAGTTATCATCATGAACCATCCTGGACAAATTGGCAATGGTTATGCTCCAGTCTTGGATTGCCACACCTCTCACATTGCTGTCAAATTTGCTGAGTTGCTTACCAAGATTGATAGGCGATCTGGCAAGGAGCTCGAGAAGGAGCCTAAGTTCCTCAAGAATGGTGATGCTGGTTTTGTCAAGATGGTTCCCACCAAGCCAATGGTGGTCGAAACATTCGCCGAGTATCCTCCTCTTGGTAGGTTTGCTGTCAGGGACATGAGGCAGACAGTTGCTGTCGGTGTCATCAAGAGTGTGGAGAAGAAGGACCCAACTGGTGCCAAGGTCACCAAAGCAGCCCAGAAGAAGAAATGAACTGAGGATTGCAAGTTAGAGTTGTCTGGAGTGGTCGGTATTTGTCGCGTCATTCCCTTCCATCTGCTTTATGAGTTTGCAGGTATGCTATCCGGCGTCTGGATGCAGAACTGGGTGCTCGACAGGCGGTGGCGGGCTTTAAGGTCTATTTATGTTTTCTGTTTCTAAAAACCAATCGGATTTTTATGAGTCTTTGCAGTTGAGTGTCCTCTGGTCCTTGTGCTTTGCAAAACGCTACTGGTCTTTGTTTATTTTCTGCACGAATAAATTGACATTTATAAATGCTTGTCTTATGTTGTGCTTAATCTTGTATGTGATTTGCATTAGTTGCTTCTATACTGATGCAAATGAGGAAAAAAGGTCGAGCAGAATCCATTAATCAATCAATCTCTAACACGTAACTAAAAAAAACAAGATCAAGCACTAATTGCCCCCTCAAATTTTTTAACTAGATTTATATCGAAATGCAAACAGGTAAGTGTGCTGTCTGAATTAGGTTGAGACTGAGTGGGTTGCCTATGTGGCTATGTGGCTCACCGAAGGTGTTCGTTACGGCGGTTCGTCTATGGCTTTTCGTAAAGTTGTTGAATTCGACCGTGGAACGCACTTTGGCTCAGGTGGATGTGGTCTCTTAAGGTGTTGAGCTTGGCTTGTTAACAGACTTCAATGTACTTATCTAAGCCTAAGTTAATCAGCAATCTGTTTGTTTTACCGACTGGATACCTCTAAATAATACTTCAACCAACCTTATCTTCTTTTGATTAACTAATAGATATCCATGTCGTATCTTTCACAAAGCCGGTGCAACTTTGCCACTAAAGAAGCCACACTAGGTCGGTACGCAATTGGATAAAGAGTTGTAAAGGTGGAGCAATTTCCATGGCACTCACAAAAGCCAAAGGCGAAGGACAAAAACAAAGGATTTCCCCATGAACACCTCTCTTTCTTCACCTCTTATGCTCCTTTAATCCTGAGTTGGACAACCACATTTTTTCATTGGTGTCACAGCGTTGGGAAGCACTTGTATCTGAACAATGGGGAAAAGGACTTTTCGTAGTTCTTAAACTAATCCAAGATTTTATGACTGCTGAACAGAATACTAATGATTCATGGAGTGAAAGCAACAAAGTGTCTTTTTCCTTTCCTTTCTCCACTATTTATGCCTGGCAATTGCTGCAAAAGTAAACTCCTCCTTGTAAGCAAGCTTCTCTCAGTCCAACTCACACTTAAGGGATGCAGTTGAAAGTATTAGCTCTGGTAAATCTCTTTTCTTCTTAGATTAAGAAGACATGAATCATTTCTGAAACTTATCTGGTTTGGCAACTTGTCTCTGTCAGAACCAATTTCTTCAAGTAACAATAGCAACAGTTTTTGACCAATAGATTTGACTTCTCTTGCTTTGTAAAATAACAGATGAAGCTGTAGAAGCAATCTGGAGTGTGATGGAGCTTTACCAGGACTGTCTTGAAGACACCTTCCATCAACTCACTCTTAGGTGAGAGTTTTGTGCAGAAATGCTTCCATAAACCATATTGTATGTCTACTTGTATGATGAAAACTGAACCTCTGTTTTTCTCAATCGTCTAGTAGATCAAAATCGTGCATAGTTTTTATATTGCCATCCAAGTGAAGTTAAAAAGAAATATGAAAAAATTCACGTAGTAAATTGGTAATTTTAATGCTGTGTGGGGTAAAATGAAAAATTTTAGAGATAAAGAGTGGGGGCGGTAAGCTTACCGATCGGTCGGGCGACACGTAACCTAACAAACGTGACGAGCACTGACGTCGCGATGAGGTGGCATGCTAACGTGCGCCGACGGCGCAGCGCAACGGAGGCCGGTTCTCTTTCGTTCCCGCTGCCACGTCGGACCGGACGGCGTCGCCGTCACGATGTAACGTTGACTTGCACGTCAAGGCGGAGGATTAATTATTGTGTCATAATTTTTTCGAATAGAATAAAATAAAATGGAAATGGCGAAGGGAAGGAGGAAAAGAGGCGGCGGTCGTTTTCGAAGGTTTCGACCTCCGCTTCGCTTCGAGCTCGTGCTTTTGTCCTCCCCTCTCGCCTCCTTCCTTTCTTTTACTTCTCTCCCCTGCTCCGGCAAGCAAGCAATCGCAGTTGGCTATGAGGGCTCGGAGGTAGGGTTCCACAGCGCCGGCTCCGGGCTCGATGCTTTTAGCCTCGCTGAGAGAAGCTCCCGCAGCATTTAGGTATCAAAATTCCCCACCTTTACCCTTTTCTTCCTTTTATTTGATGTTCTTGCCCGTGTTTGGAAGTTTGGACATTTATGACACAGAAAGATAGTCGTTGGTGTTTTTTTTTGCCCTTAAAGTCTATTTGTTAATGAGTGTAGAGTATTTGCAACTTTTCGTTGTTCTAATTGGATCCAGTGGTGGACGGTTGGTTTTAGTTTGATTTGGGAAAAGATCTTTTTTTTTTTTTTTTGCTTCTTTCTTGCTTTTTGGGTCACCGATTCTAGCAAAGCTGGGATTTTTGGGCTTAGCAGATCCTACCTACATACTGTCGCTTGTCTAGTGTTTAAGACGAACAAGAGAATCATATTCGTTTCCTTGGGATAAGATTTGGACAAAAGCACGAAGCTCAGCAGGGTTCACTTGTCGCACGTTAAGAAGCTGATAAATAGCTTAAGACAAATTTGAGATTTCTGGATCGTTAACGGTATAACTTATGTACTCGACCATGAATTGTTGGGAGCTCAACTCACAGCATGTTTGTCTGCATGGTGATTTCATGCATAGATAGAAAGAAAGACGATGACATTTTTTTTTCTTCTCGTTGTTGATTAGTTGGCCTCCTGTGTATATATTCTCTAATTACTTGAAGTTGATTATTATCTGGTTTTTCGCTAGTGATTCTCATTCCTTGAGATTGCCTATGATTTTGCATTGCTCAAATTGGCAAAGTAGTTAAGCCTATGACGAAGAAATTTTTCTAGATCAGATGAATATCTTTGTTTTTAATTAATATAGTAGCCTAATTATGGAAGGTGAATTGCAGTTTGTCAGATATTGCAATAGGCTACTCTTTTTCCCCCCTTCTATCATCATCATCAGCAATCAGTTATATGAATCATCCCGTTATTTAGCTCTGTGCAAGGATATATCATTCGTAATATTCAAATTAATTAAATTATTTGGGTGTTACATTGAATAATATTTTCTATGAGCTCCCTTTGCTTCTTAGATCACTCGAAAATTCAACTTAACTATATCATGCTTTAGAATATTAGTATTTTTTTTTTCTTTTCCTTTTTAGCAACTCCACGTATCCACCTTAGTATTCTAATCTATGCTACATTAATTTTTTGTACACCTTGCTTCTTAACAACTCAGCACTTAATTCATAGAATATGGCAGGAATATGACAATCATGTAAGACTAAACTTTCCTTTCCATTTTGAAAACTCATTTTTTATCCTATTTATGCATCTTAGATATCCTTTTCTTATTGAATAATGGATCCACGATATCTTAAACTCGAATTTTATGTCCATTGATCTTAACTGTTTTTTCATGGTACTAAAATTGCATTACATGTATTCATCTTTTCTTCTCTATGACGTTTCAAATGCTAACAAATTTACTAGGAGCAAAAATATAATGTATGGCATTGTCTTTGCACGAAGTTAGTATTTTGATCGTGTGAAGTTATATGTTTGTTCAATCAAATGCATCTTAGCTTACTGTCTGGAATTAAGACATTGCCCAGGTTTTGTGCACATATCTATGTATTATTGTGAAATACCTGGACCTTGCTATAATCAGTGAAATATCTAGTGGATCCATTTATTCCTCAATCATCAATTTCACAGATGTTCTAAGTTTAGTTTATGATGCCATGGCTATTTTTTTTTTTTTTTGAAATTTCCACTGTGTATTCACCTTTTAGGGTAGACTGTGACATTGCTTTCACTCGCAGTTCAAGTAGGATGAGCTCTGCATCGTCTCAATTTGTGTCCCCTAGAAAGATGGTAAGATATGAACCAAATCACCAGATAAGCATGTGGGAAAATTCTTTAAATGCTGACAACAGCCAAAATACAGCATCATCATCGATGGTGGAGACCAATGTCAAACTCGATAGTAGGGTAAGAAATGTGTAATCAGTTTATCTGGTGGCAACACTGTTAGTTGATCTACTTGACTTTTATATTGGCATTACAGTTAGAAGATGGTCCACATACCACAGTACAACCATCGAAAAAATATGACCAGGAAGCCAGCAAGCCTGCAGATAAGGTAGCTAACTTATCATACCATATTTACCCACACGATATACAAAAGTTAATACCACTTTTTGTGGTGACAAATCTTTTTTATTCACTGTGTTCTAGTAATGAAGAACATATTTCATTGATTATTTGGAAGAGTCAGTTGATTTTTTTTTAATTAGCAGAACATCTTGTAAATGAGTAAAAAAAATTACACTGGAAACTAACTTGATTCAGTGAAAGCAACACTTCAAATTCATTTGAAGTCTTTTATTATCATTTATGTTTTTTTTTAATAATATAGTTTTATGGTTGAATCTGAAAAAGAATGTTCTGATTTGGAGAAGACTTCTTAGTTGTTCTCAAACTCAAACTGATGGATACACATATAGCTTCATTTTCTAGTAGAGGAAGGTTCTAGTATACCCACAAGTTTTTTTTCTCATTCAATTTTGTTGACATTACTTTTCGTAAATGTGTTGGTTTTTACCTTAAAAGGATAGTTCACTGAATAGGGCTTCGTCCAGTTTTGAGCCATTACCTTTATTGCTAAGGAGGTTGCTACTACGGCTTGTATCTTAGTTCTCAATTCCTAGTCAGTAATCACTCGTATTCATATCACCCATGTGATAAAGGAGCAACCCTACCATTGATCAAAAGCTTCAACAAGGTTTAACTATAGAGATGTGAGCTCGGATTGTGGATGGAGATCTGAGTAATTTTGGGAAAGTAAAATTTGCAAGCACGCTGCAAGAGCAGTAACTTATATTTCTCAACCTGTGAGATATTGGCTATGTAGAACTGTGATGTTCATGGATATGATCACTATGTGTATAGGTATCAAGACGGCTGGCACAGAACAGAGAGGCTGCCCGAAAAAGTCGTCTAAGGAAAAAGGTATCTTTTATTGCAATTGTATAATTCTGATTACTAAAATCTCACATGGTGGCACCTAATATGTCAATCTTATATTATGCCCTTTTAGGCTTATGTTCAACAATTGGAATCAAGTCGTATAAAACTAGCTCAGCTGGAGCAGGAGCTTGGTCGAGCTAGGCAGCAGGTATAAGGATGCTCTACAGGAAACATACAGGTGTTTATTCCGAAAAAACAATTTAATTACTTCTTAACTGCAGGGTGCATACGTAGGTGGGAGTTTAGGAGAGTCAACTCTTAGCCTATCAGCTGGTGTTAACTCAGGTGAAGTACTCATTATATTTGTTCACCTCTCTAATATCTTTATTAATGTTGAAACAACTTCTGTAACTTAGTGCCAGTTGGAAGAGTTTCAATTGAACTTATTTCTAACAGCAAGAACCCTATAGAATAATCATTGGCAGGACAAATGGAGCCGGGTTAACCATAATAGGATAGATAATTTGCCCTTTTCCTTTTATCGTGTGAATCTTTCTACAAATCAACACCAACAATTGCTTGCAGTAGTAGACCATACACAAGATAGAAAACACAAACATTTGACACGAGTAACAATTAGATAATTAGTAAATAAATGCATTAGCTATTGAACTATAGCACTGTGTAGCACCAATATGAAATTGAAAGAAACATGGTAGTAAGTTCTTAGATTGATCATCTGCTTTGCTTTTAGAAACTTGCCTTGCTTGGCCTTTGTCCCACCATTATATGCCTCTTTCCACTATCCTTGAGTTTCTATTTCAGAGATCGAGCTTAATATACACCTAAATCATTTTTCTTTCGATGTGTATTAGGTGTTACTGCATTTGAGATGGAATATTCACACTGGGTAGAAGAACAGAGCCGACAAACCAATGAACTTAGAGCGGCACTACAAGCACATGTATCCGATATAGAGCTTCGTATGCTCGTTGAGACTGGATTGAGTCACTATGACAATCTCTTTCGAATTAAAGCAATTGCTGCGAAATCTGATGTCTTCTATCTTATGTCTGGCATGTGGAAGACAGCTGCCGAACGATTTTTCCTATGGATTGGCGGTTTTCGGCCTTCAGAACTCCTGAAGGTACTGCTTTGTGTGGAGTAATAATTAGTTATCATGCTATGACATTACATAGTCTAGAATATTAACAAAAAGGAGGCTACAAAACTTATGAAATTTCATTTTAGGTTCTCTTACCACAGCTAGATCCTCTGACAGAGCAGCAAATGCACGCGGTATATAACTTGCAGCAATCTTCGCAGCAAGCCGAGGATGCACTTTCGCAAGGCATGGAGAAACTTCAACAAACTCTAGCCGAAATTCTAGCATCCGATGCCTCTGGTTCCGATGGCGTTGCAAATTACATGGGACAGATGGTGAATGCCATGGGGAACCTGGAGGCTCTTGTAAATTTCGTGAGCCAGGTATGAAGAGCCCTGTTTTTTCGGTTAGTCCTTAATTGTTTCTCAAGAATGATTATGTTGATCTTGGTTCAGGCGGATAATCTTCGGCAACAAGCCTTGCAGCAGATGTACAAGATTCTCACGATACGACAAGCGGCAAGGGGTCTACTTGCCCTCGGTGATTACTGCCATCGCCTTCGTGCCCTTAGCTCGCTGTGGGCTGCTCGTCCCCGCGAACCAGCTTAGTGATCTCGTCGAGCCCTGCCAGGGGAGTGTAATTGATTCTGGCATCCATCAGGAGTAATTTTGTAAACATAAGAAGGTATCCACGACTAAATTTGAAACATACAGACCAAGTAGAGTTGATATGTAAATATCTATAGTAGCAGCTGCTAGACATTTGCCTGCAAAATTGCTTCTTCAGGCAGCTGCAAAATTGCACCAAGATCATGACTTTTTTTTTGATAAATTTTTAGCTTAATTTTTACTATAATTAAGTTTCTACACAGAGAAAATCACACGCATATATGTATGACAAACCCTGCTCATATTATTTATTTATTTATTTATTCATGAGCATAATACATGCATGAGACCATGCAAATTAGAGACGTAATGCCTAAATATCAAGGACGCCGCGGACCGGGAGGAGGAGGAACGGGACCGCCGCCCTGTGGTGGCGGCGCTCTCGGACCAGGATGCGGCTTGTGGGGCGGAGGCGGCCCTCCTGGGCCTGGAGGTGGCTCATGCGGCGGTGGCTGCGGTGCTGGCGGTGGCGGACGGCCGCCGTGCGGGACGGGATTGGGAGGAGGTGGATGCATCTTCTTACCGTAGCTGTTGCTGAAGGCAGCCGGTGGCTGGAGCTAATTAATTAGTGTAATTTATAAATGGATGGATGGACATAACTAACTACATTTCAAATCAAACCTACCGGTCACTACTATCTACCCTTCTTCAGTCTTCACGACCAATCAAGGTTAAAAATAGTATAAAAATAAAATAAAATGATTATTTTTTTATTTATTATCAAAATAACGTCCGTCTTAGTCTATTTTTATTTTCAAAAATAACATCTCATAATTATTATAACTATACAATTATAATAATTATAATCTTATAATTGAGATAATATAATATTAATCAATATTTAAATTAACAGTAATGATAAGAGAGGACTATTATAATTATATAATAGTTATCATTTCATAATTAAGTACATTATAATATTAATTAGTATTAATAAAAAATAATTTATCTATATTATAATAATTATGATTCATAATTGCTATATTATAATATTTGACTTGGGTGATAGACGTTGTTGCATTGATCGATCATTCCCATGGGATTCATTGTCTTGGGATTTATGCCCTTTAATCTCACTATGAGACCAACAATAAGGGATGCTCAAAGTGAACGTTATCATCTTTTACTACATACAATATATAATACTAATCAGAAATAAAATAAATAGTTATTAACTATAACTGCTATAATATAATATTATTAGTATTAATCATAATTAAAATTATCTATATTATAATAACTATAATTTTATAATTACTACACCAACATAAAAAATAAAGATATTTTTAAAGATAAAAATATATTGAAATAGGATGAAGTGTTTTTTTTGAATTCAACCCATTCAATCCACTCGCGTCGCCTTTGACTTTATTTAAGGTTAGCACGTGCTTGATCTCAATGCGCCATTGCGCCATTCCTTTTTGTCAACAAATCTAATCTGATCATGTTCATGCACTTAACTCGCAGTTGACTTTGACTCGCATCATCTTCTTCTCCTTCTCACGTCTCATCTTTACATATCTTTCCATCTCTAGAAGTTTCACTCTTTTTTGAGGGACAAATACTTTATTCTAATTTTGTCGAAGGCAAATAAGGATCTTTACCGTCCTCTTGAGCGTGTCTGCCCATTTTGCCATTATAGAGTCTTCTTCTTCTTCTTGACCGAGTAGAGTTACTGAACGGCATGGTTAATTACTTAGAAAGTCAACGATGATTTGTCAACGGAGATAATCTTTTCCTTTTGTTTTTAGGAAAATGTCAATGGAGAAAATTCTTTTCGCAACTCTCTCATCTAGATATTGAGGCATCTAGAAACTCAAACTTGTCCATGACACAAAGGGCCGCCCTGTGAATTGAATGCGTTTTTTTGACGAGATTTAGTCAGCGACGTTGACGTTCACTCAAGCTCACTATATAGATACATATCTCAACATAGAATAAGTCAGCGACGTTGACTTTCATCAACAGTGTAGTGTTGCGGTTTGAGATGTATAAATTGCTAGCTCGTCCATGGCGTTGGTACTCCTCGGTCGTGTTTGAGCTCGAGCTTCCGACCATGGCGGCTTGGAAAGAACACATTGCCTTTTTCCTTCTCTTTCTCTTCTTATCGCCTTCCGTCACCGCCTACCGTGCTCCTGATCCGGCGATCAAGGCCGGCTACTGGCCGACGTGGACGTTCTCCTACTCGCCGCCCTCCTCCGTCGACCGCTCCCTCTTCACGCACCTCTTTTACGCCTTCGTCCAAGTCGAGTCCTCCACCTTCGGCCTAAACGTCACCGCCGACGACGATCTCATGCTCCGGAACTTCTCCGCCGCCGCCCACGCCCCTGGAAACCGCGGCCGCCCCCACCCGCCCGTCAAAGCCCTGCTCTCCATCGGCGGCGGCGACAGCGACTCCGCTTTCTCCACCCTCGCCGCTCGCGCCTCCTCCCGAGCCGCCTTCATCGACTCCACCATCTCCGTGGCCCGGCGGTACGACCTCGACGGGCTCGACCTCGACTGGGAGTTCCCGCAGGACGCCGGGGAGATGGCCAATTTGGCGACGCTCCTCCTCGAGTGGCGCGCCGCGGCCGAGCGGGAGGCCGCGGCCACGGGGCGCCCGCGGCTTCTGCTCACGGCGGCCGTCTACTTCGCCTCGCGGTTCTTGCTCGGCGACGGCCGGAGTTACCCGGTGCCGCAGATGGCGGCGGCGCTCGACTGGATCAACGTGATGTGCTACGACTTCCACGGCTCGTGGGACACGTCGGCGACAGGGGAGCACGCGGCGTGGTACGACCCGAGGAGCAACATCAGCGGCAGCTACGGGGTGGGTTCATGGGTGGCGGCGGGGATGCCGGCGAAGCAAGTGGTGCTGGGGATGCCGCTATACGGGCGGACGTGGGAGCTGAGGGACGCGGCGGAGCACGGGGTGGGGGCGCCGGCTGTGGCGGTGGGGCCGGGGGAGAACGGCGTGCTATTGTACTCCGAGGTGGTGGATTTCAATCGGAACAACAACGCGACGGTGGTGCATGACCAGGTACTGACGGCGGTCTACTCCTACGCCGGCACGAGCTGGATCGGCTACGACGACGCGTGGTCGGTGGCCAGGAAGGTCAGATTCGCGCGCCGCCGCCGCCTCGGAGGATACTTCTTTTGGGCGATCGGATACGACGACAGCCGCCAGAGCGTCAGCAGAGCAGGTAATCACTTGAATTATCGATCGATTAATTTCCCCGGAAGAAACTACAGAAAATGAACAAATTGAATGGATGTTGATTATTGACACGGTCTTTACTGGCAGCCTGGGATGCGTGGGGACGATGAACAGGTCGAGACGCAGAGCAGAGCAGAGCAAGTCTTTAGATTGTTGATCCTGATTCGATTATTTTAATAAAGTCCCTCGAATTGTTCTTGTTGTGTCTTGATTAGTGTTCTAAAATTGGATCAGAAGCCTGTGTTGAATCAGCAAAAATGAAAAATAAAACAGTTATATTGACGTTATCATTCTTAAATTCAGATTCGGCCGGCTGATTAAATAAGAGAGTTGGTCAACCTTGTTTTTATGAAACTAAGCTTTATAAATGGATATATTATTTCATACCTAAATTTGTAGGGGGGTCAATGGTTAGGATAGGATCACAAACAAGATATTATAAAAAAATCTCAATCTAAATTCAAACTCAATTTGAAAATTCTAAATTTGAATCTGAATAATCTGATCAATCCAAATAACCTAACTGATCCAATTAAAAAGATTATTTTAATATTTTTCTTGATAATTCTTCATTTTTATCTCTATACTTTATTATTATCGTACTAATCGATAGATGTACATAAAATATTTTAATTTTAAAATAAAATTTAATTTAATTTAAAAAACTATAAATCTTAAATTCATATCAACTCGAACCCAACCTAAAAACTTCCAATCTGAACTCAAAAACTTCTAATTATCAAGTTGGATTCACTTTTGACACACTTAATTGCTAGATTCAAATATCACTTGTTCCTGCCAACAACATGATCATTAGAACCTTTGTGAAACCACAAAAGGATCCAAGATTATTAGATAATAATTAATATCATCATTTTTTCATAATCCCCTGGGTGTAGCATCAATACAATGTTTAGAGCGCCCCCATGACATAACTGACTTGGTTACGACGAAACAGAATTGTAAAAATTGACAAGAATTCAAATTTCGATGAAATCGAGATAATCCCCTCCTCCATCGTGGCCAACTACAACTTCTCAATTTACCTCCTTACATATAGTCGTGGGACTGACCGTATAGAACCGTTGAGATGGTAAATTCCACCTTTTACATGAATACAATGTCAAGGGCATTATCTAAGACTAGAATAACTCTAGCAACTTTGAGAAACTCTGGATACAACAATCTTTGCAGAAGCACCCGAAGAGAGAAGTTGCTTAAAGAGTATAAATGATATTGAGCTGAATGCCTACTTCAAAACTTACAATGCAGCATAAAGTTATCAGATTTTTTCTCAACAAATGAAGAACTTGCAAGATCCTAGAACCGCAATTTACAACATCTGTTTGTCAAATAAGTTTCATAGCTTTTAGATTTGCTGGTAAAACCTGCCGGGGAGAAATTCAATTTTGCAATTTACTCAGAATCTTCATCATCTTCAACGTCTTCACTAGCTTCATCATCATCCGATGCCACGGCAACACCGTCTCCCCCCTTTTCTGGACCTGGACCTGCAGAGACCTTCACCATTGATGGGCGCAAGAGCCTTTCCCCGAGTCTGAACCCTTTACGGAATTCTTGGATTATGATGCCCTCCTCATACTCAGATGATTCCTCCTGCATTATCGCCTCGTGAAGCTTCAAAAGCAAATTACAAACTCGTAAGCAATGGGGAAAAAAATATCCACAGTATAAAACAAAGAAATTAAATGCACAAGTATATACAAAGAAACTAAATGCAACAGAAAACATTTCATGGAGACAATTGAATGGACCTTTGTTGGATGCATAGTGCATGGGATTGGTGTGCAAGAAAGGTTTTGGTGATGACAGATAAAAAAAAAGCATACAACCTGTTGGCCGGGTGAAAACTTCAATGACTGTGCGACAAACTAAGAAAAAAGGAATGTGAAGTGGACTTCTCTCACTGCGGGCACAATAAGAACCAAGAGCCAGACTGGCCAATGAAAGAAGTGAGAAGAGAACAATACTAAGGGTTTCTTATAACGACGCCCTCCCCCTGGCTTAGATGAAGAGGAAGGATGATTGGAAAAATTAATGCAATTACTGCTGATATGAATCAATGGTCCTAAAGGACCCCTTCTAACCAAAACAAACTTAGATGTTTGTTGGCTTCAGTTTGAAGTGTGTTCTCAGAATCTCAGTAATGGGGCATTTGGTTCATAGGAATAGTTATTCGATTCTGTAAAAACTCCAATAGACTCCTATGTTTAGTTATAAAAAAGAAAGTGGATACAATCAATATGGACAAATTCACAGGAAAAGCTATATGAGCAAGTCAGAAGAGTAGATTAAGAGGACTAGACAAGCCCACTGGGTCAGCAGGATTTGGATGAGTTAAGAGGTCTATTGGATTATTGATGGGCCGAGCAGAACAAGTGCATAGTAGGTGAGAACTGAACACACAAATCAAATGAGCCAGGTGAACTATTATACTTGAAAGAATATTTTATCATTGTGGTGACTTCTTATCTATTATCTGTACATTTCTACAACCAAATACAAAAATGATCAATCTATTCAATTCCATGCACCAATCCAAGGAGTATATATTTTTATTATATTCTGTCAATTTTATTCTCTCTGAATAAACTCTATTCCTTAGCAAACTGATTCCTTGGACTAAGAGCATAAGTGAATCACTACTCAAAGATAAAATATAGAAATGAAAATAATCCAATTATTCCATTCCATAAACCAAACTAAGGAATTGATATTCTTGTTTTATTCTATCAATTTCATTCCCCCCAAATAATTATTCTATTTGATATCAATATCATTAATTCATAAATAATTAATTAAGGAAAAAGTTCATGATATTCTTTTAAACTTGATATAATAAACCAGTATTAGAAATGTAAATTAAGGTAAAATTGCCCCTGTGAGAAGTTGTTGGTCGAGTTAGCCTAAATTTTAACTAGCTTGGAACTACATAATTCCCATGACAAATGCACACAGGGACTAAAATGATCTAATGGCACCAATTTTTTTCTCAAATTTGGCAAGAAAAGGAAGCTTATGCCAAATGAGCATCAAGTCTAACATATTATTTCAACAGAAAGAAAGCCAAAAATCCTTACCAATGGATCAAATGGACACCCAACAGTTTTGATGGCCTCCACACCAAGAGACGCCAAGATCTCCATGAACTGCTTATAAATGCTCTGATAGCTGCTGTTAATTTTCTCTTCTTCCTCACTTTCTACCTTTATCTGTGATTTAGCTCTTTCGAAGTTGTCTAACACAGGCAATAAACTCTCTATTACTTCACCTTGCACATTGGTCATCAGAGAAAGTCTCTCTCTCTCTGTCCTTTTCCTGAAATTGTCAAAATCAGCACTGATCCGAATAACTCGATCCTTTTCTGTTGACAATTCTTCCAATAAAGAAGCAAGTTTAGATGAAAGAGTGTTCCTCTCAGCTTCGATTGACAGAAGAATGGACTCTATTTCAGCAACTTTAGATTGATCTCTATTAGCCAAAGCATCTTTGTATGCCTGCAGAGCCAACATTACAGTTGAAGCAACTGTCTCTTCTGTGTCATTTATTTTGGCATCAGTTGTTTCATCGTCTGAAGAAACTTCTTCACCGGAATCCTCCTGTGAGAGTAGGACTTTTAGTATGGATGTACTGAGCTTCCCTGATGACATATATGAACTCAAAAATAAACAGTACTCACAATAGAACATAAACTTAAGCTTCAAATAAGCATGTTAACTCAATTTCTTTGCTATAGCCCTTAGTTTTCCTTTTTCCTCATTTCGTAATTTCATTCTTTTTCCCTTCTACTACCTCCCATCTGATTCATGCATAATGACTCAAATATAAAGATTCTCAAGAGCCACTTCCTTTATTAATTTCCATGTATCTCATCCTTAAATACTAGCCAGAATCTTCAGAAATGGTTCCTAAATTTAATTAAAAGGCTTTTCCCCTACATATTTGCACTCAATTATATCAGATAATCTTGAATCCTGGCTAACTTGAGAAAGCATGAAAGCCAAAGACATTGAGCTTTGATTGGATAACCCCTTAGCTCACTATTGTATATCCCAAATATTTGGTGTTGGCCAAATGGATCTTATCCTACTATTGAGCAAGGTTTAGATCTAGTTCCATGCGATGGTATCAGTTCCCAACTAAAATGAGATGTACCATGTTGTGCAGGTCATGCTGCATGTGGTGTTGGTTCTTGTGTAAAGCCATAACAGGTGAAGAAGGAGAAAGCCCTAATTGCAATAGAAGGGGATCTAGTCTCACCCTAATAGGAGGAGGAGGAGCACTGGAGATTCATTTGAGGAAGACCTGGATAAGAAGGAAGATGAGTCACACATATCAATGTTAAAGGGCTCACCTTACATGAAGGGGAGATGAGCATTGGCCATCGAGGAGTGAAAATAAGCTGTGACGAAGATTAGGATTGTGGTTTCAGACCATTTCACTTGCCGAACAATGGGAGATACTATATGTTTTGCCCATGCAGACTGCTGGGAACAATTTATAAACCATGTTATTCAGTATCCCACGCTTAAGTTGGGATTTGGGACCTAAATAGCTGGATGATGATTCTAACATTTAATATCCCAAAGTATAAGGCAAGACATATATAGACTTTGCACAACCAAACTCATAAATACTTATTTCAAAGGTTTAAGCTATTAGGAAGGAACCCAATCTACACAAGGTTAAAAATTTATAATCAAACCATCTTTTCCACACTTTGATTTGCACTCAATAAGAGCAAAGGAATAAAGATTCTATCTAACTTGGTATTTTAGGTTCATTTTATAAACAAACTTGGGAATGACTACCCCGCTAGAACTCTTGAAGAATGGAATAGCTATTCTTGCTAACCAACCATGCAGTATAAATCTTGCTCAGAGTAACACAGTCTCCAAATCTAAGCTTTGACAAGCATTTTAGAGTAACAAACACCCAAGCGATGATTGAATTCGTAAATCTAGGTATTCAAGAAGAGTAACAAACACCCAAGCGATGATTGAATTCGTGAATCTAGGTATTCAAGAAGAGTAAAAACACAAAAGAGAGAACTGGAATGGTTCTTAATCCACAAGCCAGGGCCGAAAATGAGTATCACTCTCATATAAGATCATGTTATTGCTATGGCCAGTTTAACAAATCAGCGAGACATTGCTGTCCTGTTTCATGTACTCTAATTTGTTTTTCAAATCCTATCAAATAATACTAAATTCAACTTGTTCATCACAACAATTCAAAGGGACAATCCACCCCTGGGCAGGTCAGTAAACTAGCTTCTTATGATCTTCCAAGCTGATGGGAAAATGTTCCCAGAACCTCTTTCAAAAACCATAAATCATCATTCACTGGCATCCTATCGAAAATCCTCTAAAATTAGCCATCAAACTAAGATGTACTATACAACGAAACAAACAACACCAAAACTAAGTAATATATACCTAACCGAATGCCCAAATCGACTGAAATAAGAAACCCTCCATGAATTATAAATATTCAAAAACGAAGAAGTACCATTCAATTCACAAACAGCAATTTCAGCAACAAGATCTCCCATTTACACCTAAGTAATCAGGCACAAAAAAAAGATGGTACCTTTCCCGAAGTTTCATCCTTTTGTTCCGCCTCCGTGATGTCCCCGTAGGCGGCAAAGAGCCGAAACCTAGGGAAGCGGAGAGGGGATTTGACGACAGGGGACCGCTTCAGCTTCAAAGCACACGAAGGCTTCCGCCTCGACAAAGGGCACGGAAGACTCCTCGGTGCCTGAGCATGAGCCGCGCGGGTCGCCGCCGCCGGCGAGGAGACGAATAGCGGCGGCGTTATTAGCACGGCAGCCATCGACAAGAGAGAGAAAGGGAGCGGCTTGATTAGCTGGAAAGGTTCCCGAAAGGTCCACCCATTTATCCCGGCTCGGTCCGAACCAAATCAATATAGGCCGAACCGGTTCATTGCCGGACGAATATTTTAAACTTAGTGGGTGATTTTGTAAATTATCCATCTCATTTATATCTCCCAGCTCAGTGTCGAGGCCGTCAGAGCCTGCCTGTTCGATGCCGCCCTCAGGCCCCGCATTGCTCAGGCCTTCGTCTCGAATCTCGATCGTGAGGAAACATAGGAAACAGCACCACGACATTGAAAGCTCGAGGTTAATCAATCAACTCATGAGTTGAACATGAAGGTGCGCAAATGCAGCAAACCTTTGAACAAGCTTCAATGGTGCTATGGAGCATGGGCATTCTCTGTTCACGGGTTTTACTGTTGCAGGAAGAAGAAATCACGAGGCAGTGCCTAAATAGTTTGCAGGAATTCTTCATGGCCATGGCAGATGACCAACCCAATGGGACAGAGCACTGCGCTGAGCTCTGTGTCTGTGGGAGGTGATGCACGTGAAGCCCCAATAATTTTTCTCATGCACTGTGGAGTAGGTCCAATTTGTCAGCCCATTCTCCTTTGTTTCCATGCCAAATTCCACCACAATTGAGAATCTCTCCGTTCATCCTCCCTAGTCCCTTTCCTTTTCCTTCTTCCTTCTCCTCTTCTGATGGTGAGGATCAGGGCCGCCGCCTCCTGGTTTGCCTTCCTTCCTCTTGTTCTTGTTGCTGCTGTAGGCGGTGTTTCTTTTCTCGGAGAGAAGAAAGTGCTGGTTTTGCAGCAGCGACTTCAGCTCGGGGTCACTAAAACTTCCGAGAAATGCCTTCCGCAGAGATCAAGTGAGTTGAATTAGTTCATACCTGCTCTTTCTTTAGCCTCGAACAAATTTAAGATTTAGCGTCTCGGTGACAGGGAGAGTAGCTGGTGCAACAATCTTAGAAGTGAAGCAACGAAGCTACTGTTTTGGGCCAATCCAGAGCAGAAAGGACGCAACTCGGAAGGTTTTAGCTGGTGACAATGCCAGAGTTCGATCTTTGCAGTCCCGGTTGGGATATACAGTGGCAAACAGAGCAGAAGCAGCTCCATCAGAAGCTCGACTCCCTCTCAACTCCGGAGCAAAGGTTCAAACTCTGAACTACATCGTCACGATCGAGCTCGCTGGCAAGCAGATGACGGTGATAGTGGACACTGGAAGCGACTTGACCTGGGTTCAGTGCGTGCCATGCAAGTCCTGCTACAGCCAGGAAGACCCTCTCTTCGACCCTGCCGCCTCACCTTCCTACCAGCCCATCCCGTGCAACACTTCCACCTGCGATTCCCTACGGGCGGCCACCGGAATCTCGGGCGTGTGCGGTTCCGACCGGCCGAGCTGCAACTACGAGCTCAGTTACGGGGATGGATCCTACACCAATGGCGTGTTGGCCAGGGACAGCATCAGCTTGGCTAGTGTCTCAGTGGAAGGGTTTGTGTTCGGGTGTGGGCAAAGCAATGGAGGCATGTTCGGTGGGACTTCTGGTCTCATGGGGCTCGGCAAGGCTCAGCTCTCTCTAATCTCTCAAACAACGCCTCAATTTCAGGGTGTCTTCTCCTACTGCCTCCCAACTCAGGAATTCGACTCATCAGGCTCCTTGATCCTAGGCAATGCCTACAATGCCT
The DNA here is from genome assembly GCF_044706935.1 of Curcuma longa. Lineage (NCBI taxonomy): Eukaryota > Viridiplantae > Streptophyta > Magnoliopsida > Zingiberales > Zingiberaceae > Curcuma > Curcuma longa. The sequence continues at coordinate 3,349,297 of NC_133875.1, forward strand.
ACAAGAATTCGACACCAGTCGTGTTCACTGACATGCTTCCTGACTCATCCTCTTACTTCCTCAACCTCACCGGCATGAGCGTCGGCGGAGTGGAGCTTGGAGGCGCAGACCAATTCAGCACCAAGGTGTTGATCGACTCCGGGACAGTGATCACTCGGCTTGCCCCTTCAGTCTACAAACTGGTGAAGGATGAGTTCTTGAGGCAATTCTCTGGGTTCCCGCCGGCGCCCGAATTTTCGATACTAGACACTTGCTTCGACCTGAGTGGATACAAGGAAGTGAGCATCCCCAACATTAGGTTTGCGTTCCAAGGGGAAGCAGAGGTTGAAGTAGATGTCAGTGGTGTACTCTACTTGGTGAAGCAAGATGCATCTCAGGCCTGCTTGGCCTTCGCGAGCCTAGCTTATGAGGATGAGGTTGGGATTATTGGGAACTACCAGCAGAAGAATCTGAGGGTGGTGTATGATACTGTGGGATCAAGGCTAGGGTTTGCAGAGGAGAATTGTGGGTATAGTTGATCGATCAAAAATTTTGAACTTTGTAAAGATGTTGGTTTCTGAACTCTACTGTGTTGTTACACTGTAAAGGTATGTTCATCGAGTGTACTTATCTTCTCCTATTAGAAGAGATACTTGCATTGCTAGATTTTTGCATTTTGGTATTTCAGCTACAAACTAATCATAGTTCTATTGATTTAATGTTCAGCTTTCAGAATTTATCATCAGAATCAGTTTAAGAGAAAGATACACTTCAGCTGATGATTGATCATACCTGTTCTTTGAACCATGATTGCTCGAGCAAACATACAAAGCAGATCAATGGCTGCCTGCGGATTAAAAATGACTAAAACTTTAGAATCAGGTGCAAATGGAAAACTATGGATTAAGCATAAAGCCTCTGTAAACCATATAATCAACTCACTAATATAATTAAACTTGAGACGTAAAAACAAAATAATTATCATGACTAATTAATTAAACCAAGAATTTCCCTTGAAGCCAAGAGGTTAAATTCAATGTTTTGAAGAAGAATTAATGGATGAGAAGTTAAATACCAGAATATACACAAAGGCAAACAGAGTAAGCTTTGCTTCTTCTCCAATCTGTTTTCAGGAAGAATTTGTGAAATTTGATGAGCAAGCAGCAGCTCCTTCAAGTACTGAGGACCCGGCACTGTTCTCAACTTCGATGCATTGATTTCTTCCTCTTTTCTCCATGAAAGATTCAATTTTTTTTTTCCTTTTTGCAGAAATTTTTAATATGTTTTGAGGAAAATTTTTTAAAAATGCAGATATCGATGTACACTGAAGAAGAGTGCATTGGATCCTTGAGGAAAGTTTATTTCCTGCATTTTGCAGGCATCATCATAATGGTTTGTACTCTCTCTCTCTCTCTCTCTCAGCATTATCACCATTAATGTGCTGTATCATCTTGTGCAGTTTTTCATTGCCATGCTTGCAACCTGTGAATGTGAACAAGAAACTGACTTCATATCCTGCTGAATGTATTAAACTACTGCTCTTTGAGTGAGTCAAAAGAGGGGAAAATGCATCATCTACAACATTAATGGTCAGTGGATCTTACATTGTTACTGTTTATTGTTGTCACAGTACTTGAAGAATTGTTGTTGCTGAGAAGAGCTGATGTTTATTGCAGTTGCTGTTTCCCCCTACTTTTATTGGAATCTAAGAACAGGAAGCATTCAATTTTAACTGCTGCATGCAACCAAAAGACAGCAGCATTCATGAGGATCTATTGCAGGTTGCCAGTGTCCTCGGCCCTCCCAACATAGACATTAACTTCCACTTTATAGCTGACAGAGGTAACTGGTGATTAGTAAGTTCACTTCTTGAGTAGCTAATACTGATACTGTTCATGGTGAGATGATGAACCTCTTGTTTGTTTCTAGTGGCAGACAAGCCTGAAGGATCATTGAGGGAAGCAAAGTTCATATAAACTGTGAGGAATTGATCGTGGATCCAGTTGGAATCATTATGGGAAAGAGATGGAAGATTTAGAAGTGCTAAATATGTGTAAGATTATGAGCATTTAAAGCCTAAAATTTAAGTTTATTGGTCCCTACGTTCACATGCTACTCTGTAACTTCATTACAATGCCAACTACGACAGCTGCTGCTGCTGCTGTCACTGCCACTGAGGGAAGATCACCGACCACTCGTTGTCATTGGATTCCAATTTTATTCCACAGTTGATCGAAGTTATGGACCATGCGAGAATCGAGGGCTCAAATTGAACAAGTATCGAGATCGATCCGGCGATCTTTGAGGCATTTACAGGGGGGTAAATTGGTGGTTAATAAGGCTTCTCGCCGATGTAGTTGCCCGGCGGGTCGTACTCGCAGACGGCGAAGACGCCTCGCCGGGCGGCGCAGTCGACCATGGCGCAGCCCAGGCGGCGGGTGCTCCGCCACACGATCTGCGTGTAGTGACCGCACTCGCGGGTGGAGCAGGAGTTGGAGCCGTAGTGGTACCAGCGCCGCTCGCGGACCCAGGCGGCGGCCGCCTGGGCCGGGCGCCACCGCGCGCCGCTCCCCCAGAAGATGTTCTCCCCGTACGGCCCGCCCGAGTGCACCAGCGCGCAGTCCCGCCGCCGCGCCCCCGCGTACGCCGCCGCGTACCGCGCCAGCCGCGCGTCCCACGGCAGCGGCGGCAGCCCCACCGCCGCCCGCGCCGCGTTCTGCGAGTGCAGGAACTGCGTCGCCGCCGCCGGCCGCGGACGCCGCCTGGCACCGACCTGGCCGCAACAGAGCAGGAACCCCACGACGAGGAGCAGCAGGGAAAAGGGAACCTTGGAGCTCACCATGACCGTGGTGAGTGAGCTAATGCCCGGTACCTGTTTGTTAAAATGCCTCACTATATAGTTATGCCTGGGGCATGGACTAGTGGAGTAGATATAGATTGGGTGGTGGTTTGGTGGCACCCATGTTCAGTGATGGAAACCTTAGATTCTAAAATCCAACTAAGATAGAGAAACAAAAAAAAAAAAAGAAAAACACCATCTTTTTCAAAAAATAATCTCTTGGAACACCATCATTTAATCATGTCATGTTCTGGGGGAGGTTTGATGGACAGTAGAAGATTGATGAAATCAATGATTAGGAGGTTGGTGAGAGAGATCATTTGGTTCAAAGATGCTAGGATGAATGCAATCTTCCACTAGGTATAACATGGTAGAAGGAATATTTATAGGCTAATTGGGACCAATGCGAGGTCATAATCACATGTAGTTCATATGCAAATTTAGAGATGGTTGCACAGAGAACTATGTTGGTGGACCACAAGCAAGCTTTGACAGAGTCTGAGCTTCATGAAAATCAGAAGCTTTTGAAGAGTGAAGGTCATTTGTGCATGTGTGTGCATGGCATTAGCAATAATGAACCCACTGAGTAGCCAAACTGTGCTTCTACCTTCTCAAACTCTGCTGCTGGTACTTGAGCCAAAGTGGAGGGTTATACTAGTTGTAGTGCATCTGGAGCTCATGCACTAGGTGGGTTTCTGAGCTGGTACCCTGCAGTTTAAGTGTTCTTGGTTGACTGGAACATGCGACAAGGTTTGATGAGATGCAGGGTCGATGTTTGTTTCAACTCTATTGTACACAACCAAAAACATGGCGAGTTTCAGACATGAACAATAAGAGAGGTGCTGAACATGTTCAGTGAGCAAGATATGCGCAAAAACCAAAGGAAGGAGGTACAGCAAATAGTATGATCTCGGTAAGATAAACAACACCAAAGTGTACCTGCTTCATTCAAGGACTGTTCAAGACAGTAAATGAATATTGTGCGTGTGCATGTAATGATTCATATAATTCCCTATGTAAATTGTTTGTATTCATCAATGAACTCCTTTTCTAGATCTTGTCAATAGAGTGACATCTAGAAGTAGAAGGTCCCTCTAATGAATGTGAGATGATCATGTAGGTCATTAGCTAACTGGTTTTAGTCCTTGTGGTGCACATTCATTGCTTCTATCTGTATATGTATGTGAGTGAGTAGGCTAAACAGTGCACCAACCATAAATTCAATGAAAGTTAATCTCACCCAAAAAGAACTTGACCTATAAGCAAGTTTGAACTGTCTTTAAGTGCTACAGGTTGAGACATCAATGAGGGAACCTTATTTGGGATAGATAGAACTCTGTAGGTTCAGAATCTGAGTGCTTCCATTTCAGCATATTTCTCTTAATTATTAATTTTTAGAGATAATTCTTCTCTAATTAGAAGCAAGACAATCCAAACCAGAACACTTTCATGCACTTGGAGTTGGTTTCATATTGAACCACCACCTTACCTTTTTATAATTGCCCTACCCACTATGATCCATAAATGGGTTTCACAGCAGGTGTCATTAAATCTCCTCTTCAAATCTTAAACCATCTTACTGAAACTCCTCTTCAAATCTAAAACCATCTTACTGAAAAACAAGCCTATGTTAGCAACTGTCATACCATGGATGAGGGTAATGAGCTGAAAAGAAAGTTGAAGATAGTAGCGAGGGAAAGTGAGGATGGCTTGGATTTTGTGCACCTACAGAAGAAAAGAGGAAGGCCTAAGAAGATAATTAAGGAAGATTTAGAGGAGGGGGACAATGAAGTGATGGAGAAGGTAGAGAAACCTGAGTTTGAAGGGGTTCCTTCACGCGAAACAGAGGTAACTCATGTGCAGGAAGCCAACCATGCTAAGGAAAAGCGGCACCGGCGCAAGAGCATTCCACAGAGGTCACCAAGTTGAACGTGTGGAACTTCAAATACATTCCGGTCTCAGTTTCAAACTTGTCCTTTGCTTTTGTGTTCTGTTCTTAAAGCAATTTTGTTTCTTCCTACCTGTTACAAGAACTAATGCTACAGTGATGAATTAATGTTATAGTTGTTAATTTACTTACAACTTTGGTTTTTTGCAAAGTTATTGTCCTGCTGATAACATCTACATTCATATCATTTGTACTCTCTATAGCCCTGAGATTGTAAACTAGGAAATGGTTCTGCTAATTCAGTGGATTGATCTTACAGTTATTCATATAATCATATCTACACAGTGAACAAAAATTAATATCTCACATTCATGATTTCCTAGTTCATTTCCTCAGACTGAATGACAAATTGATGATTGTTGAATGAGTTCTGTACGTTTTTAAGCATACAACTTCAGATTATTAGCTAAGTGAGTCCTGATTTTTTCTAGTCCGACAGGCCAACCCAATCTGGCATGCTATGATATGATGCCAAGCATAGTTATAAAACTCAAACTGGACCAGTGGGATCGAGAAAAACCAAAACCAAAATACCTTTCTGACTCCACTTAATTCAGTGTGTAACCAAAAAGGTTCAAAAAACAGTCCAGCCTTCCATGCGGCTAATCTATGCATGTAGAGGAAATAAGAATTAGAAAGAAAATAATAGAGGTCAGTTGATGCAGGACTCAGTACAGGGCCATGCTGATGTTAATTATTATGTTATAGTTTGAACCATCATAAATACTACAGCATAAAACATAAAGAATAAAATCTATCACACAGAACCACACAAATATGAATTACGTTCTTAACATGTAATGCAAATTTTGCTATAAGCAAATAGAAAGGCTCTCTCTACCTTAATATGGCACATTCTTAGGGAGATTTCTAATGACGTTACTCTTCATTCCAATCTTTGAGCGCATAGATTCTATTCCACGCCGGTTTATCTCCCTCATAACTTTCATCCTAACAATTGGCTCCTTCGATTGTACAGTTGCCAAGCCCATGCTTCGATACCTGCAGGGATGCCTCTTGTTAGATTGTTTCTTATAGAAACACCTCTTTCCGTCACTAAGGGTAAAGAATGCTTAGATAACAAATCGCCTCACTCAATATGGTGAATGACTTTCATTTCAAATTCGATTCCAGATAGCAACAATCAATTGTCAGATAGATATATGTGCTCAAAAAAACAAAGTAAAAAAAACACAAAACAAGAGGAAATTAATAAATCAGGAATCCTTTAAAATAAACAAAAAAACTGAGGTTGAGACTTAAAGATGATTTTTGAAATCAAATTCCTTGATCAGCAGAAAAGACAGCAGTATACTTGAATATAATTGAAAATAGAAAATAATTATCAGATACACAATAAAAAGCATGAATCTAGATAGATAAAGTAGTGGTCATATGTCCAACTGAGAAGAAATAATAAGAACGAGAGTAGAAATATGAATGATTGCTATATGACAGTCAATGCCTTGAAGAACTAGAATCAGCACAAATGCAAGAAGCTAAGCATATACCAATCCAATTACTCAGGAGATTAAGAATTGCGAAAAAAAATTAATGTAATAATTCACATCTTATTTTTATTAGTGGATTAAAAATGTTGGATATAGTGATAGACTTCATAAAGTTTAATGGCGAGATAAGATTCAAAAGGCAACACCAATTAGTTGGGACTTGACACTTTTTTTTACTGTTGTACATTCAAAATGTCCAAATGTCTGCTCACTCTCCAATCAGTCATATCTGATTGATCTTTATAGTTCCAATAAACAATTGATTCTCGCATTATATGTATTCACTTTCAGAGACGAAAGGGGGAGATACACTATACATTAGCCACCATCTAGTCTATATTCAATATGTTTCTCCTTGTCTAGCCCCTTGGCTTTCTTTAAAAAAAAATTATACTAGAATTAATTCAACAAAAAACGACCCAAATAGGCCATAAGGTCTAAGCCATCAAATGGCTAACAACCAGGGAAGCAATGGGAAAAAGAACCATTTTAAATCAAACTAAAAAGGTCAAAAGATACCAATTGGTTAAGCTTCTACTTTCTTATGTTTAATATTATACAAAAAAATTCAGAACAGTCAAATGGCAACTTGAATAAAGATCAAGTTTATTTATTCAATTACAATTCAGCAGTTTCCAAAATTGTCACTTACTCAAAGCCTTAACTAACAGATCTTCCATTCTTTTTTAAAGCATCATCAAATGCAAAGATAAACACCATTATGCCCTATTAGATCTCATAGATTGTTGGCGTACCGACACAATGAACAACCAAAGAATCCAAGTAAGCACATAGCAAAGATATCCAGTCATCCAAAAGCATGTCAGAGTCAAAGATGAGTGACATGATACCTTGTTAGATATCATGCTGTTAACATATCAAAAATCCAAGGGACCACAAAATCCAAGCAAGTACATAGCATAAAATCCTAAGATAATAATATCCATCAATAAACTTCAAAACATCAAGAGAAACAATGTCATCAAGAAGTGGATCAAGAAACTGGGCAGAGAAAAACTTTTTTGTAGAACAATGTCAATCCAAGCAACCAAAAATTTTCCAAATGCATCTAAAATTAAAGGTGTCAGTACCTTGTTGCTAAAGAAACAGCCATTGCAATTTCACGTGTAGGAGATGGCCGTGGTTTTTGGCGATAGTAACGAAGAAATTCTCGAGATCCTAGAGTTCGAACAAGCACACCAGTCTCTGTTTTGTGTTTTATGATGAGTTCAACACCTCCACTCCCAAGTTCAACACTATTGTCCATGTCTTCTACTGACATCAATTGTTTACCATCTGCATCCACATAACTAGCAAAAAGCATACAACAATTAAATGTCGAAAATAAATCTCAGCCAGAGCAAATTCAAATTGAATAGAATGTAAAACAACATTAATATGCAAAAAGATTACAATTTTTCTTTTAAAAAAATAACGGTGTAGTGGATATGAGAATAGTAAGATGGATGTGCATGGTTAATAGAAAAGAAAAAAAAGCAAAAAATTATTATGCAAAAGAAATTAAATGTGGCGAGATGATAAAATCTGAGAAAATAGATTAATATAGTACAAGCATGTTCAAAGAGTATCAACAGATTCTTATATGATTTGAATGGAACAGTAAATTCATAAGAGCCAGAGAGTGAAAACTTTAGCTGATGTAAAAATTATTTATAAGACATGGGTATTACTGTTAAACATTCACCTATACAGAGTTCAATTGAAGGATAAAATTCATGCAACTGACCAAATTAGAAGTAAGACGGCTTGTTGTTGCTATAAATTCATATTAGCATCAACTTAATTTAAGACCGATAGTGAACAAAGATAGGGAAGAATTTGTTTTCACAATAATCAAAATGTTCAAGTGATAAAACAAATACTCAAATAGTCACTTATCTCATAACACTACTATGTTCAAAATATTTTTCTAGGTAATCATCCTTCAAGTTTTGCCTTTTCTTGTGGCAAGTTCAACAATGAGCTTAACATAATTTCTATATCAGTCATTTCTTTAGCTTCTGATAAATTTGTTTTCAGAATACATCAAAAAGTCGAGTCACGACTCCCTAATAGTCCAGTTGATGCATCATTTTATTCATTTGGTAGATTTAGGGAGTCACTTGTAGAAGGCACACATGAATGTCAAAGGAAACAACCTAAAACATAAAAAGGTGGAATATTGATTGTGTGGTCCTATATAAACATAATTTGCGATCACAAGCACTTGATTGATTTGCAAATGGATCAAATATAAAATTAGAACCAACAATAACAACCAAGCATTATCTCACTAGGTGGGATCAACTATATGGATCTTTCTACATCATTAGGTTCTATTTTCTACTATATCATCATCTATATTTAAATAAATTTTATCTTGTTTTATTATTTTAAAATATAGCTGACCACAAATAGTTGGGATAAATCATGGTTTGCTGATGATGTTGATGATTAAAAAACAAGCCAAAATCATTAATCAGCCCAGGAGATAAACCTGCTGCTATAATCATAGAAATCTTCCAAATCCACATCCTCATCATCACCACCATCTCCATAACGCAATTTGCAATGACCTTTAGAAATTATATGCTTCCTTACAGCTTCCAAGCTTTGGAAGGGAAGACATCTGTCACTGCAGTACAAGCATGTAAAATCCCTCTTTACCTGCCATAAGAGAGAATGATTTTTCCAGTGGAAGAAATTTTGGAAGTAGGATATTGAACATACGAAAAGCAAATGAAATTTCCACCTTGAGACCAACATATGTAAGAAGGCCCTCGGGATCCTTCAAATATTCAATATCAGGTATGAAAAAACCATGCTGCTTGTGCATATGAACCATACAACTTTCTACGCTCTCATACTTTTGATCACAAATAAAGCAACAAGAAGTATCCAATTCTTCATCGATGACATCAACTTGCTCATCATCAGAAGCACCATTGCCTTCCCCAACATGCAAATATGACAAAGATTCGGAAGCCATGTCCATATCATTAGGATTAGCTTCCTCCCATTCATCCTCACTCTCATCTGTTTCAACATCCTCATTTTCTCCAATAACATGAGCCTTACTAGTTATTTTATTTGATGTTTGCGGGGTATATGGTTTTATTGTAGTGATGGCTGCAGCTGAAGGGCTCACCTCCTCTGATGTTTTCATAGCATGAGTTCGTGATTTAAGATGCTGAGCTAGTGCCTTTGAACTTCTATATTCCTTGCCACAAAGAGCACATCCATAGAGCATTGGTGTTGCACTCAACTTGCTATTCTCTTCAGCAAGAGCTAACTGTCTAGCTTGGAATAACTCTTCTGTTACTCCTGGGACTCCTGCAACCTGAGACATATGGCACCAAGTTTATTTTAACTTTTTTTTTTTGCATGCGGGGATGTTTTAATATAACTTTATTATTAAAAAAATACTATTTACTATGATTAATACGACTGTCAAAGATTTGAGCTGAAACTCTATTAGCAAGGACACTTTCTGCTGATTCAGAGTTTATCCTTTAGTTATATCACTCGCATCTTTGTACACAAATCATATGATTAAATTTGCATACCCAAAACCAAAGATATCAAACATTATTATAATAATACTACCAAGCTACCATATTCTCTGATGACTTTAACAAAAACCTGGAAGGTCCTGTGAAAGACAAGCACATTAGTATTTTTATACATGTTCTACACTTCGACCATGGGACAAGCAAAGAAAAGCAAAAGATCAAGATATTTATTCAAAGTGAAGACTAGCAAATAGCCAATTTCTGGGATAACAGCTAATATAATCCAAGCATCCGTTAACGTGCCAGTGACTTAAGCCACTGAGATAACTCACTGATCATGTTTGGAACGTCTTATCCCCCAAAAATATTCATGGTAGGCACTCCACAAGAAAGTCACCTACAAGACTATCATTCAAAACGACGACAACCCTCAAAACTTTGTTTCCACTGCACAATACAAAATAAGGATTCTGCAGTCTGGCAATTCCGGAAAGTGCCGCAAAACCATTTTGTTCTGGATCACACGTCCTATTCATGTGAAAGAATTCAACAAAACAGAGAACGCCAAAGATCAAGGAGCGCAATCTTAACGAAGCCCCATAACATTCCGGAAGACTAATCCTCAACCCCAATCATTCAAACAAACAAACATAAACAAGAAAGGAAAACCCCCGATATATGAAAGCAAGAAAAAAAATTTTGATCAACTCAAGGATCCGGAGCGTCGGAAGCCGAACCCTAGGAAGGCCAGTAAAATCCATCACCTTTCTTTTCAGATTGTAGCGGTGCCATTCGGACCGGTAGTGTTGCTTCTGCTGCGCCTCGTCGTCGAACTCTTTGTTGCAAGCGTTACAAGCAAGCGTCAGCATCCCTCCCCCTCTCTCTCCCTCTCCACCTCCGCCGAACTCTGTGGAATCGTCTTCGGCGGCGAAGCACAGAGTCAGCGACGGCGGCGGCTGAATGCCTACAACCACGCGATCCCTCTCTTCCTTAAATAGTCTGTTTGGATCGAAAGGCCCATTATGGAGCCCATTATAGAGAGGCCCGAGATCATAATAAAATCGTTATACAAAATTGGTTGAATTACAAAGTAATTCAAGATCTATAATCGAAAGTGCGATTCACTGATACTTCGAGATCAATCGATCAAAAGAATTCAATGATCACTGGTAGCTCGCAATAAAGGTTTATAAGACAGGAATTACGATCGCATGCATGTATGTAGATAGATAAATGGCGTCGTCTACGTGATCAACGAGCAGTCAATTGGGCAGGCGGCCGACGAGGTCCAGAACGACGGCGCACAGATTCTTGACCTCTTCGTTCATCTCCGCCACCTTGGTTTTCTCCGGGAACACCGCGGCCTTGCAGCCTTCCTGGCAGGTCTCGACGTCGGTGACGGCCGCGGCCACGAAGCGCTTCACGTCCGGGTACTTGTTCGACTCCATGGCGCCCGTCGAGTCGTCCAGCTGCTCCACCGCGTCGATGTAGCTCTCCGCGCAGTCGTTGAGGCACTGCTGCCATGTCGAGTCGTTGACGGCGGCCTCCAGGGTGTTGTCGATGAAGGCCGAGGTCTTGGAGGCCGTCGAGGCGGCGGCGCGGATCGCGAGCTCCGCGAAGTTGTGCGCGTCGGCGGTGTGGCTCTCAGGCATCAAGGAGAGGTGCGTCACGCACAAGTTGGGGAAGGGCGTGTGCGCGCAGTTCTCCTGAAGTGTGCTCGGCGACGAAGGGTCTTCCGACACGGCCGCCACGGTGAGGGACGCCACGGCTGCGAGGAGGAGGAGCAGGGGAGGGTGGGTGAGTGCGGCCATGGTTTATTCTTGCAACCTTCGTTGCAACCTTAGCTTCTTCTTGTTCTTGAGGTTAGAGAGAGAGAAGAGAACAGTTCAACGAGTGTTCTTTTATCGGTGTCAGATTTTGAGTTTCTGATTATTTTCGGAGAGCAATGAGAGAATGTGGTGAATTGGGGAACGACATCTTTGGGAGACCACAAAAAGACTAGGGGTGAATAAAAATTTAGTTAAATCAAATAAACCGATTGAATCGATCGAATTAAAAATTTTAATTTGATTATTTTAAATTTTCAGTTATTTTTTAAAAAAAATCAATTAATTTGGTTCCATTTCAATCTTAAAATTTTTTATTCATTAAATTGAATAAACGGAGCTAGAAAAATAATTTATAAATTTTAAGTAAATAAATTTATAAATCCCTAATTAATTAGTAAAATTTTCATAATATTTAAAATTTTTTATTAATTTAGTTAATTCGATCGAAAACTGAATTAATCGATAAAATATCGATTCGATTTGTTCAAATTTTATTGGAAAATTCGATCAATTTGATTGGTTCAAAAAAAAATCGATTTATTCGGTTTTCATTTAATTCGATTCGGTTCGATTCGGTTTTAACCGAATACTCAACCCTACAAAAGACTAAGTTCTATCAGATTATTTTGGAAGCTTTTAACTATTTTAAAGAACAAGCTTAAATTATTTTCCAAAATAATTGAAGCTCTTTTCTTTGTTTATCATGTTGAACATTATAAAGAAAACTTCAACAGTTAGGAATAACTACATTTGATCTGATTATAAAAGCGTTAATTTTCATCAAATTATCAAACTTTTAACGAATCTTTGGCTCAGTGCTAATCCAACACACATCACAATGGAAGTGCAAATGCTTGAACATGAATGAGAAGAACATAGCTTTTTTTTTTTCATTCAAGAAGCAATCGATACATTAGAAACAAAGTCTACAGATCCAATGACAGAGTCAAAATTTTTCATCATCAGTCTACAATATGATGTTATCAGAACTCTTTTGTTTCTCAATCTGCAGCAGGTGAAATTGCGAGGAAAAAAAAACAACAAGCATCACCCTCCGCAGAGTAGCCGCGATGGAATCGTAATGAGCAACTATGGCAAGAATCGTTTTCGCGAATTAAATTAAATATGAGGTTGGTCTGCCAGCAGAATTTCCTTCCATGCTTCATAGAACATCCAAGTGATTCCTGATGCAGGCATCACCTTCAAGCAGCTGGCACCCCAACCTCGGTACAAGCCCAGCAAGCCCTCCTCGCGAACAACCTCAGACAATGCGGCCGCCATGTGAGGTGGGCATTTTCCTCTCAGAGATCCGACCATTAGCCGCTTTCTTGCAACTTCAAGTGGAAAGCTGATTGTGCTTGCCACAAAACCTGACCATAAAAATGCAGTCAGCTAAATGTTTTTCTGTCACAGTTAAAGAGTGACAAATGCAACAATTTATTGAGCAATGCAAACTAATACATGCGACGATAATCTCATTAAGTTACTTATATAGCTGCACTTGAATGCATACCAGAAAGAGCGCCTATCAACAGTAGCTCTGCACGGTTCAACGACTTCTTCTGCTTGGATTTGCAGTAATGAGTCTTCATGGTATCATACATGAAGTAGTAGCATGTACTGTATGGAAGCATGCCTATTAATGTTGGCGATAAGCCAGCATATAGACCACCAATCCCATCATTCTTATATATCTTAGTAAGCGCGAGAGTGATGCTGGGGTAAGCTTCTCGATTCACAGTCAAGCGATCCTGTAATTGTTGTTGGACATAAAGTAAGATGAGCAAATGTATCCATGTTAAAAATAGTACATCAAAGCAACAGATTAAAAGAAGGTACTTATTGTTATTTGGAAACACTAACATTTACTGAAACAGAAACACATTCCATCATATCCAAATGAAACATATCCAAAGAAGTCTGTTTTATTTTGATGAGAAAGGAATTGTGCACAACAAGTATTAGGGATCAAGAACAGAAACACAGCAGCTGACAACCTCCCTTAGAGCCATATCTTGTCCTTTTTTTGCACAAGGTAAGTATAGAGCCATATCTTGTTAAAGAAACATACTGATTGAACAATATAATTTGTAACCTAGTCGTCGATTCAGAAACTATGATTCTTCAATTAATGTAAGAGTTAAACAAGTGGATTTTCTCATCTATCTGAAACTCAGCTAATAGGTACAGCAATTTATCATCATCACAAGATAATCAATATATAAGTAGGTTTAATAGCTCCTTCTCAACATAAAAAAGCCATCAATCCATATAAATTTTCTGACCTATAAAAAGTTATATCTGCAAAATTGTGTATAATTAAATGAAAACATTCACCCTTTAGTGTATCAAAACACAAAGACATCGGGGCATGTTAATAATCCAACATGGAGTTCTTAAAGAATTGCAAATCTAAGCAAACAACATAACAAAGTAGGAAAAGCATTTGTCAGCAATGGTTTAACTGGGCTTCTCACCCAGGAAAATTTTCTAATATTTTTAAAACAGCAAATGAAGGAAAGTTGATTTTTGCATCATGATCTAATATACCTTTAGAACCTCAAGAGGATGACAGATGATTGTGCTTATAATACCAGCAGCAGCTCCACCAACCGCAATTGGAGACATACATAGAAAGGACAAATCTAGATTCATTGGGCCAATCTCTAGCTTTGGGCTTCCATCCTCCTTCCATTTCTCTTGTACAGATGTCACAGTACGTTTTACACATTCAAATGTACCAAGCTCAATTGCTTGTGTAGGTATTATGCGGAGCATGTTAACAGTGTTTCCTGCCCAAAGCCCTCTCCAACCATTCTCTTCAATAATTTCTAGAAAGCTACCAGCAATATGCTTGGATCCAACTCCGACTACCATCCTCGTCCTGCAACAGTGCCATTGGTGTCCAATCTACTTCAGATGAAATCCATAACAAAATCATGAAAAACAAAATCAACTGTCACTGCCATAGCTTCCCATTTTGAAACTGCATATGCTTGCTATCCAATTAAATCCGATAGCAACAAAAAGAAGATACAAGACAGCAGCTTCTTGAGAAGTTACAATAAAAATAAATCATTAGACACAACGAAAACAATTTAGCTCATCAACACATGAGCATCTAGACCAACTTTGAATAGTTTTGCAAAAAAAAACAAAAGTGATATGAATCGCACAATTAACCCCTGGGATGTATCTTACAGTAATATAGACACAATTCGAGAAGCATCAAGATTCAATGGCAAAATATAAAATATACAAACGATGAACAAATTTCGGCACAGAGTAGTTTTAGACATCTCTAGTACTAAAATGTATAACATAATAGTAACTGATTCTACTAACAGCGGCAGTAACATTTTGAAACTAGTCGACCTTATCAGTGGCCACAGTTAAAACTTTATGTAACTATACTTATCAGTTAATTACAAATTTTTACTTAGTATGATGTTATTACCCACACTAGATAGCTGGTACAATAAGTTTCATCATTTAGTGCAAATCTATATCCCAAGCAAGCCAACTTCACCAAAATAACACGTAAATATGTAATCAGATCTATCACAGCTAAGTAAATGAGACTGTTTGTTTATTTTAAAATGATAAAATAAAGTCAAACAGGAAGAACCAAACCTGATAGTCTCTAGAGGAGCAAGAACAGCTTTAGTCATAGCACCAGCTAATGCTCCGCTAACAAATTCGCCAACTTCTCTACGCCTGAAGAAGTTCTGGAACAAAACAAGCGACCGAAATTACATCCATTAAACCACAACCTAAAGTGGAAAACGATTACGTGTATATATTCAAAATTTTCCACGACAGTGAGTGTCAAATAATGAAATAATTTTTCGAGAGTACAACCAAAAATAAGAAGTGCTAAAATAAGCATATGAACAGACAGCGTCTATCTCTGGTTAGAGATCGTGTCAAAATAGATGTTAGAAAATAAGAACAAAGCATATTATAACTTAAAGGAAGGTTTTTAAACTGGGAGATGCATAAAAAGGCAATACTAAAACTCAAGCAAAAGGGGATTTGATCACTTTACCATGAAGAACAGTCGTAATAAATGAAAAGGAACAAGGACAGTACGTTCTCAACGCAGGGCCAATGGCAACAAAAGTGAGATCTTCATGACTAATTGGAAATCAAACGATTTGAACTCGAAAAAAGTGCAACCTGGAGTGACAAAACAAAGAGAAAAGTCAAAAAGACGAAACCTTGCGATTAGGATCTGAAAACAGAACGAGATCCTTCATTACACCAGCCGATTGAGAATAAAAAAAGATCTTTAAATCGAAAGCAAGGCGACTCTGACCAGAAGAACAAGAGTAATCAAAGGGCAACAACCAAAAACCATCGGATCAAAATGGAAGAATACAAAAACAAAAATAATCGGTGAAAAAGACAAACTTTGAACGCGACTCCAATATCGGGGCCCTGGAAACCGAGCTTGACGGCCGCGGGGGCGACTTTGTCAACCTCTACCTCCTTCGGAACCGGCATCTCATCGCCGCATGCATCGGCTAAACCCAGGACGACCACCTCCCGCTTCCTCCGTGACTCCGCCTCCAAATTCATCGCAGCCGACGGCTCGCCGACCTCTCTTATTTCCTCTCTTTTTAAAGCTAGGGAAATTTTTTTTACCCCCATGATTTTTCTGCTTTTGCAAAACACACCACCTTAAAATTGTCCTCAAAATTTACCAACTTTTATTTTTCTATTTATAATCACTAACACTGTTAAATTACAAATAACACTGAGCACTAATGATAATTGAATAACAAAATGATAAAAATAATAATAATAATTCCTAAAGTTTGAAACTCGTTTTAACAATAAACTTAAAAATGATGGTTAAAATGAAAATTTTCTCTTAAACTTATCTGAACCCAAAAAGGCACGGTCTTTGTTACATGCTTTTGAATTTGAAGGAGGAAATTATCAAATCCTTTAAATGAAATATCTTAATTTATTTCTCTAAAAATGCAAAACATCTTTTTATCCCAATACGCGTGGACTGGCCTTTTCGTACCCGTTTCAGACCTTCTTGTGATTGGACAGGAGGAGACTCAACCAGTGGTATACATTTGAGGATTGTAAGATGGTGAAAATTGTGTTGGGAATACTTTTTCCAAGGGAGCAATAATTTGGCCAAAAGGGACCACGTCAGAATAAATTATTCTTTAAATATTTTTATATTTAAAAAACAATTATTTAAATTTTTAAATCGTCTAGCTATTTAATACTAGCATTTAGTTTAATTAAAATAATAATAACACTAAGGACAGGCCAACTTTGAATTATCATCAAAAGGTGATTACTAAAATAAGTTTTTAAAAATAAATAGTTAAGTACAAAGAACTACATTGGTTGCTATAAGAACATATTTAGTAAAAATAAAAAAGAAATATTTGTTTCTTTTGCAATAGCAACAAATAAAGATTAACTTTAAAAATATCTACTTTTGCTAAATACAATTAGAATTGTAAATAAATTGAACGTTCAATATATACAAGATCAATTAAATAAATGAGTTTGATTAACTTGTTAAATTAAATAAACAAACTTGAATACATATATTATTTAACTCATTAATATTCATGAACAACGTTCGTGAATAATTATTCATAAACAATGTTCATGAATAATATTTAAGAATTATGTTCATCAATAAAACTCTTATCCATTTAAAATGTAAAAATTTCAAACAATCAAATAAATTTACAAGGAGAGTTAGATAATATTTAAACGAACCAAGTTCAAGCTTGAATCAAACTCAAGCTAAACCAAGTCAAGGTTGATCAATCATTTCAAAAACTTAGTCCATTTTAGACTTAGTTCGACTTAGCTTGGTTGCCTTATCAAACAAGTTTGAACACTATAAAATTTGATTTGGTTCGACTTGTTTACCGCCCTAGATATAGTGGAGAGAATCTTGAGTAAAAAGAAGATGTAACTTAACGGCAAGGAAAACCCTAAAATGAAGATGATAGAAACCTTAGCCAAAATCTAGAGGAATGTTAAAGAAGAGAATGGATTGGGAAGAGTTCGAGGAGAAGCAAATAAGAAGATCACCTTAAGGAGAGAATGCGATAATTTAAAACAAAATTTGAGTATTTAGTCTAAATGAATTCAAAAATAGAATATTTAAAAGTAGGTATCAACAAATGAATGTCATGGTGACTAAAGTTGGCATTCAATTGGATAAGAGATGTTCTTGCTATGTGATGTTGTGTTGCATATAATCAGCTAGCAGCTTTAAGGTGTTGCATGCAAGCATTGTCTGGAAGGAGCCCCAGATTTAGAAGAGAAACAAATGATCGAGAATGTAAGCATTGATTTAGTCATTGAAAAGAAAAGGAAGAAAAGGAAGAGAAACAATCTGAACAAGTAATGACAGTAATTCATGTGAATCTTGTGCAAAATCTTGTGCAAATCTTGTTCCTACTGGCAACAACGCAAAGGTACTGTGATCAGAACGATTCTGGAGAGGAATTTCACAAGCCTACTTACTTGGCTAAGCATTCAAGCGATCAAGATGGAATTTTTATTGCTCAAGTTCACAAACGGGAGAAGTAGGGAGGCAGTACCCTGTGAGCTAAGGCGCAGAGGAGGAGCTTTTGGTAGCGGCATCAACGGAGCTCCAGATGCTGCGGATGCTGCCGATGACGTGCGGAAGGACGGCTCCGGCGCCGCGGAGGAGTGCGCCGGAGGCGAGTCCTATCGCAAAGGACTGGCCGATGTCGGGCTTGGAGTCGAGCTTGGCGTCGAGGATGGCGAGGCGGGCGTTGGCGTTGTCGAGCTTGCGGAGGGAGTCGGCGGTGAGGCGGTCATTCTTGCTGCCGCGTGAGGAGGGGAGGGCGCTGTAGAGGAGCGCCTGGAGATCGCCGACGGCCTGGAGGGCGGCCTCGCGGGAGTTCAAGCCCTGAGACTCATAGTGCGCGAGAATCTCCTCGGGGGAGAGCGAGCGCTTCCTTGTCTTGGGGCTCGCCTTGCCTCCAGCGGCCTCGGCGACCGACGACGCGGTCGGGATCGGAGGCTGCTCCATTACTGCGCCGGAGGTGCTCCGTCGCCGAAATAGGATAAGAGCTAGGGTTTTTCCCCGTTGGGTAGTAAAAGGATTTGGGGGTTTTGACAAGTGACGACAGCGTGACGAATAAAACCTAAGTTTGGTAGATTTTAAGCCGAAAGAGCTTTTTTTATTATTATAAATTCAACCTCTTTACATTTTATTTTTTCAAAATTATATTTATTTTTAATATTATTATAATAACTATAAAATCATACTTATTACTACGTAATTATAATAATTACTTCTATAATATAATATTGATAATATTATAATATGAAATATTCATATAATATAATGTTATTAATAATGTTGATCAGATATGAAATACTAATATTATTAGAATTATATATTATAATTGATGTTTTATAATTTTATTTGTGAATATTATTCATAAATATTATTTATAAATATAATTTAATTTTTATTTATAAAATTAACAAACACATAAGGAACTTCAAGAAACATAAATATCTTTTGTTTAGGATCTAATGATACGAGTTGGAAATCCAACCATTAGAGCCAAAGAAGATAATATCTTTGACATCTCATTGTTCTTCTGATTGGAATAAGAACCTCATCCATCAAGATTCCAATGCTATAACAAATGAAAGATTTTGCAGTTAAATAACTTAAATAAATCCAACTTCAATACTAAACCAAGTATAGTTCTTTCTGACTCATAACAACAAATCTCAAATATTTTTATTGCATATTCATAAGTGGCTGCAGAGCAAATCTGCACAGTAGTCCAAAAATCATCTACATTAATGCACTGGACCAATTAGAGACAGTTACAGTTATGAAACAGAGAGCAGCTTCAGAAATCGCCCAAGTGCAGCTATGTTCATGGCATTTGATATCGAACTTGCACTAGTGCTCATAGAGTGTCACTTAGTCGACGGCCCTTGGTCTCCAAAGGGAAGAACATAATTGCCAACCCTGTGAGGAATATAACGATCTCGAAGAATGAAATTGCTGCTGTCTGATAGCAGCCTTTCACTAACCCAACAGCTACCAGTGGGCAGATCATGCCCCCAATTCTACCGATTGCGTTTGCGACTCCAACACCAGTTGTGCGTAGTGAGGTCGGGTATACCTGCATCAAGAAAGAACAAAAGAATAGTGGATTTTGTTCCATATTCATAAATTTCAAACTCTAAGTATGATGCTGATTTAGCAGAAGGGAAAGGAATATGAAATAGAACTGAAATAAGAAAGTTCACTGATGAAGATTTTGGAGCAGTGAAAATTTTATTGATTGAAGGAAAATATGAAGTTGTCAAGAATGTAAATGCATAGAGGGATCCCTTTCCTAACTGCTTGAACTTTTAGGATACATCATTATCACTGCTATGGTTCTTCTGTGTATACTTTGGGGATAAATTGTTGATCAATTAACTTTCCATTGTATTAGAGCAGAAGGTCCTACATGTCTGAATCCAACTGAGGTTATCATCTAAGGATATATATATATATGCTCTCAATCAATCCAAAAGCCATTTGTGTGTTGGAGCTGGGCCAGTCTAGTTCCTTACTTCCTTTCGAACACCAACACTTGATGGGGAGTGTCAAGAATATGAATATACAAACTAGTGCCTCTCATAATACCTGGAACTTTTCGATAAACAGATAGATGCTTTAACAAAAATTAATAAATTTGTTGTGCAATTAATTTTCAGTGACAAAGCAAATTTTGTAAATTAGATATGGTGTAATATAACTCCTATCCTTTATAAGGTAACAATATACAACCACAAATAGCTTACTGTAAAACAGGATCATTTAGGTCAGAAGTTACAAAAGATGGAGAGTTAGTCACTTAAATACTAGGAAATAGTGTAAGCAATTGGAACTGCTACTTGAAGTAGCAAGAGATGGAGCATCTGATTTAGTCATGGTGGCATCTTGTTTTTAGGGGTCAAACCGAATACAATTTTTTCAGATGAGAGGTGAAATAATGAGAACTCATAAGTGAGATTCCAAATTTCAGATGAGAGGTGAAATAATGAGAACTCATAAGTGAGATTCCAAATAAATGATACTGACCTCTGGAGCATATATATAGAGGATATCGAAGCTTCCTGTGATACAAGCACGGGCACCAAACAATAGGCATGTTGTTAATACTTCATGCTGATGCCAAAACAGAGGAATTAGCAGGAAACAATTTGTGAAGAGTAAGATCGACATAGAAGGCTTGCGGCCAATCCTGTCCACAATAGCAGCGGATAAAAGAAGTCCAGGAAGCTCTAAAAAGGATTTTCAGTGTTAACATTAACATCGAACATTGTCAAATAAATGAATCTGATAGATCTGTGAATACATACCCGCAAAAGTAGTTACAAATATATCTCTATAGCTGTTATCCTTTAAAAGCTTCAAAAGTGGTGCATTCAAGTTACATGATATAGTTAATTCAGAAGTCAGGAGAACAATTCCATAGTAAGCAAAAGCATTCCCGAAGAAAGCAATCCACAGAAGAAGAGTAGTTCTGGCCACTTTGGGAGACAAAAGCTTATCAAACACACTTGTCCAACCGACTTTCTTTTTAGTATCCTTGCTGGTGATGGATATCTCACAGATCTGGTCTGTGATTAAAGGTGTGATTTCGGAAGAATCGTGAATTCTGTCAAATTCACTTTTGGGATCAGAGGTAAGAGTGCCATGAGGGAGCATCATCTTGTTCATTCTTGCCATTTTCTCTAACATACACACTGCATCAGTTTTACTTCTCATAGAGAGGTACCTTGGCGACTCAGGAACAATATTATAGAACAGAAGCAACACAAATGCTGGTAAAGAACTAACTGCAAGTAACCATCTCCAACCTAAGGTTGGCATTATAAACTGCACATATGTGCAAAAGGAATCAGTGCTGAAAAACGTGGCATTGTATTTAGATAAATAAATCAAGTATGAAATGGTTCTACACTACCATAACCCACATATAAATCACTAAGTTCCCGACTTATTTATGAATTGATAGGGGGTACTATACTATAAGTTGCTAAAAAATGCATAGATGTTCTCCCTTGATTGAAATACAAGGACCAAACAGTTTAAATCAAGGAAATAAAATATCCATGATAAAATTCTGATTGTCATCAGAGACTCTAGAGATAAGAACTCTAAGCTTCGAATTAACATGTTGAGGACTAGAGTTCTTTTAGATATCCTACACTTTTTTATGTATATGTAATGGTTGTTTTACATTGCTCATTTCCAGGCTTTTTAACCTAATATATGGTTTCAAATTTTTGTGCCCTAAATTAACATAACTCAATTCATGGCTGACAATTCAGCATTATGCATGGGGTTTATATTGCATCCACTTAATCAAGTATTTTAATGTTCTTTTCCCCCTCTTTTTGCACTCTATATTCGTCATAATTTGGAATCCACATGGTAGAATCTTAAATTTGCTTGCAAATAAGCCTGTGAGTCAAAGAAGAAAAAAAAAATTATCCATACCCATGCAAGTGAAGCCTCCAAAATTGTGCCAACAGTCCAGAAAATTTGCAATACAGCCATCCAAGTACCTCTATTTGGAGCTGGAATGAATTCTAGAAACCATGAAGCAAACACATGCGCACCACCCAAACCAATTCCCACAATAAACCGAGACGCGAGCAAGCATATGTAATTGGGGGACAATGAACTAAGAAAGCCAGCAACAGCAGTAACAAGTGAAGTGAAGAGGAAACCCTTCCTGAATTCAGATGATAATAATCAGATATGAATTTAATGGTCATCTTCTCCATAAATCAAAAAATAGTGATGCACCACAGGCTTCAACTGTACTTGGAGAAGACAACATTGGCATCATCATCAACCATGTGAGGGTCACATGGAATTACTAACACAACAATATCAATTACTAAAAATCTATTAACACAGGTCGCTGCTGAATGAAACATTTTTCAAACTATTTAAAATTTATCATTTTGCTCTTATCAAGCCTCTTTTATATATATATATCCCTGGGTCTAATTGAATATTGACTCTTTTCAATTAAACATTTCCAACTTAATTTCTCGCTCTTGCTGATGCACCAAAGGTTTTTTTCCACACATGAAAATTATTTACTCATCCAATAGAGAAAAAGACGCTAAAGATGTAGTTTTATGTAGTTTAAACCAAGCGTAAAATCAAACAGAAGAACGGCACACCTCCTGCCATAATTATCCGAGACCACACCCCAGGAATACGCTCCGACCAGCATCCCACCGAAGACGACACTGGTCAAAAGGCTCTCTTTATTCGGAGCGATGTTCCACTCCTCTTGAACCGACGAACCGACGAAAGAAAGCAGCATTATTTCCATTGCCTCGGCGACCCAACCCATCCCGGCGTAGACCAGGACGAGGGTTTGGAATTTTCCAAACCCCACGGACAAGAGCGCATCATCCACCGTGTAAGTCGCTCCTGCCTCTTCCATCTCCAAATCGATCCCTATCGAAGAGCAAAGACAAGACGAACAGTCAAAAAGGCGATCTTTTTCTAAGCGAAAAACAAAATAAAAGGACAAAGAACTAGCAATTCATCACCTGTTTAGTTTCCTGCGATCAGAATTCAGAAGCAAGAAAACGGGGAGCAGCGAAGCCTTTGAATGGTCGCCGCCACGAGGAAAGTGCAACAAACCCGTTGCTTGCGCCATCGTCTTGCCGCCACAAGAAGAAAGGCCATCGAGTTGGTTGCGTCTGGTTGTCGTCTTCTGATTTCGGAGGATCGTTGATGCCAAATTACAGATGGACCGGTCGGCCTAACTTCGAACCGATCCGGTTCGGAAATTCTTTGAGAATTTGAAAATTAGTCGAATCTGTTTGAAATTTTAAGAAGGAATTTCATTTCAAACTTCTCTTTAAATGCTTTAAAAATTATTTTTTTAAAAAAATAATCTACACGGTCAGTCCCACGACCATATGTAAGGAAATAAATCGAGAAACTGTAATGTCCAATTTACTTCGAGGTGCGGAAAGAGAAACCGCGGAAAGATTTCCTTTGCATGCATGCATCCATCGTTTACCTCTCGAAGTTTTTAAGAAGGAAAGGAAATTTCATCCGTCCGCGGATCAATTTTTTTCCAAAATCTGTCACCCCGAAATCGGGCGGAACGCGGACGGACAGACGAAAAAAAAAAAAATCTCGCCGATTTCTTCTCTTCTTCTCCTCTATCGCCGGCGCACCCCTCCCACCAGCTTCGTCTTCGACCGCTGCGCCGTGACCGACAGCGACGACTACCTCGCGCTCTTCTGGGCCAAGCCGGTAGTCCTTCTGCTGGAGCTGCTGCCGCACGAGGGGGAGCTTGTCGACGACCCCTTTTGCTGGAACGCCTACGGCGCGATGCAGACTGCCACCATCCCCGCCGATCGACTGCCTCCAGGCCTCCGCTTCTCTTCTTCGTCGCCTCCGCCTCCGCTGCTCGTCGCCTCCGCCTCCGCTGCTCGTCGCCTCCGCCTCCGCCTTTCTTCTTCTCTCCCTCCTCGTCGCCTCCTGCAGAACGCAAATCCCCCGTTTACTCTTCCTGCGACGAGGGATTTCCTTTCTCCTCCCCAGGGATTTATTTTCCCCAGGGATTCCTTTCTTTTCTTCATCCGTTTCATGAAGTAAACATAGCGTAATAAAAACTTCGTAGAAATTTTACCTTTGTCTACTTTAAAAATTCTATTCTATCATAATCAACTCAACTATGTTCTAAATTATTAAAATATTTTAATGATTTAAAACTTTCTAGAACTACTTGCATTACGGGCAACATAAACTAACCCATATATGATTATTATGGATATAGAAAAATATTCAATTAAAGGTCAAAAAAAATATGGATCCAATTTGAATTTTAATATGGACAAATATTCTCAACTTTTAGTGTGATAAAGATTTTAAAAATTATTGTGAAAATCTTTAATAATAGATTTCTAAATAATAAAAAAACTGTCCTTTTCCAATTAAAAGGAAAGGAAGGGACTCTTATTTTCCAACGTTATCTTTATTTATTTCATTATCTAATTTGGCGATCAGGTTACGAAATCTTGTTGGTTGTCTCGGAAGACACGTCAACAGTTGGTCCGTAATTTATCAAATATTAATAATAAAAAAACTAAAACTTATCATTGTGATAATAACTACACTTTACACTTCGATTATGACAAATTTTGGTCAAATATTTAATAATAAAAAACAATATCAAAACTGATAAAAAAAATTAAGGAAGGAGAGTTCCATCGATCCGAGTGCATTTTAACCATTAATTGAGTTTTTTTCCTTTTTTTTTAACACCCTTCAACTTAATTTTGGTCAGAAAAACATTAAATTATTATTAGAAAAAGTGAATGAAAATGAATGGATAAGAAGAGGGCTCCAGTGCCAATGTGGGTGAAAGTTTAGTTTCAAATTGGAAGTCCTCGGTACCATGGTGCCGCGGTAGGATATATTGGTTGTCACCTAAGTACCCGCGATTTGATTCCCAGTTACGATGTATTTGTAGAAATTTTCCTCCAAATTGAGATCGCAATCAAAGGATGCTAGGCATCTGGGTTGGCTGCTACGTGCGCTTCCCGATTTACCCTGGTGGTCGGTGGAAAACTTCCATAGAACCGGATCGATCACCCCTAGGGATTGAGTCAATGTGACAAATTGGGATTATAATTTTTTTTAGTTTCAAATTGGAAGTGTTATAGTGTGATATTGTAAATATATATTAGTGAGAGATTCGTAGTTGGTTAGAAGAATTGAATACTTACATTATAAAAAAAAAAATTCTCTCACTCTTCTGCAAAAGGTGGATCCGCCACCTTAGCGGCCCCACGACCATCTGTGAGGAAGTAAATCGAGAAAGTGCAGTTGGTTACGACGCAGGAGGGTATTGCCTGGCTTCGTCTGTATTCGAACCCTTACCCTCTTCTGCAAGTCTACTGCGTCGTAACCAACTCACCTATGCCCCGGGGACAAAATTCTCTCACTCGTACCTTATAAAGGTGCAAATTTAAGATCTAAATTGTACTAAACTCAATTCACTTGTGTACGAGTGCAACTTACGCGTGTCAAATGTTATCAGGATAAAAAGTGTCCAAACGGATTGCCTATATTTTACCACCGAATCAAATTTTTTTGTGCCTTGAAACGTTGCCAGGTCACTTCTTGTGATAGCGTTCCTTTCACCTCGAACAATTGCGATCGTGATCGAACTATTATATCTTAGAAAATAGTCATCCAACATAATCTTCAAATATCGTCGGCAGAGACAAATCTATTTCAAAGACAATCTAACGTAGACTTCAACAACACTCAACCTACATTTCTCTGTTTCTACATAAAATCTTAGTCGAGCAATTCTTGTGCAAAATACTAATCGGCAATCCGACAGATATCACGTGGGTAGTTGACTAGACACATAAGACAATTGATTAGGAAGACTCTTGGCTCACGCAGGAGTCACAGTGCACTCTGGCAATTACATCACTCAAGAGCACTCAATTAATATGAGATAACAGTCGACTGATATAACTCTCTGAGCATTCGATGATCATCTTCGACACTCAGACGACTTGATTCACTGGAATAGTCGACTGATCTTGAAAAATAAATTAATTAATTGGTGAACCATTCAACTCCTGACATCTTGGCAGACAACGTAACTCAGTCAGGATTCTAAAACCATGCAGACTCAAATCACCTGTGCTCTCGACAGAGACAAATCCAAGCAAGGGTTGTTGTCCTAGGCTATAGCTCAGGCCAAATCTAATTCCTAGATTGTCTCCATGGAGCGACCGCCGCCTCTCCAATCTTTGTCGGCCTAGATACCTAATCTAAGAGTGGCTAGGTGGTTGTCTTGTTTTTTGTTTCTGCAAAAGGTGGAATCCGTTATCTTAGCGCTCCACACGATCGGTCCCACGACCATTTGTGAGGAGGTAAATCGAGAAACTGCAGTTGATCACGACGTACGAGAGTATTGTCTGGCTTCACCAAGATTCGAATCCTTGTCTTCTTTTGCAACTCTGCTGCATCGCGAGGGAGAAGATACGTGAAAGAAGAAAAACAACGGAAGCGAAAAGAAAAAAAAAAATAAATGCTTTAATTTAACGGAACGATTGTAACATAAAAGTTTTGATTGGTTAGTAGAGAATAATTTTAATTCATTAAATTTAATGGGAATTAGAAAGATAATTAAAATATGAATTTGAGTCGTCAAGTAATTTTACTTAGAAGGCAAATTGGAAATAATTTAATAATGATAAAATTAAATTATCATTTAAATTGATAAAATCATTTGATTAATTTAAACAATATTGGGATTAATTACTTATGTCATTTTTGATTCATTTAAACACAGTTGACAATTAATTACTCATATAATTTAGGATTATATATATATTAAAATGTTAGGATATATAATTGATATTAAACATGAATTAATATTGAAAGATTTATTTAGTGATGTTAAAATAAGGAAAAAGTTAAAATAGGTGCTGTTTGAAATCAGACACGATTCAGGGTTGTCGTCGACTCTAATCTAATTCAAATCTAATTTTTAAATTCATCCTTGACTCTCGAGAACTCGGACCACTTAAAATAAAGGATGCCTGGCTAAAATTATGCTATGGGCCCCACTCAAAATCCGGCCAATGAACTTACAGACCAACAGCAAAATGATAATAATAATAATTCTTTTTGTCCATTAACTTCAAAAATAGTTCATGGCTCACATGTTGTTTGACTCACTCAAATAAATTTACTTTCTAAAGGACAATGAAAAGATGTGATATGTCATTGAAATTTGAAGTTCTCGCAATCATCCCACTTATGGAACATTTAGGACCACTCTAATTATAACAAAAATATAAAAATTTATTACTCTAAAAAAAACCTCTTTATAAATCTCAAACTTCATTATTAATTAATTATTAATCCTATCCACATGATTAATTTTGAAAAAAAAAATAAATAAGTTTAAATTTTCACTACTATTTTTAAATTAAAAACCTCAAACCTCACATCCATAATGATCGATTAGAATTTTTTTATTTCATAAGTTTTTTTTTTTCAAAAATCTTGCATTGGAGATGCATAATGCTCCACGCAATCGCAATTGCATTTGATCGAGGTACAGTTAATTACATGCAATCAACTTGCAAGCCATTGTTATACTCTTAATCAAGCTACAGTCGTATGGTATTTAGTATATGCGGATGTCTCCGGGGCAATGGTGCAACGGTAGGACATTCGGGTTGTAACTCAGGGACCCGCGGTTCGATCCCCAGCTACGGCGTATTTGTAAGAATTATCATTTTTTTTTTAGTATATGCGGATTATATTGGTATATGAGTCAACTAAATTTAGTGGTATAATATAGATATTTCAATTCTGATCAATACTAATTATAATATTATATTTTAATAATTATAGTACATAGCTATTATAATATAGATATTTTATCTCTTTTATCTTAATAAACATTGGTCAATATATATCATATTATAGCAATATCTTAACTCTTATCAATACTAATGATATTATGATTTAGCAATTACATAACTATCATAATGATGTCGGTGCCATAGATGAAGTGACTCTCTCTAAGATAAAAGTCAAGAGTCAAGTGGAAGTCATGCCTATGGCTGACTTGGCAGTGCTAGTCAAGTGGACCCATGCCAATATTTTATCTTTTGTGGATTCATGAACAAATTGCACATGTTCCCAAGACGCATGACAATATAAAGAGCTAGCATTTATGAAGTTATCAGATGGTATATCCTTTAATTCTTTTTTTTCTGCACATAATGTCAAAAAGAAACAGAGGAAAATGACATTTTGACAGAGATGATCTCCTCATATATAATGGGAGGCTCTAGCAAAGAAAAGGGGAGGACTCTTCCTCTTCTACTGGGGCTACTTTTTCTTCTTCCATTTCTGCTGAGTAGACTAGTTTGATTTTTTAAACTCTTTCTTTCTTCTTCTTCTACATTTTTATTTTTTCTTTCACGGAATATTGACTTGAGCGTCAGAGTGGCCTGCCGGGACTCTCCGGCACCATTCTCACCTCTTGTTGAAGTGCATTTCGGGTTTTCATCATCCTCTCCCTCAAGCTCCGCTAGGAAGTCGCACACGTCGGATCGTTCGTTGACTAATGACTTGACAATCCGCAGCATCTAGCCGAAACACATAGTATGAACACTCTATCTCTTATTAACATTGATTGGTTAATATTATATTATACTAACTATAAATCATAATTGATATTTTATTTCTGATTAACACGTGTCAATATTGTATTTTAGAAGTTATTGTTACAATTTTATACCTGCTACAGTATAGATATCAATTCTTATTGATATTAATAATACTGTATTTTTAATAATTATAATGCATAGCTATTATAGTGTAGACACTTTATCTCTTTTATCTATGATCAATATTTATTAATATTCTATTATAACAACGTCTTTAACTTTATCAATATTTATTAATATTCTATTTATAATGCATAGCAATTACATAGCTACACAATATGAATATTTTATTTATGATTAATATTGGTCCACACTAGTTAACATGATCAATATTATATTATAATTATTATTATTTATAATCATTAATTTATTTCTGATAACATCAGTCAATATTATATTTTAATTAACTAGCAGCTAATTAAAATATAACTATAATATATTTCAATTCTGATCAATATTAATAATATTGTATTTTAATATTTTATAATACATAACTATTACAATATGAATACTTTATCTCTTTTACCTCTGATTAATATTAGTTAATGTTATATTATAGCGACGTCTTAATCCTTATCATACTAATAACACTGTGATATCATAATTACATAAGTATTACAATATGAATATTTTATCTTTAATTAATATTAGTCAACACTAATTAACATTTATCAATATTATATTATAATAACTATAAATCATAATTAATATTTTATTTTTGAACAATATAAGAATATTATAAGTTAAGATCTTATAGTTATTATAACTATGTAATTATAACCGCTATAAAATCTTAATTATTATAATTATATAATAATTATTAGATCGTAAATATTATAATAGGGCCAAAAATAAAGTCAATTTTCAATAGAGTCAAAAATAAAGTCAATTTCAACAATAAAAATACGAGTGATAAGAAGCGACGCTCGTTTGATAATAAATCAACGGAAAACATACTATTTTTAGTTTTTTTTTCTTTTAATTTCTTTTGAAGGAAATCAATAAAAAAACAAAAAAAGGACTCTGCTGTTCAACTGTTTATTATCATCTGTCCTTGATTGCCTCCTCCACCCTCATCGATCAACATTATATTAATTATTTCCTACGAACTTTCATCTCAGAGGCTGAAGCAAAACAAGGCATCCATGGATCACTTCCAAACACAGCACGAGGAACAGGACTTCACCAGTGGAAACAAGTAGTAGCACAAATCGTCGACTTCTTTTTCACAAGCAGCATCTTGTTTTTAATTTGTTGGAGAAACTTATCTAGTTATCTGTATGTTTATGCTTCATGATATATATATAGATTTAACTTACTGCCGCTGACCATCTTCTACAATGGAAAGATGAAAGTTTACAACGCAATTTCCCAGGAAAAGGTTCATTACGTTCATCTTTTCTTTTTTTTATGAGTTTCTGATTTATAGTAGTTGATCTTTTCTTCTTCTTTCTTTGAGCAGGCGGAGGTAATAATGCTGGTTGCGTCGGCGGCGGCGAAGGCGACGAGATCTGCTTCGCCGGCGGCGGGGCAGTTCGATGGCAAAGTTAATCTCTTGGACATCCTGCAAGATGGTAGTCGTTAATTACTGAGTTTTAGTTTATGGTTTTCTTTCCTTTGTCGATTAAATTTTGCTTTTATTTAGACACGAACGACGACGAGCTGCCGATGGCAAGATCGCACTCGCTTCAGCGTTTCCTGGAGAAGCGCCGTGAAAGGTGAGATCTTCACCATTTAGAAACTAAATCTAAAGTTCATGGTTAAAGAGAATAACTCAGAAAAGTTGTGTGCAGGAAGATGGAGAAAGCCCCTTACAACTATTATTCAGCAAAATCTTTGTACGTGGAAGGGCCGTCTCATGCTCCAGGGATGCCTCCATTTGTGTAGCTTTGTTGCAAACTTGCGGAGCCTCATCGTCTAGCTTTGAACCATGAACTTAGCTTTACTTTCTCTTGTATTGTGTTCTTTGTCTGGAATGAACTTTGTGTTGCTGCTGTTGTTAATCCTTCTCTCTTCTTTGTTGTGTTTCTGATCATGGAAGCTCGTAAACAAATGAATGAAAACAGATCCTAAGAGTGTCATTCGATTGTCTAAATTTACAGAAGTTTTCAGATAACTCATTCCTGTTTCTCTTGAGAGGAACAAGTAAACAAAGAATCACTTTGGTTCGATTATGTGAAATCTCAATATACAACTCTAAGCAAACAAAGAGGGCAGCATATGTAGGAACAAAAGCCTTAAAAATGGCTTTTCTTCAAGCTTTTGTCAGCAATTCCTAATTTCTACGAAAACAATCGAAGGATCTTCCACGCCGTAATCCATATGCATATTTACAGGCGATGAAGTCTGAAGCATGAGCTTAACCCCTCTACTGAAACTCATACTGATCATGCAGACTTCTCGCAAGTACAATCATCAGACAAGAATAAGTATCGAAATCTTGAATCGTATGGTGTGATACTGAAACTCCGGGCACCAAGCAACCTTTGCTTCCGCTGCGATGTCGACTCTCGAACAATGGCTACTTGGTTGGGGGATAGATGATGACAAATCCAATCGACCAACAAAGAGTCTTCAACGATGCCATTGGTATAAGAGTGCAGCAATTTTGGTACTAACAGTTTCCCTTTTTCACTGATACCTATTGATGCTCGAATATAGTCCAGCATTGAGTTGCGAAGCTCGTGTCGAATGTTATCGGCTTTGAAGACTCTTATCTGTATCGAGACAAACAAACAGACAGACAAACATTCAATTGGGAAATGAAGGAAATGAAAGTACTTGCTTTAGCTGAAGAAAGGTTTGTTGAAAAATTATTTCAATACTCCACATAGTATCACTATGTTTAAATTTACAGGATTTAGAACGATGACAGAACGAGTATTGCGATATCGGCAAACAAACAAGCAGAGCAGTTTTATTAATGACAGGAAAAACATTTGATTGCTAGGTAAAATCGATATATGAAGCTCACCCCGGGCGAGGAGTACCATCCACAACTAAGGGCAAATAATAGCATAGGTTCATGACTATCGATGCAATAGCTACTTTGCTCCTCAGAAATCTTAAACTTGTGAAGAGCCAAAACCAAACTCTGAAACCAGAAGATCAATCACTTGGTGGTAAGTTTGGGCATAAAATATAGCAATAAGCATCGTAAATTTGGCAACATGGACATACAAGTTGCGGCCGATGCCCTGGAGATTTCATCTTCAGGATGACAAATTCAATCTCAGCTGCACTAATGGACTGACCGCCGATTATATAAGATGCCTAAAACACCAATAAATGTCATGATATAGCACTGATACACGATAATTAAAGGCTAAAAAAGACATGAAAACCAACCTTCTGCATTAGAGAAAATAGTTTGATGTCACTTTTAGGAACTCCATATGCTAAATAGGCCTGCAGGTTTCAGAAATACAAGTTCATTCCAGGTGCCAAAAGAAATCAACCAAAAATAGTAAATTACACCAGAACCAACACGAAACAAACCAAGATCGAGGCACCTTACTTCTACTTCCTAAAAGAAACAAAGTACATAGTGAATTATTAAAATAATATCAGTGGTAAGCAAATTCAATTAAGCATAAGAATTATGTACTATTTTGAAAGCTTGGTCTTCAAACTAGGGTTCCCATAATATGCTTAAGTCTTACCTACTCACTGACTAGCACAACATTGACAGCTTCGATCGGCCAGAAGGGACAGAACTAGCAACTATACTCATATCATCGTATGTGCCTTAGAGAAAACCGCCTACTATTCCTAACATATGCACAGTTTGTTCTGTAACCTTCTGAATATTTAGTGCAGTGGAATAGAGCGATCCCGTCTTTACTTACATGCATTATCAAGGCATTATACACATTAATCCAAAAGGCAAGCCTCTCATTGCTGTTCATATTGGCAGGATTTACCATTGCCAATTGCTCCACAAGAGATCTGAAAAATTGAGAGAATGATAAAAAAAAAGTTATTTTTAACATAAGTTTGATGCTTTAAGCATCCAATATCGCAATTGCATAAAGATTATTTACTATCTAGGTTAGTGCTGTGAAAATATTAGCAAAAGTTGGAAAAGTAATTATATAAAGGAACATTAAAACACCCATCTATACGAGTTTCTATTTCCAAAGTTCCGAATGGAGATGGTTATTCAATTAAATAGATGCATGAACGACATTTGGAGAGTAAAGAGAACTTTAGACGACATAATTAATAGAGTTCAATACCTATAACCTTTCAAAGCCTCAGCAGCATATTCTAGTTGTGTCTTTCCTACTGACATCCAAGACACCTCCATTGCAAAGCTATAACATCCAATATTCCTCCAGTTTACTCCGCCATTAACTCCATAAGGATCAAATCTGTCCACTCGGTCCACTATCTCATTAGTTAGACGTGTCTCAGTTGAAAATTTCCGAGAAGACGATATTGTGAAGGATGAATCAGAAGAAGAAGCCAGCTGACCAACTGGTGAAGGTTGGGAAGGCAAGCATTCAGACAAAGATGCCTTTGAAGTGATGTCTGATGGTTCAGAAAGACAAAGAAAGATATTTCTCATGCATTTCACCATTTCTTCCGAAAGCTTGTTTGACATGTTCGATAGGTTTGTTCTCCCAGAGTCTTTCGATTTCACTGCATCAGGCTGCTGAAGACAAGCAACCAATTTGTTCCCTTCTTCAACCTCATAAGATGATCCTAATAGCTGAAGCAAGAAGGATAGGATTGGGATGTAATTGAGCATCAAACTTAATCATCGTCTCAAGTTAACTAAATTTTAAAAAGTGAGAGTATTTAGAATTGTAAAAGAAGGATATAAACTGAGACCTCTTCTTCAGGGAATTCATCCAATGATTTGTTTGTCAAAGCTAACTCTGTATCTCCATTTGATGACCGATCTTGTTGAATTGAACTGGAAATTTCATTTAACCCAAACTTGGAGGCTCGCAAACAAGATATGTGCTAGAACAGTCAGTGACAAATATGAGAAAACTAGAGTGGATCAAATCAAAGAGATGATTTTTTTTTAAAAAAAAAAATCTATACCTCTTCCCACATGCTGCCAGAAGATTTGGATAGTTGCTCTGGTGATATTGGCAAACTTCCAAAATGGTGTTCAGCAAGATGGCGCTCGTTCCTTTCTTGACAAAGCTGAAGTTGCAAAGAAGCCAGCTCCTTTTCAAGCTTTGAAACTGTTATCTCCAATGTTGCTACAGTATGGAGAAGGTTCTGAGCCTAATAGTTGTTCATGATCAAAGTCCTTATTATTGGCTATTGCTAACTTCTGAATCACAAAATCAACATAGAGAGAAAAAAAAGAAATATACTTTATCGGGAAGCTTTGAAGGGGAGTCTAACAATCGCACAAGATTATGTGCATTATCAGTTATTGCATTTGCCAAAGCTACATGTAGATCAATCTCCTCCTTGAGCTGCTGCTGCAGGACCACAACCTGTTAAGTGATTTCGGCATTTATATCACTTCATATACAAAACCCATAAAGACTGGAAAAGAGAAGGCACACAGAGAATTGAAAATAGAAATTCAATTAGTAAAGCTACCAACTGCTATTATATACAGAATTAGTAATTGAAATTTCCATTTTCACAATAATGGAATCGTGCCATCATAAACAAAACAAATGGAGACGAATAAAATGACTTTCCTTAAATCACATAACAAAACATACCCCTACGCCATAAGCATGCAAAATTCAGTCAGCAAGCGACAAGAAGGATGACTAACATCATAGACCGTGAGTTAGTAGTTACACAACGATTTAGAATAGCTATATGTCAACCTCAAACTAACAGTTTGTCACAACTACACAAGCAAGACCATGTTTTAGTTGTTCTATCCCTGAACTAAGCCACAAATTAATAGCCTCCAAAAGTGTATCTATGAATCTCAGTTTGGATTCAGCTACTTGAAACCAACCCTGCCACTAAACTCTGTATAAGACTATCTTGATTTTGTCAATAGAGTTTTCATTGTTCTTCATCATCCCTTATCGTGCCATTGGAATAGCCTCCATATATTAGCACTAATGTCAGTCATCAGAAGATACAAGGTCAAATGCTCTCAGTTTATAGTCCTGAAAATACGAAAGTACGATAACAAGAATAATCAATGTTCCAAAATCATTCACGGTATGAATTCGAACTAACTTAGTCTATTGAGTTATACCCATCAACTTAAATACAGGAAACCTCAACCAGACAGATTACAGAAGGAACCATTCAAGAACAGATTTTTAGCTAAAAGCATGGAAGACGAGTGAGAAACAACAAACTCACTTCCTCTTCAAGCTGAGATCTGTAGCAGCACACTTTGTGACGCCTTCCTTCCGTTGCGCCATCGTTACTCTTGCCATCCTAACAATTATTGAAAATTCAAAGGTCAAATGTAGCCAAGTAGATGAGACTGAAAAGACCATGCAGCATGTGATGATAGTTAAACTTTTGTCCTCGTTGCTCAAATAATTTTTGTTTTAGTTCAGAATTAGACAGCATCAAAGCGCCAAATGCATCAGTTCTTTGTCAATCCTTCTTCCAGACATGAAGTGTTAATTTTGTTAATGAGGCGGAAGCGATAGAGCAAACACAAGACTCACTCACATCTAGACCGGAACAGCTCGCCGTGCCATCGCCGGAGGAACAAGAAGACGGATCTGAGCGTGCG
Source organism: Curcuma longa (assembly GCF_044706935.1). NCBI lineage: Eukaryota > Viridiplantae > Streptophyta > Magnoliopsida > Zingiberales > Zingiberaceae > Curcuma > Curcuma longa. The sequence goes on from NC_133875.1 coordinate 3,384,910, forward strand.
CGCCGACGCCGCGGTTCCTCCCCGCGATTCTTCCCCACCTTGTGCATCAGCTTCTGTAGCGATCTTCCCCTGGTCACGGAAACCCGAATCGAAGACTTCATTTTGACTTTACATTTCCACACAAAAGATTAGAGTTTGATTTATTCTTACTACCAGAACCAGACAAGGGTAAAGAACCAAGCCAACCCCAAAGGGGGGAAAGAGATCGATCAAACGAGGCTTACAGATTCGCCGGAAGGATGACGCCATGGGAGGAATGCATCTCGTGCCCCAAAGCTTCTGCTTTCAGGCACAGCATCTCTCTTTATCCCCTCCTCCCACCGTTATTTCTACTCTCCTCCCGTGAATCCACGGTCAAGGCTGATTAAAATAACAGCTTAGGGATCCTCCCCTTCCCAAAGAAGAAGGGAAAAAACACTCTTTGAAGTCCGTGATCGCAACACACTCCACTGTTCAGGATTGGGAGTTGGAAATGGAAGGGGGAGGAGGAAAACTGGAACAGCAGTGCAGGAACGCAAAAAGAGTGTATGGCCAACCGCAAAGTCCAAGGAAGGCGACAAGCCGCCGAGTAAAATAATAGAGTGTGATTGGTTGATGAAATCGAAGAGAAAAACAACACCAGGCATGCAGGAGACGCGTCAAAATCTATAAAAGAGCGATTTTTTTCTCCTTTTTCTCAATGGATGATATGGTTTTTAACATGTACGATCCCAGAGACTGAAAATTCATGCCTGTTCAATGCAATTACTAAAACAAAAACATATTTTTCTCTCTAAAAAGCTCGATTTGTGAATTGCAACTGCAGATTCGGATGATGGGCAAGGTTCGGATGGACAACCGGACAGCAATAAGAAGAGAGGTCATTACATTTAGGTTAGAAAATTATCTTATCTGATTGACAATGATACTATAAGGTAAGATCCGATTTAAAATCCAACTGATTCAGTTTAATGTCTCATCCACAACTAATTCAGTTCATCACCTAATTTGGCTCGAGACGTTCGCACTTTAAGCCCGAACTCTTCTCTAAGTAATCGCCCAAGTTCTCCTCTCAATAATCACCCGAGTTCTTTTCTCAGTGACCGTCCAAGCTCTTCTTTCTAACTCAATGACTGTCCAAGCTCTCCTCTCTAGTTTAGTAATCGATCCTCAACCCATTCAACCAATGGCGGAGCCAACCTAGGTGATTTACCCGGGCTGATTCCAAACTATGGGCTACATTGACGTAATACTTGGGCTATACCCTTCGTTCCTTCAATTTTTTTATTTCTTTTGCTCATAAATCTAAAAAAAAATTCTTCTTTAATGTTGTCGGGCCCCTGGGCTATAGCCCGGGTACCCTACAAGATGGCTCTGCCTTTGCACTCGGCTGAGCGACCGCCCGAGCTCTTTACTCTAATTCTGTCTCCAAACTACGCGATCTAGCTCTTCACTCTATCTCAGTAACCGAGCTTCGACTCAATCTCCTAGTCAACCGACTCCATCACCTACGCAGTGTCCCACTCGACGTCCCCCTCAGTGCTCAATTGGCTCCTTCCCTGAATGAATCCATGATCTCCCAGATAGAGATCTATTTCTTAGTCAATTCAATCTCGTCGAAACGAGTGTTCTCGCCCATGTAGCCCCACTCTGTCATTACTATCTCCCTTACTCAGTCTGTCAAATCGCCACTTGACTGACACGTGGAACAGTAAAGTATTCAACGGTAAGTCACCTACTTCATTAATATAGTATGGTATATCATGCCAAACATGGATGACGAGACCCTCAATTACCACGATGGAATATTTTTCTTACCGGTGATGAGACATCTCCTCTATAACTCCATATAGTGACTCCGCTTCTCGCAGGCGCAAGTACATGCACACAAAAATAGACAATCAATACTCTATTTCTCCAATATTTTTATTTTCTCTTCATCTCCATCTTGTCCGGAGAGTTGACTTGAGTGTCGTAGCAGTTAAATTAGAGCACCCTCGACCTTCGTTCTCACTCTCATTCTTTTTGCAGTCCGACAGGAGTGTTATCGTCTCTCCACAGTTTATGGGTCTTGCATGACTTCATCATTAGCAGCCAATGACTCATCCATACACGATCTTAAGCAGAAACAGTTGTTAAGCACCTGGCATTGACCACCTTAGATCAAATTATGTTACCATCTTTATCCCGAGTTTCATCTAGGCCAAGTCGCCTCAGTTGGTTGCTGACTTTCTTGACTCATAATTGACTTGAGTTCGTGCTAAAGAACTGATCTAGTCAGTTTGACTTATCCTTTAACTAGATTTGTGAGGAGACTCATATTATAAGTCAGTACGCTTAGGTAAAGAAAGTCAAGATATAGTTCAATTGGTAACGACATGATAGAGGTAAGGCCCGATCTCAAAGCCAACTAGCTCAATTCAGTGTCCTACTCCATAGTTAGCTCGGCTCGAAGCCCCCACACTCTAAGATCGAGCCCTCCTCTTAATGACCGCTTGAGCTCTCCTCTCAATCGTCTGAGCTCTCCTCTTTGGCTCAATGACCGTCCTAGTTCTCCTTTGTAGTTCAATGGTTGATCCCCAACCAACTCGGCTGAGCAACCACCAGAGCTCTGTACTCTATACGATCGAGCTCTTCACTCTAGCACAGTGATCGAGCTCTGACTTAACTCCCTAGTCAACCGACTCTGTCACCCACTCAATGTCCCACTTGGCTCCCCCCTCGATACTCAACTAGCCGGCTCTGCCTCCGAATGAATCCATGATCTCTCAAATAGAGGTCTATTTCTCAGTCAGCTCAGTCTCGCTGAACCGGTGCTCTCATCCATGTAGCCCCGCTCCGTTATCACTACCTTCCTCATTCTGCCTATTGAACCATCACTCGATTGACACGTGAAACGGTCAAACATTCGACGGTAGATCACCTACTTCATTAGATGTGTTGGGTAATTCAAGAATCCCTCTCCCTCTCGTACTGCATTAGATGAAGAAATTATAAAACTCGTACAGCAGCTCTATTGTATGGCAAATAATGGTGGATTTTCCTTTGGCCAATGTAAATATATACTGATGGGGTGAATTTTGGTCGACTTCTGTCTCCTTTGCTTCTTCATATCTTTCATATACTTTCATCCTCCATAATTTCTTCAAGCCATGCAAATGCTGGACGGTGAAATTAAGACTCCCAGGTAGACACTGACAATTCAAGACCAAGCTCCAAATCTCATTTTAAAAATGATTGGGTATTGATCTCCACTCTCAATCTTCAAATGTTCAGAAACCAAATGACAAATACTACAAGAAACAGTCAATTTGCAACTCATTAGCCATTTTAACTCCAATTGGCGAGAGGAGATCTGTTCAAGACCTCCACTGTGGAGAAGTCTCCAAACAACCAAGGGTTTGGTCCACCTGATTCAGTATCGATGAGGATTTTTATTTATTCTGAAACATTCGTTCAGGAGCAGGTTAACAGTTGCAGGAAGTAAATAACTATTTCTGTGAAAGAAGAAGTAAAAGAATTGTCCAAAATCTGCACAGCATTGACTGACCCAGCTACTATCTTCAATCTCTTGTCGAGGCGAGAGGAGAGGAGAATTGATGGTATGCCGTGCAACCCAGGAAAAACTGAAACAGACATTCTTTGTCATCTACCTTCCATTTTTCTTTTATCTGGTCCCATTCTTCTGACTGCAGTTTTAGACATTGAATTCCTCAAGAATCAAGCCAGCGAGGGGATGAGGCTCTGTAGCTGGAGAACAAATCCATGCAGGATTTTTCAAGCCTGTCTACGTGCATTGGCCGGCAAACACCATGCCAACCAACTACTCTCAGCAGAGAGCATTTACATCAGTCATGGCACGAACAGCCAAAAGTCAATTTCTTTTCTTTTATTTCCTTTTTTTTACACAATTAATGGTTAAAAAAATAAAATATAAAATACTTCAAATTATATAAATTGTCAAAAAGATTAGGATGTTTCTTTTTAAAAACAAATCAAAATAAATTTTCACAGAATGTTTTATATTAAAATATCCTTTAGTCTAAGAATAGTTATAATAATAATAAAAATAAATTAAATATTTCATTTTAATCAAAATTATTATATACATAAGTATTATTATATCAAATTTTTTTTTATCAATTTAGTTAAAATTATTTAAATTTTATTTAAAAAATTTTAAATTAATCAAAATTATTTTAAAATAATTGTAATAGTTATAATTAAACTCTAAAATCTTAATTTTAAATTTTAAATTTTGAACATTGTTATATCAAAATATTCTTTATCAAATTGATCGAAATTATTTGAATCACTTTAAAATATTTATAACAGTTACGTAAGTAGCTACTATATAGCTGTAGAAGCTATAATTAGTTGTTACAAAATTATAAAAATTGTTTAGTAGTTACTATAAGTCTGCAATACTATAAGAGGTGTTTGATTGAGAGTTATAGTTGATAACCTTGATAATTATTAATAAAAATCTTATTTGATTTAGGTAATTAGTTGTTCTCCATAATGCAACATTCTCACCACATCAACAATTCAAGAATATAATTTGTAATCAGAAAACTTTGGAAGCTTAAAATTTTTTACGATTTCGAGATTATTATCAATCTATTATTAGTACGTAGTAGTAGTAGTATTAATTTAGTTTATTCTTAAAAAATTAATCAAATATCAAATTGATTTTAAATTTAATGATAAAAGGGTTTAAGATTGAACCAAAGATAATACAATCAATATAAATCAGGTTATAGTATTATCTAAATTGAATCAAATAATATTAAATTATATTTTATTCCTCATAATCAAGCAAGATTATATATTATAACTTGAATTAAACGCATCCTAATAGTATTTTATTAACTGTTACATATTATAGTAACTAGTTATAACTGCTATAATAATATTAGAAATAAAAAATAATATTATAGCAACTACTCTGCCGTTATTATATATTATAGTAGTTAATTCTAATTGCTATAACCTCATGGTAGCAAAAAGGTGGAACTGCCACCTTAGCGGCCCCCTGGTCCCGGCCCCACAAGTGTCCAGAGGGAGTAAATCACGGATGGTCATTTTGACCTCTTTCTCATCATGGCTAGCGCAAGGGAGGGCTTTTAATTCACGCAGGAATCGAACCCAAGGCCTCATGGTAGCAACTGCCCTGCGCTAACCATGCGAGCAAGCCCGTGGGGGCGTAACCTCGGTAATTGCTATAACCTCGGTAAAAATAAAGATATCATCGAGATGAACATTTTAAATTTTAACGGGACGTCTTTTTAATTTTCTAAAAAAATATTTTTTTTCTTTTAACAATTTACATAATTTAAGGTACCCTTGATTTTTAACATTTTTAACCTAAACAAAATAAATTATCCATTAAAGGATTAAGAAAGAAGCAGCACATCCAAATTGGAAAAACAAATGCAATGCAATTGGAAAGGTCCTGTAAATTTCTCATACAAGTATAATTCCAAGCAATTTGAAATCAAATATGTTTAATGATTTCCCAAAAGAACTAATCATTTAAGAGAAAACATCTATATATATATATATATATATATATTATTTATAATTCAAATATTTAATTTTTATAATTCAATGAATTTATATGGATCTATAGCCCGTAACTAGTGTTCATCGAACAAGGCCCATGACTCCACGAAATGAAGCGTCAGGTCAACGTCTCCTCCCACCAGTTGACTTGACTAGGCATAAGTCTGCTGTCTTATTAAACTTGCGCAATGAGTTTCCGTGTGGCAGCCATACTACCTCAGTTAATATCAGTCAACTCGTTCTCAGAGACCTTGATTTGATAGCTCTCAAGTCTTTCTTGACTTGACGAAGCTGTTTTTGCCTTGCAATTTCCATACACGATCAGACCAGACGTGCCTCTCTTTCTTCCCTCAGTTCTGGGAAGATTCAGGATTTTTGCAATCATAAAAATCACTCTTTTTTTTTTTTGTATTTCGGGATGTTCTCTCTGTCATTGGGATGTCCTTTCGACATTTAAACAAGTTTAGAAATTTATAGACAAATCACGCAAATCTTTCATTTATAAATTTGGTCGAATTAGCATCGAATTTAAATAGTTCGATTAGTCAACCCAAGCAAGCTTGACACGTCAAACAATTGCAATCCAAGTCCGAATCCAAGGAGCGCTCCGTTGACCGCCGCCTATCGGGTGCCACCGTTGACTAATTCCACCTTTCCCACCTTCCTCTCCACCTTCCTCCTCGGCTCCTCCTATAAAAGCTCGGTTTTGATGAACAAATTTGGATACACGCTTCATAATTCTCGCCATTACTTCTTAATTCTCAATGTCATCAGTAGCTGAGCCGGCGATGGGCAGCGGGGGCGACGGCGATCCCGCCGCCACCAACGCCGCCACCGTGAGGATCAGCAGCGAGGTCATGGTGGCCTCCGTCGTATTCCTCTTCATGGTCGTCGTCTTCGTCTTCTTCCTCTACCTCTACGCCAAGCGCTACCTCCGCCACGACCGCTCGCGCCACGGCGCTCGCTTTGTCTTCGCCGCCGGCGACCTAGGCCCCGCCGCCCCGCGCCGAGGCCTGGACCCCGCCGCCCTCGCCTCCCTCCCCGCCACCGTGTACCGTGCCTCTGACTTCAAGGACGGCGGCGGGCTCGAGTGCGCGGTCTGCCTCTCCGAGCTCGCCGACGGCGAGGAGGCCCGGGTGCTCCCTAAGTGCGGCCACGGCTTCCACCTCCAGTGCATCGACATGTGGTTCCACTCCCACTCCACCTGCCCGCTATGCCGCAGCGCCGTCGTCGCCGACGAGCCCTCCTCCCCTGAAACTGAGTCGCCCGATCCGCCGCCGGAGGCCACCCCGGCGGCGTTTCCCACCAATGTGCTGATTCGGGGAGGCCAAGACCGGGTTAACGAAAGGGCTCTGGTGATCGAGATCCCGAGGAACGCCGTCGACGGCCTCGGCCCTCAAACCTCACCGTTACCTTCCAGCAGGGCGGCGCTGGAGGAGCTGAGATCACCAGTTTCAGTGACGTTCCGGTCCCTGCGAAGGCTATGGAGCCAGGGGAGGAAGGCCAGCGCGGGTCCCTCTTCCTTCAGCTCGAGGGAGGTCGACGTCGAGCAAGGTCCGGAGGAGGGAAGCCCTGCGCCACCGCTCAAGTCCCCTGCTCCGAAGCCATGACTCGTCGGAAAACTCGTTGTAAAATTTTGATTTTTTTTGCTGTGTACAGGGCGAATGCTCGATGAACTGTAGCTGCCTATGAATTCTTCTCATCCCTCTGAAGAATTCACCGTTTCTGTGGTTGTTTAATTCGATTCATTGATCCAAAAGATAATCATGCACATGAATTTCTGCAACTTTTTGACACAAATTTGACTTTAAGGCCACACCGTTTGAAAATCAAAGCATAATTCTTCTCAGATTCTCACCTCTAAGTCAAACTCGGCGACCTTTGTGGAATAAGATATCAGTTCTTGTCCTTCGACGTGTGGCAAAAACAGTGTTTGAACTGAACTAATCCAAAAAAATTCCTGCTTTGTTAGTCTTCATTACAGAAACGATTTCGTTTGTGGGAAACTGAGTGATGATTACTGAACAGTGATCCGTTTGGGGGTTGGTTTAATCTTGTTGAACTGCTCTGAAGTGTTGGGTTGCTGGAATGGATAGGGAAGGAAGAAGGTTAAGGTTGGTGATAGCAAATCAGGTGGGAAGGTTAAGGTTGGTGATAGCAAATCCATCAATTAGTTCTCTTGTCCAGTGAATTAGGTACGGACAAATTCTAATCGATCATGAACTTCATAATTCAAATGATAATCCATGTCATAGTAAAAAGATTTTTCTGAAGATCATTCGAGGTAAAATTGATGTCGTGTGATCCCACGGTCATGGATTCGAATTTTAAAAATATCGTTTTGCAATGTAAGTAAAAAATCTAATGCGATCTAATTTTTCTTCGGGATCTATATTAGTAGAAACTTTGTACATCAAATTGCCCCTTATATTGAACATTTGAGAAGAAAAATAATACATATAGAGGAGGATTAGAGATTGACTGCCTATGGGATTGGAGATGTCTATCTACCGACTAATATTAAGATTCTTCAATAATTAACTTCTATGGTGAGGGATAGTTGGACAGTGAAAAAAATGTAAAGGAGCGTGCTGATTCATATATGTTGGATATTAAAAGTGTATTCTGATATGATACTTGATTATACATAAATAGCTTCTAGCATTAGATTATTGTATACGACTTTTTATATACATTTAATTATTCAAAAAAATATTATTGTGTGATCTAACTATCACATATTCAAATTTCAAAAATAGGCACTTGCAATGTCAGAAAAAATTCAATGTGATTTGATTTTTCTTTGAGATTCCGTATTAATAGAAGTTTCTTGTATTAGACTATCCTTTTATACAAAATATTTTGTAAGAAAAACAATTCAAAATTTAATAAAATCAAAATTAAGATGATTCAGATGTATTCTTTTAAAAAATCCATTAGCTTCATCATCTTATTTTTTTCTATAATGAAGTTGGTTGGTGAACCACAATCAAGTTCTCCACATATAATTTCTCCCCTTTTCATTCCTAAACCACATCATTCCATTTTTTTATAATCTTGATATACAATTCTTACTATTCAATTAATCCTAGAAGTGATTGATTCAGTCATATATAAATTTTCCACCGACCATCATGATATATTGGAGAAAGCGCAAATGAATCTTAATAGATAGTCTTATAAGTTTTTTAAACTTATCAGGTGTAATATATCTTACGTGAGATTTAAATCTTTATTACCTAGGGAATCCATCCTACCTCTTATCATAACCTTAGGGGCAAAACATATTACTCTATTTTTTTTATATAATCTAGGTATTCAACTCTTCGAATCGATTAATTTTTGAGATGACTGACCTAACCCTATGATAATTTTTTATTAGTCATTAGGATAAATCAAAAAAGCACTAATGACTCGTCGCTCCAAAGGATTGCCTTCTTATTAGAGAAAATTCATTTACAATGCACCGTAATTAAATATTAATTTATGAATATTTGATTAACTATTAAAATATCTTACCATTATATCGTATCCTCAAGAACAAAAGCATACCACTTCATGAATATTGATGAGAAATCCTTGGACAAAGCTTTTGTGATATTTCTTCCTAGAATATATCCTAAAATTTATAGATGATAAATTAAACCACATATATAATTTTTCTTATTATAATTCCCCACAAATTTTGTCACTTAGCATACTTATTAGATGATTTGTTTATTAATAAATTAATTTAATTTACCTATTTATATTCATATTCTTTTGGCATCAATAAAGTGTGCAATCACACATCCTCGTTCAAATCTTTTTATTATTATTTTTAATCTTACTTTTTATATTTATATTATCTAAAAGAAAAAGCAGAAAATCAAAAGTACCTCTATTATTTTTATTATCATAAAAACACCTCTATTATTAATTTTTTCATATTTGCACCAAAAAATCTATAAGAATATATTTCATATATCCGCACAAAAATCTATTAAACGCACGTATTTATATTACTAAATTAATACAATTAAAAATGAAAATTGATGTATTTATTGCAGAGACTAATTGGAAGAAGACAAAATATGAGCGAATAAGATTCCAAAGTAGGGATCAATGATCAATCATAGGAAACTATATTGCTAGGGAATATATATGAAATTTTTCAGCCGTTCATGCACATATCGGTGTTCTTGTGATAGATCATCTTTTTATTATTGAGATATGAATACGATTCTTTTGATGAATTTGTTGGTTTTAGTGCCAAAAAGTGAAACTTTGTGTCCGATATTATTTTTTCTAATTCATCTACGATAAATTTAAAATACAATTTATGCATATTCAATAATCGATTTGATCCTTCTATTATTTCACTTAGTTTAAGAAAATAAAAATATTATTTATTAAAATAAAAAATATATATACATGAATAACATCGCAACACTAACTTTCTTTCAGTCATTGACTACTTATTGTTCATACCAAAGCTGAATTTGTGGATGAATCACGAATATTATTCTTAAAATGTAATGTATTTTTCTTAAATATTATATTGTGTAATGATATTCAACCTTTAACTAACAGATTTGACTTATTGATTGCTTAAGCTATCAAATGACGCAACCTTTATTAAATTGTACTCTGTTAAAGTAGCACTGAATCAAAGAGATTTGATGCAATAATGGAGCAGCAATTAAGATTTACAATATCTAATATGGATTGGTCATGTCCCCTCATATGACTGTGTCTCTTGCTACTATCTGACGAAGAAAAGTTTAGAGTGGAATACAATCTGATCATATTCTCAGACACAATCATATTCGATCAACCACAAACATTGAACAACTAATTCAACCTGACTTTTGCTTACCAACAGGGTCGTGGCACGGTGGCGGTGCCCTAAGCTTGGAAGACTTTGTGATATAGGAGACTTGAGCTTTGAGAGCTCATAACTTTTAATTCGGGTTGAATCACATAACTTATAACATATCAAATTAAAGTTCGTTGAAAGATTTACAAATAGTTATTTTGAATACTGAATTAAAAGTTTGATGCAACAACGGAGCAACAATTAAGATTTATAATATCAAATACAGGTGGCATGACCATGTCTCTTGCTACTATTTGACAAAGAAACATTTAGAGTCGAATATGGTTTGGCTTTGTTCCTGACATAATCGTGTTTAGGCAATCGTAGATATGTAGCAGCTTACACAGCCTAACCATGCTTACCAACACGGTCATGGCACGGTGACGACGCCCCAAGTCTAGAAATCTTTGCGATGCAAGAGACTATTTGAACTTTTAGAGGTCATAATTTTTAACTTGAGTTGAACAATGTGACTTATAATATATCAAATCGAAGTTTATTGAGAGATCTACAAATGATTACAGGTGTAACTTGTAACAATCCAATCTTAGATTTAAAAAATATCATTTAAAGTTTTTTCAACAGTTTCGAATGATTTTTATCATTATATTAGAGTTATTTTTATTTTTTACATCGTAGAATTTTGAGACTATTTAAACTTTTATTTAGATGTTATTTTATTTTGAATCAATTTTATTAGATTTAACCACTTCTCTTCGTTTAGTGATCTCTAATTTCCACTATAAAAACGGACCTCTAAAATAATTATTATTCTATCCAACAACATCAAGATTATGTATAATAATTTAATCATAATAATATAGATTGACTCTTTAGAAGTATATCCTTAAAAATAAAAATAAAAATCTGAGTTGAAAATTCCTGTGAAATATCGATCGATCTTAATTTCAAATTTTCTGGAGGCGTAGCCAAAACTCCTGTGGCTAGAAAGGGACTGTGGGAGCCAATTAGTTGTCTGCTATTGCTGCTGCATCATTTGAACTGAATAATTAAGAAGGTGCTTGTTCAGCACTCAGCAGAGTCCACGGATAAGAAGATTAATTATTGCTGCAAAATTCTCATCTTCTCCTTCTCCTTCTCCTTTATCGAATTGCTGCTCCTTTCAGTTTCTTTCACCAGTGACCCACTGATCAACAGTTGGTTGCGACATCGACATATCCATATATTATTATCCACTGCACGCATTATGAAAATACAAAGACGATCGAAATGAAAGAAGAAAATTATATGTGGCTTATTGCTTGCTGAGCCTGCACTCCTCGATGACAGAAGACAGCAACTGATACCTAATGCTTTGTGGAAAAATTTAGCTCTGAAGACAGTGATAGATTTTGGTCATTGTCTTGATCAATAATGCACAATTCTGTTCCCCATTTTGACCCGTTGTTGCTAGCTGCTTCATTGTTTCACACCCCATTGATTATTCTGCTACCTATGAATATAATTGTGCTTGCCATTGGTTAAGTTAATAAAGCTAAAAAGATTGTAGAGTAGAAAGCTAAAAAAGGGGGGGTATGTAAAATAGTTAAAATTAAGGGTATGTTTTTAATAAAAAAAATAAAAGAGCATTCCATTAAATATTTTATATCAAAATATTCTTTATTCTAGTATTATTTTAGCAGATACTCGATAGGTATTACAACATGGAGCAACTACTCGTACTTAAAAAATTAATTATTTTATTTTAATTCAAATTATTATATATAAATCACTAGAGTTGTCAGACGAATCGACTCATGGTAAGGTTAGGCTGACTCGCTAAAAATTCATCATCTGATGGACCTAAGAAATTCCTAACTTAATCTGACCCAAAATGAGTTGCAAGTTAGACGAGTCAGTCTATTAAAAAATAATATAAATATAAATAAATAAATATATATATATATATATTCATTAAAAATAGATCATTTCATAAATAAATTTTGATTTGAAGGCTTATTTATATTTTGAATTTTTATTTTTATTCCTTCTCAACTCGTGGGTGAACCCGAACCTGTCCTGACCCATGAGGACTGGTCTGTGTATATAAATCACTAGAGTTGTTAGATAGACCAACTCGTGTATGGGCTTAGGAAATTCCTAACTCGACATAACTCAAGATGGGTTGCGAATTAGATGAGTTAGTCTATCAAAAAATAAAAAATATATATATAAAAAAAATTTATTCATTAAATTATATCATTTCATGAATAAACTTTGATTAGAAAGCTTATTTCTAATTTAAGTTTTCTATTTTTATTCCTTCTCAACCCACGGGCCAACTCAAGTGTGCCCCCGACACATAAGGATTGGTTTGTGTATATAAACCACTAGAGTTGTCAGATGAACCAACCCGTAGCAGGATAGGTTGATTCGTTAAAAATCCATAATCCGTTGGGCCTAGGAAATTCCTAACTCAACCCAAACCTTAGATGCATTGCGAGTTAGAAGGGTTGGTCCATCAAAAAATAAAAATATATATAGAAAAATCCTTATTCATTAAATTTGATCATTTTATAAATAAACTTGGAGTTGAAGGTTTATTTCTGTTTTTATTTTTTTATTTTTTTTCCTTCTCAACCCACGGATCAATTCAAACCTACCCCAACTTGCTTGGGCATATAACCCACAAGGACCGGTCTATTTACATCCACTATTAAATCGGTTGATAAAAATTTCATATAACCTGCTTAAATTATTTAGCAGACCGAATCAAATCTAAATTGATGACTCTATAAATCAATACCATATCAAAATACTCATTATCAATGTAGTCAAAATTATTTAAACTTTAACAATATGACTTTAAGTTGATCAAAATTATTTTAAAATAATTACAACAGCTATTTAGATAGCTAATACATAAATTTTAAATTCTGAATATTATTATATTAAAATACTTTTTATTAAATTAGTCACAATTATTTAAATTTTATCAAAATTATTTTGAAATAATTATAATAGTTATATATATCTAAGTAATTACTATACAGTATAGCAACTACTACAATACCAATAATATTATATTATCTATTAGAGAAATAATAGACTGTATGAAAATACAGTATGAAATTTTAACATGACACACACATTACATGGAGGTGGAACTCAGGCCTATAGTGTGTCATGCTAAAATTTCATACTGCATTTTCATACAGTCTATCATTTCTCTATCTATTATAATAGTCTTGGAAGGAAGCAACTATAGAGCAACTGTTATAATAATATTAAAATTAAAATTATTCTTAGGATAAAATATTTAGTGGAGAGTCTTTTTTGACTTTTTTTTTTGAAAATTAGATTTGTATAATTTAGAAGACACTTTTAGTTTTTATCCAAAATTAAATGATTTTTCATATGAATTGTTAGTTAAGAAAAGAAATGAGAAAGCAAATTGGAATAGTCAATCCAATTTCATCTTTTTTTTAAACAGAGCTTGCACCTTTTTTGCATTCTTAATGGTCTTTTTAAATGATATCTTGGTGTTCTTTAGTTCCTATTTGTTTTTATTTAATTCCTGTTTGAATAAAATATCAGAAAGGATCTTTAAAAAGGAGTCTTCAATTCAGCCACTTTTGTTGTTTGTTCTATAGTAGTGGGACAGTAAATATAAAAATGTATCATATTCATTTGATATAAATACACATCTATATAAACTAATCTTATTTAAACAATAAATTTGTTAATATTTATACAAGAAAACTCATAGATTAAACAGTCTCTCTTTGATTCAAGATTGAAGAGGATTAGTTTAAGTCTCTATGACCTATTTAGGATTAATAAAGATTAATTAGTGAGCAAATTGGAATGGCCAATCCAAATATTTTACTCATAAAATAACTCAAAATCGACAATAAATAAGGGAATTAAATAATATTAAAAAAAATATTTTATGAATTAGTCATTGTCATGAGCCCACATGATGCATGTCTAAATTTGTAGATAAGTGTTTAGAATTTCACATAATTGAACAATAATTCATCTTAATTATCCAATGGCATTCTTGAAATTTCCACCAAATCCGTGACCATTTTCCTCTCCCTTCCCCTATAAATACCCACAAACCTCAGCGTCGTAACAGAAGCCTTCGATATGCTCATCCATTGTAACGGGCCGTTACGCTGTTTATAGCATCCGCTACTAATAAGCATAACAACCAATATAACGCGATAATAATTGAGCAGCGAATGGGACTGCTACACCACCTGTGGGACGACACGGTGGCCGGACCTCCGCCGGACTCCGGCCTCGGGAGGCTCCGCAAGTCTTCGTCCTTTTCCCCTTCCTCGTCCTCCGCGGCGGTTACGCCGCCTCCCCCCGCACTCCAGGTCACCCGGAGCATCACCATCCTCCGGAGCGGCGGGCCCCCGTCGCCGTCCCTCGCTGCCTCTCCTAGCAGCGCTGCTGGCTCCCCTCGCAGCGTCCCCGACTCCCCTGTTTCCGGTTAGACCGCCGCTCGTAGAACAGAGATGTAGGAAATTACCTCGGCAAGATCGGATTTTGATCGGTTATTTGTTTGCTTCTGCAGCTCCGACGCCGAGGGAAGACTGGAAGAGGCTCCGGAGGAGGCTGGCGCCGGTGGTGGGCGAGGGATCGGAGGCCGTCGAGCCGAGGAAGCCCACTGTCTATGACTGGTTCGTATTCTGTTCTTCCGTTCTCTTCTCTTCTCTTCTCCAAAAAAGAGGGAAAAAGATGAAATTTTTAACAAAAAAATTACTTTTTTATGATCTCCTACACTTGTCAGATTAATTGAATGCGATCGAATGATCGAGCAGGGTGGTGATCAGTGCTTTGGACAGATGAATCAGAGCTTGAAAAGTGGAAAAACTGAAGAACCTGCAGAGCTTTTACGAGTTGATGATGTAGACTGTAACTTTTGTGGAGATGTTTGGAGAAGTGAACTTCTGTAGTTCATGAAATGTATGGTTTCAGAGTTTTATGTGTTCAGAAATAGTATTTGCTCTTTGATCGATCGAAGTCTGCAAGAAAATTATTAGTTTTTTCCATTATAAACTCAGATATGATAAGAAAATAAGACCTTTTTGGAAGAAGAAGAGCAGTTGATGGATTATTTCAGTACAAGTGCATGGTTACTCCTGTTCTTCAATCTCACAAGAAAACACAAATAATCTAAAAAAACATAGGAAAAAGAAACAATCTCCTTGAGTTAGTAATTTTCTTTTCAAAAAAAAAAACATAATTGGATTAAGAACATTCAATGCAATTCTAAGGAGAGAAATTATTGATGTCGACCAAAAATAATAGAGGCAATGGGACAAATATGTGATGATGATCACAAGAAACAATGACAAAGAAGCATTGTCAAAACAATGATAAAGAAGTGTTGCCCCATGGCTAACACAGTTGATTTTTGCTTGGGTGTTATTGTAATAAAGTTTTGGATTCGATTTTCAACGGATGCAAAATGCCCTGTTGATACCTCGCCCCCATGCAAAGGGTTGCTGTGCTAGATGAAGTCCTTCGTAAGTTGTCTTCATTTCAAATAACTTGAAGTAGTACTAAAGAGGTCCTCGAATGGTTTCCGAAGCATAATTAGGTTGGTTACTGCGGGACAGAGTTGCAGAAGTGGATAAGAATGGCGAATATAATATCCTCTCTCATAGTGGTCAACTGTAGTTTCTAATTTACCTCTTACATATAGACGTGGAACCGACTGTATGGGGCCGCTAAGGTTGCAAAAGAAGAGAGGTCCAAGCGAGTCGAAATGCTTTATCCCAAGTGGTAAGCATGGAGGCATATATTACCTGAGGTTCCGGGTTTAAGTTCTATTAGTAACATGTAGCTGTTGACTGAGGTGCTGTTTCGGTAGTAGACTCTTATCAACATAGTGGTATCGAACCTCCAAATATAATTTTGTTTGAAGTGCCTTATTCTAAGTAGTAAGCATGGAGATTGTATTGTCGAAGATTCCGAGTTCGAGTTCTCTTATCAACATAGTGGTATTGTCTCTCCAAAAAATTTCTTTATCTAATATAATTTTTTTATATATATAATTATGGAGTCGACAGTTTGAAAAGATGGCGCAAGAGATATCACTTTTTGTCACAACGCCAAAGGAAGCATTCCATAAGAGCAATTAACAGAATAAACAACAATTATGCATACGTAAGGTACAATTGACATGACGCAAGAGAACAAGAACCCTTGGCCAATTAATTCATAGATTTGATAAGTTAATCCATTAATTTAGCTGCTAAGGACACGGAATTAATTTCCAGCTTTATTTTTATAATTCAGATTAGAGACTCAAGAAAATTACAGCAAGGCACCGTTTTTTTAAAAATATAAATATATTAAAAGAGCATTTAACATATTTTTTTACCCTAAAATATGTTAATAAATAGTTACGGCCATAATTACAAATAGCATTGAATAAAACTACTTTAACTTTATTAAAGTTATTATATATAGAACATTTTATACTTTTTATAAACTTAATTAATATTAAAAAATCCTTTCAACTTAATCAAAATCACTCAAAACTCCCTACAACAATTTTGAAGTGATTTCAATCAAATTTAAATAATTTTGGTTAAATTGTTATACAATATTTTGATATACTAGTGCTCCATATATAATAATTTTGATCAAGTTGAATCACTTAATTATTACGGGCTGTAGCAATTGCGGTAGTAACTGTTATATGTTATAGTAGTTAAGTCGTAGTTATTCTCTACTGTACCAATTATGATTTAGGGGGTGTTTGGTTTAAGGTTCTCCAGATGTAAATGTTCAGTTGAGTTCTCAAAATTTGTGCAATGGACATCATATGGGTGTTTGAGTTTAGATGGTGAATGTACATATGAAGTTGGGGTAATGGAAGATTGGGGATTGGCAAAAAGGAACATATGTATTTTGATATTTTTTTTTGACAGGTAGTTGCCTTTTGATGAAAATTAATTTTTTATAATTTAATTTACTCTTTTCAATAATTCAAGTATTCAACTATTTAAGAAATAAAAAACTAACATTTTTTGTTCAAATTGATTTAGCTGCACTGTATTATTTGGAAGAACATATTTGGGCTTCATAAAGAATTTATGGGCTTATTTCACTTGAAATTTAGGTTGGACTCAACAGTCTTCTTGGGCCATTTTTAGAAGAATTAAATGTTTTAAGTAAATATAAAAGAGTACTTTGTAGTTTATTTATTAATTTATTACTTCTGACCAAAAACTAGTGCAACACCTGTGAATAACACAATCAAATATATAATTTTATCATTTAAAAAATATTCATTTTATGTAAGCAAAATTAATAGAAAAAGAGGCTATCCACAATTTTAATTTTCTTCCCTTCTTTTGCATACTTATTAATAATTTAATCTATGTAATTATCAGATGCTGATAAATTATTACTGACTAAGAGTCTAAGCTGCAGTTTTTCTATACAAGTTATCTAATCTATGCAATTTTCAGATGCATCTAAATTCTTGCTGATTAAATAATAATTCTTGTGCACAAGTCTTATTTAAATTGAAAATGATTTTCTCATTCACATTTTTCTATTATAATTAAGATTTATTTTCAATTTATTATAATCAAATCTCTTTTGCATCAATTGTTTAATACTCAGAAAAATGAGGATTTACTTCATAAATATATTTGAGTTGGTTATGATAGAATAGAATAGGACTATAATGAACATTATAAATAGGCTCTGTTATCTAATATAATCTATATATTTGGAGAAAGAAATATGGAGCTAATTATAACCTACTTGATCATCGCATTTATACTTGCACTAGCACTTCCGGCCATCCTCAGCCGCCGCCGCCGCCGCAGCCGCAAGTTTAACCTTCCCCCGGGTCCCAAGCCATGGCCGGTGATCGGAAACCTCCACCTGATCGGCCCGCTTATCCACCAATCCCTCCACGCCCTCGCCAAGAAGCACGGTCCCCTCATGTACCTCCGCCTCGGCTCCCGCCCCACCGTCGTCGGTTCCTCGGCCGCCGCCGCCCGGTTCTTCTTCAAGACCCACGATCTCTCCTTCTCCGACCGCCCCGACATGGCCGCCGGCAAGTACACAGCATACAATTATTCTGACATACTATGGACACCCTACGGCCCCTACTGCCGTCAGGCCCGCCGAGTCATGCTCACCGAGCTATTCAGCGCCAAACGACTCCCCTCCTGCGCCGAGGCCCATTTTCGACGCGTCGCAACCGGTCGTCCTCAGGGAGTTGCTCTTCGTCTTCGCGTTCAATGTCATCAGCCGCATGGCTTTTGGGAAGCAATACGTAGCACAGGACTTCAAGGAGGGGATCGAGGAAATAATGCTGTTTCAAGGAGTCCTCAACCTCGGCGACTACATTCCCTGGCTCGGATTCCTCGACCTGCACGGCTACGTCCGCCGGATGAAGCAGCTGGGACGGAAGCTCGACGGCTTGAACGAGCAAATTCTGGCCGACCACGAGGAGCGCCGCCTCCGCGAAGGTGACGCCTTCGTTGCCAAGGACATAGTCGACGTGCTCCTTCTGATGGCCGATGATCGAACCATGGACGACGATACCAGACTTGATAGGGACAGAATCAAGGCTTTCATTCAAGTAGATTAACAGATTACATCATTTCAATATTTGATTTGAATGCTTTAATTAACTAAATTTTATACAGGACATGTTCGTCGCCGCCTCCGACACGTCGTCGTTGACCATCGAATGGGCCATCTCGGAACTCGTCCGGAACCCCGAGAAACAGAGGAAGGCAGCAGAGGAGCTGGAGCAGGTGGTAGGCCGCGGGCGGTGGGTGGAGGAGGATGACATACCACAGCTTCCATACCTGGTAGCCATCGTCAAGGAGACGATGCGCTTGCACCCGGTGGCGCCGCTGCTCATGCCGCTGCTCGCTCGGGAGCACGCCGTCGCCGGCGAGGACTGCGGCGGGTACGAAGTGCCTGCGGGGACGATGGCGCTGGTGAACGTGTGGGCCATGGGACGAGACCCGGCTGTGTGGGAGGCGCCGGAGGAGTTCAGGCCGGAGCGGTTCTTGGGCAGCGCGGTCGACGTGAAGGGCCAGCACATGGAGCTGGTGCCGTTCGGGGCAGGGCGGAGGATATGCCCAGCGTACGAATTGGGAACGAAGATGATCCAGTTAGTTGTGGCCAATCTGGTTCAGGGATTCGAGTGGCAGCCGCCGGCGGGGGTGAGGGCGGAGGAGGTGAGCATGGAGGAGGCAGGCGGTATAACCCTGCCCTGCCGCGGAAGGTGCCACTGGAGGCGATCGTGGAGCCCAAACTGCCACATCATCTTTACTGATCCACGTATTATATTATATAATATGTCTACATGGAGTCCAAATTGCCACGTCATCTTTACTGATCCACGTATTATATAATATGTCTACTTGTCATAATACGAACGTGTAACTCATTAATAATGTAAAATATATAATCTATAATTTATTGGCTTCCATAAATTAAATGTTTATTTATTTAGAAGAATTGAATGTTTAATTATTTATTTTTTTGCTTCTTTACCAAAGACTTGTGCAAAACCCAATAACAAAATCAAAGATATAACTTTAAATTTTTTTAAATTTCTCATTTTAAGTAAGCATAATAATAATAATAATAATAATAATAATAATAATAATAATAATAAGAGATACCCCGAATGTATTGAACTAAGTTGACATTTGTCTAAGTGAATCAATTAATATTTTATTATTTGAATCCTCTTTTTAGCTACGTGCTTGAGTATATAATTGATGCATTAATAACCCTAACACTCTGTTTGGATGGGGTGAGGGAAGGTTCATTAACGGAAGGGGAAGGAAGGGGAAGGGAGGGAAAGGAAGGGGAAGGGAGGTATTTATATTTTTCTTGTTTGGGAGGAAGGGAAGGTTCATTAACGTAACATGTGCTACCTTGTTTGGGAGGAAGGGGAAGGAAATGAAGGTTAAATATATAAAATTACAAAAATATCCTTACTTGTTAAAATAGATCTATAATAATTTAGAAATAATTGTTCGTTAGGTATTTTATTTTATCTAATGCCTTATAACTATTCGTTCAATGAGTTCGTCAATCGAAATTATAAACTAAATATATAAAATTATAAAAATATCTTTATTTTTTAAAATAAATCTATATGTAAAAAAATATATATAGCTCATAAGATTAACAAAAATTAATATTTACAACTTAAATAAATAAAAAATTTAAAAAATAATAAGTAGATATATAAAAAATATGTGAAATACAGAATTTATACATTTTGGTACGATAAAAGATAAATCAATATTTATATATATATTTTTATAAAAATTTACTTGATATAAAATAAAAATTTATTGATGTAAAAATTTACGACGAAGTTAACATGATGAGATCCTGTGACGACTACGTTATGTGACGAGGAGCAACGGTGCAAAAATCTAATAGATAAATTATTTTAATAATTAATATTTTAATATAAGGGTAAAATTGGAATAAATATGTTTTAACATTTCCTTCCCCTTCCTTACACCCCAAATCGGAGTGTAAGGAATTGTGTCTATTTATGGCCATGCAAGGGGAAAGCTTACCCTTCCTTCCCCTTCTCTCCCCTTCCCTCACTTCTTTACAAACAAGGTTACAAATTCCCTTCCCCTTATTTACCCTTCCTTCCCCTTCCCTCACCTCCTCCCAAACAAGCCGTAAGAAAAGGCAAGTATACAAGCGAGAGATGAAGCTTCTATATAAGGTACATGAGGGGTCGTGCTTCTTAGCGAGGGAGTGGAGGGATTGATGGGGAAGCTGGCCAATTAGGTGGAGGTTTTTTATCAGAGCCGGTCCTAATTGTACAAGAACTTTGGATGAAATTATAATTTTTGAGCCTTGAAACAGTAGCATATTTAATTTTTAGAGCTTCATAAATTATGATTTTCAATCAATAAGAATTCCAAGATAAAAAATTTTCATACGAAACAATGCTCTCCAAGCAACTAGAGTTTCAAGATAAAAAAGAATAATTTTTCTTATTTAAAATGGTAGCGATACTTTAAATAATAATTAGAACATAAAAAAAAAAGTCAGGGTTTTTGAATTCTCACTGTAAATTCCATTGAAATACTCTTTTTTTTTAATCTTTTTTGATATTCATATAGTTGTTTCATGATGATAAATAATTATGAACAATAATAAGCAATAAACAAAGAACAATAAAATTTAATATGGAGGGGCATTTACACGATATGTGAAACTGTAGAAGTGGTTGTGGCCTGTGGGGGCAGTTCGCGACAAAGATCCATAACCCGTGGAATGAATAGAAAAAGGATCTGACAAGTGATGACGAGATCCACAACTTATTGAGATATGGTGTTTGTGCTTGATGCAATGAATAGAAAAATGATCGGTAATTAGGGCTCAAAAATTAGTTGACCGTTCAATGGACAGAAGGACAAAGAACTACAAAGTTGACTGTTCAAATTTTTTTTGATCTGATCAAAAAATATTTTTTAATATTCTTTGAGAGACGATAATTAAAAGTTAAGAATAAAAAATTTAATCTAAAAATTAGGGCTCTACCAATTTATGGACCTGAGCAATCTCCTTGGTTGTCCTGGCCCAGGACTGACCCTATTTTTGATCATCGGCCATGGCTTGGCGGCGGCAGTGGCGGCGGTGGCTGAGGACGGCCAGAGGTGAGTAGATGACAAAAGTTGTAGGAAAAGAAATCCTACTGTAAAAACTTAAAATTAAACCTTAACTATAAAAAAATATGAATGGAAAAATCGTTTTCGATTTAAATAAAACTTGCGTAAAAAATACAACTTAATTAGCAATAATTAAAAAAGCATCTGAAAACTGCATGTATTAAAGTATTACATAAGTATGCAAAAGAAGGATAGAAAAACTACGGATAGCCTTTTTTTTTTCTATTTTGCTTGCATAAAATGAGAATTTTATTAAAATGATAAAATTATATCTTTGATTTTGTTATTCCTAACACAAAGGCTTTCCCAAATATGTTATTTCAAATAACACAGTTCGGTTAAATCAATATTGACAAAAATCAATTTTCACCAAAAGATCGACTATTTTTCAAAAAAACATCAAAATAGCACTCCATATATGTTCTCATCCGAAAGATATCCTTATTCTAGCGTTATTATAGTAGATACACCGTAGTTGGTAAAGTTACGACATAATTATTATAATTGATTGTGACTTTTCCGCTTGCTTAGGCTCTCCTCTCCCCCATAGCCTTCTAGGTCTTCGAGATCCGATGGCCTAAAGAGGCAAAGCATATTAGGGTTGTCCGACTCTACCGTGACTTGGATGCTTAAGTTAGCATGAATCTTGTGATTGCATCTACTTATTGCATTTGTCATACTATATGGTTGAAAAGATTGTTAAAAAAATTTCATTTAGAACAAGAAAATGCTATAAAGATTTGATAATAAGTCAACTCAAAATTTAACAAAAAATCTAGTATTTCATGAATATAGTAAGTATATTAACACAAGATATCATTTTATTCGAAAATACATTGTAAAGAAAGAAGTTGAATTAAGGTATGTTAAGACTGTGGATCAAGTTGCTAATATTTTTATAAAACTATTCAAATTTGATATTTTTTAAAGTCAAAGGTTCATGTGTAAGGAAGATTTAAATTTAAGGAGGAGTATAACTTAGATACATGAACCATAATAAATATTTAATGTACATGAATCTAGTGAAATATGATTTTTATGATTCATACACCTAGATAAAATAAGTGAACGTATCTAATTAATAAATATGGTCTATAAATTTTTATTGAATAATATAAATAATCATATAATATAAAATTATAAAATAATTTTTTTTTATAATACAAATCACAGTAAACTATCAGGGAATCCACCTTCCAACCTATTATAATAATTAAAATATAATTTTTTTTCATAATACATATTATAATACATGAACCATAATATTTTTCCCCCAAATTGAGTTCAATGAATATATTTGGGCTTGACCAAAAATGTATGAGCTTCTTTCTCATTCAACTATTCACTTTCAATTTAGGTTGAGCTCAACAAACTTTTCGGGGCATTTTAAAGTAAATATATTTATTTTTGCTTCTCGGGCCTCTGTGTTAGGAATAACAAAATCAAAGATACAATTTTATCATTTTTTTATAAAAAAATATCATTTTACGTAAGCAAAATAAAAAACAAAGATTATCTACAGTTTGCTATCCTTCTTTTGCATTCTTATTTAATAATTTAATATATGCAATTTTCAGATGTTTTTTAATTATTGTTAATTAAGCTGCATTTTTTACACAAATTTTATTTAAATTGAAAATGCATTTTCCATTCATATTTTTTTACAAAATTGTTGTAACTTTTAATAAATTTAGCATTCTAAACTTTATAAATATGCTCTACTCTCCAATATAATCAATATATTCGGAGGGAGAAATATGGAGCTAATTATCACCTACTTGATCGTCGCATTTATACTTACACTAGCACTTCCGGCGGCCGCCCTCCGCCACCGCCACCTCCGCCGGCGCAGCAAGTTTAACCTTCCCCCAGGTCCCAAGCCATGGCCGGTGATCGGAAACCTCCACCTGATCGGCCCGCTTCCCCATCAATCCCTTCACGCCCTCGCCAAGAAGCATGGCCCCCTCATGTACCTCCGCCTCGGCTCCCGACCCACCGTCATCGGCTCCTCCCCCGCCGCTGCCCGGTTCTTCTTCAAGACCCACGACCTCATCTTCACCGACCGCCCCAACACGGCCGTCGGCAAGTACACCGCATACAACTCTTCCGACATCGTTTGGTCACCCTACGGCCCCTACTGGCGCCACGTCCGCCGCCTCTTCCTCTCAGAGCTGTTCAGTGCCAAACGCCTCCGCTCCTCCTACTCCATCCGCGTCGACGAGGTCCACGCCCTCCTGCGCCGCATTTTCAACGCTTCGCCGAGTGTCGTCCTCAAGGAATTCCTCTTCGCCTTCACGTTCAATGTCATCAGCCGCATGGCTTTTGGGAGGCAATACGTAGCAAAGGACTTCGAGAAGGGGATCGACGAATTCATGCTGCTCCATGGAGTCTTCAACCTCGGCGATTACGTTCCCTGGCTCAGATTCCTCGACCTGCAGGGCTACGTACGCCGGATGAAGCGACTGAGCCGGAAGCTCGACGGCTTGTACGAGCAAATTCTGGTCGACCACGAGGAGCGCCGCCTACGCGAAGGTGACGCCTTCGTTGCCAAGGACACTGTCGACGTTCTCCTTCTCATGGTCGATGATCCAACCATGGACGACGATACCAGACTTGATAGGGACAGCGTCAAGGCTTTCATTCAAGTAGATTTATCGATTACATAATTTCAAGATTTGATTTTGAATGCTCTAATCTGATTAATTTTATACAGGACTTGATCGTTGGCGCCACCGACGACCATCGTCAGTGACCATCGAATGGGCCATCTCGGAGCTCGTCCGGAACCCCGAGAAACAGAGAAAGGCAGCCGAGGAGCTGGAACAGGTGGTAGGCCGCGGGCGGTGGGTGGAGGAGGATGACATCCAACAGCTGCCGTACCTGGTGGCCGTCGTCAAGGAAACAATGCGCTTGCACCCGACGGCGCCGCTGCTCTTGCCGCGGCAAGCTCGGGAGCACGCTGTCGCGGGCGAGGACTGCGGCGGCTACGACATCCCCGCGGGGACGCGCGTGCTGGTGAACGTGTGGGCCATGGGGCGGGACCCGACTGTGTGGGAGACTCCGGAGGAGTTCAGGCCAGAGCGGTTCTTGGGCAGCGCGGTCGACGTGAAGGGCCAGGAAATGGAGCTGGTGCCGTTCGGGGCAGGGCGGAGGATGTGCGCAGGGTACGGATTGGGATTGAAGATGATCCAGTTAGTGCTGGCCAATCTGGTTCACGGATTCGAGTGGCGGCCGCCGGAGGGGATGAGGCCGGAGGAGGTGAGCATGGAGGAGGCGGGCGGTATAACCCTGCGGCGGAAGGTGCCACTGGAGGCGATCATCGAGCCCAAACTGCCACGTCACCTTTACTGATCCACGTGTTATATAATATGCCTATCTGTCATAATACGTGTAATTCATACTTAATGTAAAATATATAAAATTAAATAAATGACATTCATAAATAAAATTATAAAAAAATTTAATTAACAAAACTATTAATTAACTCATTTAAATCAAAAAGCGTGTAGACCACAATAAGCAACTATTACCAAGTGGACCACAATAATAAAAACTGATTAAATTCAAAATGGATGCTCTTTTAATTTTGTTTAAATGATAAAATTATCGCTTAAGCGATGACATTTATTAAAATTATTTTAAAATAATTTCACGTTTAAACAATTAGTTAATTATTTTTAAGGATATTGTATTAGTCATAATAAAATTGTATTAGCTATTGTCGGATTATACACGCCTGTGCGGGACAGTGGGATCACCGTCCATCACGCGTGACCGCGAAGATCGGACCGTTCGAAGAATTAATATTTATAGAGAAAAGTGATAATAATATTTGTTTAAGCATTCTAAACTCTATAAAAGTCAATAGATTTGGAGAGATAAATATGGAGCTAATTATCACTTATTTGGAATGCACAGTGCCACGAGCGCCCGACCCGTCACTGTTCCCGCCGCTGCCGCTTCACCGTCCGACCACCGCCGACCGCCGGATCGAGCCCGGTCGATGCGCCACTCGCCGGCGTGCCGATCGACGCCAGACGATTCCAGCCGGATTGTGGTCGGAATCCGGCTGAATTCGGTCAGGCAATACGTAGCACAGCATTCAGCAAGCGACCACTGTGGACCAAATCGCGGTTGGTTTCTGGCCAAATCGCGGTCGGAAACCGGCCGAGGAAGAATCGCCGGTGGTCGACGGTCCTTCCATGGACGACGACCGATTTGATAGGGAAAGAATCAAGGCTTTCTCCGACCGCGATTTGGCCGAACAATCGCCACCGACTCGTCGTCAGTGACCATCGAATGGGCTATCTCGGAGCTCGTCCGGAACCCCGAGAAACAGTAGCCGCTGGATTGGTGAATGCGGCGGTTTCCAGTCGGATTCTGGCCACAATCCGGCCGGAATCCGACTCCGGTCGGCGCGCCAGCGAGTGGGCTGTCGATCGGGCCCGGTCCGGTGGCCAGACGGCGTGACGATAGCGGCGGGAGTGGCTAGGGGTCGAGACTGTCACGGGTCGCGTAAATCAAGTTATTCACATATACACAAAACCGTAGATTATAGCTACTACAATATCTTAAAAATAAAAAACTTTTAGAAAATGGAGTGCTCATTGTTAATAATGTTTTTTAAATGATAAATTTAATTGCTTTTTTGATTTTTCCCTAAATTAATTTAAATGAACGTATTTGAGCTTCACCAAAAATACGGGCTTCTTTCTTATTCAATATTCACTTGAAATTAGGTTTGGCTCCGCATTCTTCTTGGACGTATTTTTAATATTAGTAATTTAAAGTTTATTTATTTATTTATTTTTTACTTCTGACCAAAATTCCTGAGCCTCTGCGTTAGGAATAACAAAAGCAAAGATACAATTTTATCAATTTTTTAAAAAATTATCGACAGTTTGTCTATCCTTCCTTTGCATACGTATTTAATAATTTAATACATGCATTTTCAGATGTTTTTTAATTAATACTAATTAAGCTTCATTTTTCACGCAAATTTTATTTAAATTGAAAATGATTTTTCCATTCATATTTATTTTTATTTTAGTTAATATTTAATTTTAATTTATTACAATAGGATTTCTTTTGCTGCAACTTTTAATAAAGTTTAGCGTTTTAAACTCTATATACAAATATATAAATAGGCTCTAGTCGCAAATTTAATTTTGACAAGTTAAATATTGATCCAGTACGGATAATAATATGAGGCATAGCTAAGTTGGTTACGATGCAGCAGACTTACAGAAAAGAACAATGATTCGAATCTTGGCAAAGCCAGACACTGCAGTTTCTTGATTTACCTCCTCACAAATAGTTAATATTATTACTTATGAAACGTTAATTCAATTATAGTCATTTGTATATTTTTTTAATTTATCGAGTGTATTTAATTATTTTCAAAATAATAATTTGATAACAATTTTATTGAAAATTTATATTTATATAAAAGAAAGGAGTAGTACGACGTTAGGATTGATGAAATAAAACATAACATAATCAAATACTTCATAAATTAACTTCATCTTTTGTTGATTGCTTTTGTCGAGTGCCCATATGTGTTCAAGTTCAACCAATGATGGAGCTAGCCCGGAAGATTTATTCAAGTTGATCTCGAGTTGTGGGCTACGAGTATAGACTCTGCCCTTCATTTCTCCTATCTATAAATTTGAGTTTTTTTGGGCGTCGTCAGGCTCCTGGGCTACAGCCCAAGTAGCTTGTAATGTGATTCCGCCCTTGTGTTCAACTAAATTAGTTCGAAGTTGATGATGTATTTGACTATTGCATAGCTTGCAGTTTTTCTAGAGTTATTTTTGGAATTCGAGTGTGGAGCCCTATATTACTCATGTGTCCTCATGATTTTATTTTGAGCATATATCTAAAATGTCTTATGCCAATATAGATATCTTCATCTTATAATCCCATTATCTTTTTTATGTATTTTCAATATGAGATTTTTGATTGTATCATAACAATCTACCTCTCAAATAAAAGACCATTGAGAGCTCCTTTTAACGGTCCTAACAAACCCCTTACTGGTCCGGATTCTAATGGATCCACCCCTTTTGACAGTCTGAATGAACTCCTTACTAGGGTCCCCACATGACACCGCATTGATCTGCTCTGATACCACTGTTAGAACAGATGAAATCCATATATATCTCTAAAATGGTATGATATTATCCACTTTGAACTCACGTCCTCATGCATGATTTTATTTTTGGACTATACCCAAAATGTCTCATACCAATATATATTTCTCTATTTTATAACCCCAGAATCGTTTTTATGTATTTCCAATATAAAACTTTTGATTGTATTCCAATACCTTTGACTATTGCCCAACAAGCTTGAAGCACTTCAAATGCTCGCTCGACATCTTTTTTTATAACCTCTTATTTTTCCTTGAACTTCTTTCTGTAAGAGTCCTTAGAGTATGGGAAACTCTTAACGAAGGTAATCCAAGTTAAGTAGATCTCATCTGTTAGATAATATCCTTTAGTATATATTGTGTTATTTACTGTAAAATAAATCTTTGGTGCACCTCTGTCTAAAACTTTAATTGTTGAATAGAGGTGATTCATAAAGCACATTTATATTATTATGTGATCTTGCACTCCAAAAAAAACATGTCATATCTATAAGTTAGCAGATGCGACAGTTTCAAGTATAATTATTGGATGCCCATGATCGCCTCGAGTAAATTAGTCTCTCCAAAGTCACAGGAGTAATTTTTTCATTCTCAATACATACAATCAAGACTATCTAACATACAAGAAAAGTCATGCTTTTGCTCATGCATTTCAAACAATCGTTAAGTGTCAGCTGCAATTAGTCTTCTCAAATATTAGTCCCCAAATACTTTATACATACATTTATAGAAGTTGATCAAACAATGGATGATAGTTGTTTCAACAAGCTTTAGATACTCATTGGATTGGTTGGCAGGGGCTCCGTATGCCAATTGACGAAGAACTAATGTCCATTTTTGATGTGGAAATAAGCCCATCCTTTCCATTGCATTGATTCTCTATTGAAAATAAGCTGAATAATTTTGTAATTTTTTGATAATGTCTAAAAATAACTCTTTTTTTCGCATTTGAAATCTTTGCCAAAATATTTCAGCAGTATAAACTAGTTTTTATATTCATTTTTCCAACAAAATATGGAATCCACTCGATTGACCCTACGACCATCTGTAAGGATGTAAATTGAGAAGTTGTAATTTACCAGAAGAGGGCATTGTCTCAGCTTCGTCGAGATTCGACTTGTCCACTTCAGCAATTATTCTATTTCATGGTAACCAACTCAACTATACTGGAATTGATATTTGCATTCA
Source organism: Curcuma longa (assembly GCF_044706935.1). Taxonomy (NCBI): domain Eukaryota; kingdom Viridiplantae; phylum Streptophyta; class Magnoliopsida; order Zingiberales; family Zingiberaceae; genus Curcuma; species Curcuma longa. Next base: position 3,414,308 of record NC_133875.1, read on the forward strand.
TGGTTGGACGAGTGCTCTAATCCAAATAATGATTTGATTCAATTAGCGTTACTGATCAATTATCTTGGTCGAGTAGTGGAGTTTAGCATGTGGCTGGAGTGAGAAATGAGCCCAAGAGTGGTGGCTCGACAACCCTTTTAACCTGCCTGAGTATTTTGGTGCTTAAGTTAAATGAAGTTTGATAAAGCAAGTTTGAGCTTCAAAATTGGAGCTTCAAAATAGAAATGCTTCAGATTCTGCAAATTTCTCATCCTTATAAAATTCATCTATCTTCCCAACTCTATCTCGTTTGAATACCTTTGAATTCCTCTGCATGCTGCTTTGTTTCATTATTTCTATAACTGCATAGTTGACTTTATCCTTCTTCTTTGCCGCCTTTTGCCCATTTGGATGCTTGCGTGCTTCACAATGGTCCATATCAGCACTAGCATTAAGTTGGATGGTCCTTGTGTTATAGGTTAGTATAATTTAATTCAGAAGGTCAATATCCAATCTGATTTAATTGACACGTCGGATAGAAGACTTGATTCTAGGGTTAACTGGCTTGGTCCCACGCATCGACTCGACAACCTCAACTCCTTAGGTCAGGTCTGACGACTCTGACTCAATGGGCGACTCAGGTCGGGATCCAATATCTAACTCTGTATTCAGTTTAGTTCGAGATTTCACATCTGATCTTTTTCGAAGCTTAACTCCAGTTTAACAGTTGACTTTGAGCTCCGAATCTGAGCCCTCCACCGAGTCTCCTCCTGATGACTGCATCAAGCCCTCGGCCACAAGGCTTGTCTTCGTCGGCCTCAGCTCGGGCTTTCTCTGTTGACCGTGCTCCGGCTCTTAGTGTCATACACCACACTCAACCGACTCCGCTCTGTTCAATCCTCATTGTGGGCCGCCATCAAAATAACACATGCAATCATATGATATCTCAGGCAATTTATCACCCTGTTAATGTGGTATGATAACACAGTCTGATACTGTCTCGATATCGATGACAAGACTTTTAGCTACTGCGGCGATGATGGAATGTTCTCCTTACCCAAATGGGACATCTCATCTGACAAAATCTCCACTTAGAAATATTCTTCTTAATTAAGATAAGATAATTCTCCACTATTTTCTTTCATACGTCTATATATCTTCCCCTCCTCATACGGATACAAGTACACACATTGATAGACTCACAAGTGCTCATTTTCTTTGCATTCTCTTCTCCCTCCCCGATTAAGAAGCTAACTTGAACATTGGAGCAGTTGAGCGAGAGAGTACCCTTGACCTCTCTTCTTACCCTCTTCTTTCTCTTGCTGTGTAGAGCTTGGCGGCGCATCAGAGTTCGTCATCTATGTCCTTCATTGCACGTGAGCACCACTTAATTGCCAACTTACTAGCCAAGTGACAGACGACTCATCCGGAAGACGATCTCAATAAAAATAGTCCATATCAACACTAGCATTCAGTTGGATGGTCCATTTAAGTCCGTGCTTTCTTTTTAGCGTGATAACCCTCTAGTTGTGAAGTCCATTTCACTTATTTTTTAAAATCCTTCACGTACTTGAAGATTTGTTCTTATGCAGGTTACTTCCTTCATTTGCTAGCTAATAATAATCATGGGCTGGCCACTCCCACTGGATTGACGAGTCTCTAAAAGACTGATTGTGATTTATCAAATTTTTTTAGCTAATAATACTCATGGAAATGTGACTTTAGCACCCTGAAATCCCTCTTCTTAATTCCGTGTGACCGAGTCTCGTTGTAGTAATCTCCGATGCATTTCCAAAAAACTTTATCCTTTTGGGAATTTTTGATTGTTGAGTTGATGCTAATATTGATATATGATTATGCAAGATGTTCATTTTTGCCCGTTTTTATATCAATATTAGAATCAAATTTTTCAATCTCAACTTGCAAAAATTGAGACTCAAGGGAAGAAGAAGATGGTGATGGTGTTGTGGGTGGTAGGTGGTATTGGGGAGAAGAGGAAAGTTGAGAAATCTAAAATTGGACATGTGTGACTATTTTGAGGTGTTGTATTTTCTTCAAGATTTTATGGATTCAAAAAATTGTTAAAAATTTCATTAAAATTTTCATCAATTTCGGATAAAAATAAGAATTGTAGATCAAAATGAGTAGTTCAAATGAGAAATAACAAAAGTTCATCCACTATTTATAGTGAAATTTTAAAAAATAAAATAAATATCCAAGTAAATATTTATAGTTAAATATCGATGCAGCAATAAAAATTAGTGCGCCCACATTAACGGTTAAAATAATTCAATGATATACAATAATTCATTTTTACGGTTGTTTGAAACGGTAACTTCATACATGCAACAATAAATTACTGGGCCCCACTTATTTTTTTATTATTTGAAATAAACTTATCCACATTAGAGACCTATTATTACTAAATTAGCTAGCATATTTAATTAAAGTTAATTAACACGCGCAAATTATTAAAATGTTAACGAATATATTTTAAAATTAAATAATGTGTGTCGCCTGCCTTGTAAATTATAATTACAGAGATTTATAATATAAAATTTGTCAGCGTGAATCATCTTATTTATTCAAAAATAGGTTACCTTAACGATCGAAGAATTAACATTTATAGAAAAAAGTGATAATAATATTTGTTTATAGAAAATGGATGAAAGTGAAATTTAAGCATTCTAATTTCTATAAATAGGCTCTGCTTTCCGATATATAATCAATATATTTGGAGAGAGAAATATGGAGCTAATTATCACTTATTTGCTCATCATCGCGTTTATACTTGCGCTGGCACTTGCGGCCGCCCGCCACACCCGCAGCCGCCGCCGCCGCAAATTTAACCTTCCCCCGGGTCCCAAGCCATGGCCGGTGATCGGAAACCTCCACCTGATCGGTCCGCTTAGCCACCAATCCCTCCACGCCCTCGCCAAGAAGCACGGTCCCCTCATGTACCTCCGCCTCGGCTCCCGCCCCACCGTCGTCGGTTCCTCGGCCGCCGCCGCCCGGTTCTTCTTCAAGACCCACGACCTCTCCTTCTCCGACCGCCCCAACTTGGCCGTCGGAAAGTACACGGCATACAACTCTTCCGACATGGTTTGGTCACCCTACGGCCCTTACTGGCGCCAGGTCCGCCGCCTCTCCCTCACCGAGCTGTTCAGCGCCAAACGCCTCCACTCCTTCTCCTCCATCCGCGTCGACGAGGTCCACGCCCTCCTGCGCTGCATTTTCGACGCGTCGCCGTCGGTCGTCCTCAAGGAATTCCTCTTCACCTTCGCGTTCAATGTCATCAGCCGCATGGCTTTTGGGAGGCAATACGTAGCACAGGACTTCAAGGAAGGGATCGACGAATCTTTCAGCTTTTTGGAGTCTTCAACCTCGGCGACTACATTCCCTGGCTCGGATTCCTCGACCTGCAGGGCTGTGTACGCCGTATGAAGCGGCTGTGCCGGAAGCTCGACGGCTTGTACGAGCAAATTCTGGTCGACCACGAGGAGCGCCGCCTACGCGAAGGTGACGCGTTCGTTGCCAAGGACATGGTCGACGTGCTCCTTCTGATGGTCGATGATCCAACCATGGACGACGATACCAGATTTGATAGGGACAGAGTGAAGGCTATCATTCAAGTAGATTAATCGATTACATCATTTTCAAGATTTGATTTTGAGTGCTTTAATCTATTAATTTTATACAGAACATGATCGTTGGCGCCACCGACTCGTCGTCAGTGACCATCGAATGGGCCATCTCGGAGCTCGTCCGGAACCCCGAGAAACAGAGGAAGGCAGCAGAGGAGCTGGAGCAGGTGGTAGGCCGCGGACGGTGGGTGGAGGAGGATGACATCCCACGGCTTCCGTACCTGGTGGCCATCGTCAAGGAAACAATGCGCTTGCACCCGGCGGTGCCGCTGCTCGTGCCGCGGCAAGCTCGGGAGCACGCCGTCGCGGGCGAGGACTGCGGCGGGTACGACGTCCCTGCGGGGACGCGCGTGCTGCTGAACGTGTGGTCCATGGGGCGGGACCCGGCTGTGTGGGAAGCGCCGGAGGAGTTCAGGCCGGAGCGGTTCTTGGGCAGCGCGGTCGACGTGAAGGGCCAGGACATGGAGCTGTTGCCGTTCGGGGCAGGGCGGAGGATGTGCCCAGGGTACGGATTGGGATTGAAGATGATCCAGTTATTGATGGCCAATCTGGTTCACGGATTCGAGTGGCGGCCGCCGGCGGGGATGAGGCCGGAGGAGGTGAGCATGGAGGAGGCGCCCGGTTCAAACCTGCGGCGGAAGGTGCCGCTGGAGGCGATCGTCGAGCCCAAACTGCCACATCACCTTTACTGATCCACGTGTTATATAATACAGATACAGACACCTTTACTGCCACATCACCTTTACTGATCCACGTGTTATATTGTAACGACGTGTGCCGTATTAGTATGTTAATGAGTTGGCTAATAGTGATGATGGCTAATAGTGATATATTATATTAATAAAATAAGATAAAATAGTGGAATTAATGGGTTTACATGATTATATTATGTTAACTATATAAATATGTCAATTATTTATAAAGAAAGTAAATCAAAAAATTTAGAATTTACCTTTTCCATATAAATAAGATATCACAAGAGGATTTTTTACACAAACCTCTTTTATTTTTTAAACTTCCATATAAATTTAGAATTTATTATTTTGTATATATATATATTATTAAAATAATGTATAAAAAAATATTATGATAAATAAGATAATATACCATAATAATTATGATAATAATAAATATAGTTGTGATTATTGATGCCGGTGTATAAATGACGTGACTCTTTCTCTAAGATAAAAGTCAAGAGTCAAGGGGGGGTCAAGCATAAGGCTGATTTGGCAATATTAGTAAAATGGACTAGTGTCAATATTTATTTTTTGTGGACTCAACAAACTACCCCGGTTCCCCAGACACATGGTCACATAAAGAGTCTTTATAAAGTTGTCATAGAAAATGCTTTTGAACTCCTTTTTTTCCTGCACCTAATGCCAAAAAGAAGCAAGAGGAAAGGACATATGTTAGATCTGGTCTCCTTGTATACCTACATAATGAAGAGCTCTAGCAAAAGGAAGGAGGCTTCTTCCTTGGTTTCTTCTTCTTCTTTAAGGGGGGGACTTCTGCTTCTTCTTCAAAAGGACAGGGGCGGCTTCTTCTCCTTCTTCCTCTTCTTCCAAGAAGGGACATTTCTTCTTCTGGACGGGTTATGCATTTAAAGTCCTTACCTCTTCTTCAAAGAGGAGGCTCTTCTTCTTCTCACTCTTGGAGGGCTGGTTCGATTTTCTAAACTTTTCTTCTTCTACATTCTCATTTTCCCTTCTACGGAATACTGACTTGAGCGTCGGAGGGGCTTGTCGGGACTTCCCGGCACCCAGTAATCCATTTGTTTCTTTGTGATCTTGCAGACCCTCATCTCACCGGGGGCCACCAAGGTTGAGGTGGTATTTCCTTGGCTAGTGGGTTGACTGTCGTCGGTTTTTGACCGGAACAATTATAATTAGAACTCTAATTAAAATCAATTTTTAAATATCCTGAATATATATCTTTGTCACCATTATATCTATCATATAATATAATACAATAAGTGTAATTCATACTTAAATAATATTGGCTCGGTATTGGATAAAAATTTTTACTTCTTTTGAGGAGATGCAACATGTTCTTAGGCGACATCATAAGAATAGAGGACGGAAAACCAAGGCGTGCTACCTCGGCATCTCTAGCTTGATATACTATATATGGAAGGCACGAAATCGAAAGTGTTATCAAGGTATTATCTCAGATTTTGATTGGATTTTTCGCAAGGTATAGGTCCATGTGTATCGATTTGTAGATCTCAAGCCACGGTAGCATCTAAGTTGCCGGTGGCTTTGTTCCTGAGATAAAATTGGTTTTGTGAACTGTGGTGCTTTGTATGCCCATAGATGAGCATGTAAATGTTGTGATGTGTGGACATGTGAGACTATGATATCTAGGTGTTGGTGGTGTCATGAGTTTGATATAGTTTCTTGTGTGATGGATCATATATGTGTGCTCAAAGGTTGGTACTGTATAGGTTATGATGCTGATCTTTTGATTGTATATTTGAGGAATCTAACCTCTTTTATTTTATCTATATATAAACCATTTTTTAAAAAAAAATAATTCAATTAACAAAATTATTTATTAACTCATCTAAATCTTAGTAAAAAGGCCTAACTCCATTATAATATCCTAACTGTTCAAACATGGCTGTTGGCCCAGTATAGTTCTAGCTATTAAAATCCATATTGGTGACGGTAATTTTTTTAGATTAAAAAAAAAAGAAATCACACATTTCGACAATTAGTTAATTATTGTTTAGTAACATTCAACCAAGTATACAAACTGCTGATTTAAGCATTAATTCATACTTAAATAAAAACAGTTAGTTAACTGGACAGTGTGCAATCCGATGGGGATGCTTAAAAGGGAAAAGGATGATCCACCAGGCGAATCCAATCCAAGAGAAAGTGAAGAACACCTCGACAAGCAACAACACCTCTCTCTCTGCAACGATGAATCATCCTCCACCTTACTCTCTTTAATGGCTTCTATCACTTTTTCCTCTAATCTTCGTACCTCTTCTTTGCTCTCTGCTTCCTTTAAATTAGACACTATGTCGACACTATCCTCTAATCTTCAGAGAACCCTGAAGAAAGCATCATTTAAGGAGATAGTTAGCAATTCCAATCACAGTGTTTTTCTCTGTTGGATTGATGATGAGGCTGCTCAAATGCAGCAAGAACAACAGTCGCAGTGCCGGATCGATCTTGCCATCTCCTTTGCTCGATCGAGTGCGTCAGGGTTATGGGGATGCCACCCAAAGTATCTCTAAAGGAACAACTTTAATAACTCCATGATCCAAAAGCTTTTCGGTTCCAAATCCTTTTCTGGGCAGCCAATCCATAAACGCACGCACCATGACGAACAGTGTTGCAAAGTGACACGATTTAGCAACAGAATTCGCTACTGGGGAAGGAAGTAGCAGATAAAGTGTTTGTTACACTTGTTTTATCTCGAACAGGGAAAAGCAAAATGTGTCTGTCTGATGGATGGATCTGTCGCCCCTCTAGCACAATTACATAAGATGGAGCCACCATCTTCTTCCTGATTAGTCCTGATCTCTGCCATGGCTCTGGAGATGAAGAAGAACTCCTCAGGCCTTAGCAAATCATGCATACTCATAATTGGTAAGATCTCGATCGATCGATGGATGGATTTGTGATGAGTTTACTGATCATGGAGCATTGCAGTGGTGGCGAGCGTGGAGAGATTTGCCTACAAAGGAGTGGCCTCCAACCTGCTGAGCTATCTCACTCACCATGTGAAGATGAGCACCTCTTCCGCCGCCAAGAGCGTCAGCACTTGGAGCGGAGTCACTTCCATGCTTCCTCTCGCCAGTGCCATCCTCGCCGATTCCTACTGGGATCGCTACTCCACCATTACAGTCTCTTCCTTGCTCTACATCATGGTAAGAGAGAATGATCATGGCTCGATCGATCTCTCTTAAGTTACTGAAAACGTTTTTGTCTGTCGGTCGGCAGGGATTTGTGGGATTGACCTCGTGGGCGTTGCTGTGCGCATGGATGCCGACTTCATCTCTGTTCCTTCCACTCTGCTTGATTTCCTTAGGTCAAGGAGGATACAACCCTTCCCTGCAAGCGTTCGGAGCCGATCAGTTGGACGCAGAAGACGAGAGGAGCAAGGAGAAGAGCATGTTCTTCCAGTGGTGGTACTTCGGCATCTGCAGCGGCAGCCTCTTGGGCAACTCCATCATGTCCTACATCCAAGACACTTTTGGCTGGGGACTGGGGTTCGCCATCCCTACCTGTGCCATGGCCGTCTCGGTCGCTTGCTTCCTCTGCGCGTCGAGGTTTTACGTCCACAAGATCCCCGACCGGCCTACTGAAAGCATCGTCCGAGCTGCGAAGCTCGCGGTCGCGAAATTCAGATCGAGAAGCCTCATCAGTTTGAAAAATGACGCCGTGGAACTCGAGTAAGATCAGCTGATTGTTAGATTTTGCTTGATACATTTGTGATTGATTTGTGTTGTTGGAAGGTTACAAGCGAAACCTCTTGGATCGTCGTCTGATTGCACCGGCGGCGACGTCGCCGACGAACCGCCTGGCGTGGCTAAAACGATACTCAGACTCCTGCCGATTTGGACAATGCTTCTCATGTTCGCAGTGATCTTCCAGCAGCCGCTCACCTTCTTCACGAAGCAAGGCATGATGATGAAACACAGCATCGGGCAGCGGCGAATCGTGATCCCTCCGGCGATGCTCCAGAGCGCCATCACCATGTCCATCATCCTCATCATGCCTCTCTACGACAAGCTCATAATCCCCTTCCTCCACCTGCTCACCGGGAAAGAGAAGGGAATCAGTGTGCTCCAGAGGATCGGCATCGGGATGTGCCTCTCGGTGGTGGCGATGGTCGTCGCGGCCGTCGTCGAATCGAAACGGATCCGAATCCTGCAGCAAAGTGGAGGAGGGCGACACGAGGATCCTCTCCAGCTCGAATCGCAGCTGAGCATCTTTTGGCTGCTGCCGCAGTACATTCTCCTGGGAATTTCCGACGTGTTCACCGTCGTGGGGATGCAGGAGTTCTTCTACACGGAAGTTCCGGCGACGATGCGAACGATCGGAATCGCGCTGTACCTCAGCGTTTTCGGATTCGGAAGCTTCTTGAGTGCTCTTCTGATATCAGTTCTTGAATTTTTCAGTAACGCAAATGGGAAGAACCAAAGCTGGTTCTCTGATGATATCAGGGAAGCAAGGCTCGACAGCTACTACTGGTTCCTAGCTTCATCGAGCGCCATTAGCTTTCTTGCGTTTGCATACTTGTGTAGACACTACAGCAATATGAATTAATTCTTCCCAAAAATGATTCAGAAATCAAGAACATGCATGAACTGAGTTCCAATTAGTTTTTCTTTTTCATATTGAGATCTTCCCATCAAACAATGACACCATTAGAGACCAAATGATCGAAAGCAAATAAGCAATTAATCTGCGTAGGACGAGAATTAAATGCGTGATGCATGCGTTTTCCTCAAATTCCTGATACGTTCTTCTTCCCTTTGCACTTTGCCGAGTGGTTACTTTGCAAGTCTGGTTCATGGAGAAGCCATGACTGCATTTTAACTGAAAAAGAAAAACATAGACATCATTTTGAACTCAATAAACATGAAGCTTTACGAAGAATATTAAATTAAAATCGAACAAAACAAATTTTTTTAGATAAATTAAACGACCAAATTTTGTCAAAAAAAAAAACTGATTTATTTTAATAGTCAATTGAATAGTCGAGTGGTGGTGCCGTGGTGAGAGTAGTTGATTGATCTGACTCTAATTGACATCGGATGGAATAGCGATTATTTTAATTATAGATAATATTGAAATCGTTGATTTAACTGTGAACGTCGAAAATAATCTTTTAAAATATATTAATTTAAAATAATACTAAAAGATAGAAAAATAAATAATATTTGAAAACAAATGCTCTTGAATTACTCTGTGAACAAATTTTATAAAATTGATTAGCTCTCGAATTAATCAATTTTAAAAATTAGAAGTTAGATATAGCTCCCGGAGTATAGTTAAGTTGATTACGATAAAGTAGACTTACAGAAAAAGGCAAGGATTCGAATCTTGACGAAGTCGAGTAATACCGGCCAACTTACCTTCTCACAAATAATTGTTGATTCTATTTATTACAAAAGAGGTTAGATGCAGACTAAAAAAACAAATGCAACAAAAGATTTTATCAATATTCTGGCATCGTTGCGCTAGATCCAATGCCAAATTGATTTAATTGTTTTGTTAAAGTTTGGCAAACTAATTTCTTTTTTAAGAAAAAAATGAGCTGTGAAAATATTACAAAATCAATCATGGTATTTATTAGAAATAATGTGACAAGATTAGCTTAATTAAGACAGATAATAAACTAATATATCCACAATCAATCAGCAGAATATTTTTTAACAAATAACTGAAGAAAAAAACTCCTACCGTTGACTTGGAATTTATTAATTTTTAAAGATAAAAAAACGAATTTTAATTAGTTCGTTATGATCATTAATATGTCAAGACTGTAGCATTAAAGCGGTTAGATGGATCTAATCCATCGAAAATCTCTATAATTTATTAAATTTGATTTTTTTTTCATAAATAAATATTAAAATATCTAATAAAATTTTAAAATGTTAATTTTACGCTTACACATATTAACCAAAAATCAAAGTAATTGAAATAAAAAATTCGTAATTTTTATTAAAAAAAAAATATCATCATAAATTCATAATCCAATTTAAAAAATTCATTTGCAATCCGTACTTATCCATTTAGGTATGCTTTTGTAACGGATGATTTTGATATTCTGCGCGACTCCCTCGTACGTGCCCATGCGCGACATGTGATCCACCGTTTATCACGTGATCACGTGCCAGATCTGACCGTTCAAATATGGAAATGTACAGTGTTCCACCCCCTCGACCCCCGCCGCTTCCGGCCGCCCTCGTCGTGCCGTCCGGCCACCGCCGGCCGCCGACCCGGGCCCGATCGACGCGCCACTCGTCGGGGCGTCTGTCGACATCGGATTTCGGCTAGATTGTAGTCGGAATCCGGTGCAATTTGGCCAGAAACATGGCTGACACACATCGATTTCCGGCTAAATCGTGATCGGAGACCGACCGAGGAAGGATCGCCGTCGCACGTCGGTCCTTCCCCGGGCGGTCTCCGACCGTGATTTGGCCGAAATTCGATCGCGATTTGATCGAAAACGGCACGTGCCACTGCCGATCGCGTTCTGGCCAAATTGCATCGGATTCCGATCACAAACCGACCGAAATCCGCTATCAGCTGACGTGCCGACGAGTCGATCGTCGAGTCCGGCGGCCGGCGATGGCCGGACGGTGCAGCGAGGGTGGTCGGAAGCGACAGGAGTCGGCTATGTCGCGCACGGGATCACGTAACACGGATCGTGTAGAATATCAGATCTGTTATAATGGATTGTTCAAATGGACTGTATTAGAAAGGTGGTCCGAAAACAGTGAATTGACATTCACGTTACTTTTGTTTACTTCGGCGGAAAGAAGATTCTTTGCAACTTCTTTCGCTTTTCCTAGTACACATAAAATGAACATAATAAAATTTATACATCACAGAAAAATTATATGATTGGACGGATTAAATTAATTTGTCTTATCTTAATGTCCATTTCCATTTCATTAATTTCAAAATATTTCACATCGACACTAAGTCCGCTCCTATTGGTCGTGCCAGATGTCATTGTCGCCTCGCACGATCTCTCCAACTGTTACAACAGTTCCGTCCCGATATATGGTTTTACGTATCGGCCCCGTTATTGATAAGCAGTTCGGAATTCCGATTCCCAATCCCGACGCCGTTTCCAACTCCGCCGTTATTCTCGCTGACATGGAGTCGTTATCAGAGAGTAACGGCGTTACGGTGACGCCGTATAGCGCGCGCATATCGCTTCCCGACTTCCTCTGTATACAAAACCCCCGCCCCTTACTCAGCCGGAACTCTTTGCCGAAAAGGGCAAAATAAGCCCCAATTTCGCAGAAATCTCGTCGGAATCTCCAGCTCCGGCGGTGGAGCTACCTGGAAATCTTACTCCTTCGAGGCCCATCGTGCTCACCTCTTTCTCCGGGAGCTGAGTCGTTTTCCGGCGGGTCTCCGCCGGAAGGAAGTGGTGGTGAAGGCTTGTTTTTTTTCTTCGTCTTTGTTCTTGCGAGCGCGTCTTGCAAAGCCCTAGTTGTTGATGGGGTTTTCTCTCTACCCGATCAAGACTTCGACGCGTCTTCTGTGGAGTACTAGCTTCTTCCGTCATAAGACCATCTGCATCATCGCCTTCTTCTTCTTCTTCTAAATCGATCTGGATCCCCTTTCATTCGATCTCCGATAGATCGAGAACTGAGGGAGAAGAGTAAATAGGTTTAGTAGCTAGAAGCGAGGAAATAGGGAGGGATACGCACTTGGGAACTTAGATCCCACGGCCGATCGCTCCCGATTCAAGGTAAGAAAATGAGTTCCCGCCGTCTGATCTTCGATTCGTCTTCCTCTTCCACCTCCCGCGGCCGCTTGATCTTCTTGAGCAGCTCGAGCTCGGTCTTTTCAGGTACTGGTTATGACCTCTTGTTGATTTTTGGATTGGGGTTCCAATACATGGTTTATCAGCTAGCGTGTTATGTTGGAATCACAAGAGGTGAGATCGGTGGTGATGTGCGCAGGGGACGATGCTAGCAAGAGGCCACGGTTTTTCACGTCGCCGGACGAGATCTACGAGGAGTATTACGAGGAGCTCCAGCCGGAGAAGAAGCGCCGCCTCACTTCGGAGCAGGTACGCACGAAGCAAACACAACCTGTATCATTGTACCTAACTGCCTTGTCATCGGTACGCACCGTGGGTCCAACATGTGGCGGCCCATAATTGCATGTCCATTGCAAATTGCATTCCTGAATCTGCTTTATGTACGTTGCACCAAAGGTCTTTCTGGTTTCCGTTGTCATCTAGCCATCGATAGAGGGGAAGAGGACAAAATCATCGAGACAAATTGTTTGCCGACTCAACAAGAAACTAGAAAAACGTTACTTTTGCTGGTAGTAAGTTGATTCGAGCTTAGTTCCTTGTTAGTTGTTACTATGAAAGTTATAATAAACCTCAATTGTTTGAAATTCGTTGCTGATTTTCCTTGTTACGCGATCTTTCAATGTTATTTAACTTGTGAAAGAGAAATCCTTTAGTGCTTTGCTTGCCTCCACCTCTGAAATTTATACATCAATTTCAATTAATTGAAGTGGTCCTATTAGTATGAGTTTTTCACGATCTGAAACTATAGTGTCTTCTTCTCTGAAATTGATGGAGCAAGTGATTTTCTTGGACAAAAATATAATTTTTATGAGACTGGGAAATTGTTTTGGGTGATTGATTGTGAAGATATGGCGGAATTGATTACTTTTACTTCAAATTAGGCTATAACAATTAGTTTTGCTTGAATACAGATCAAGAGTGATATAGTTTTGAATTAACAAATAGATACGCATGTTGGAGCGGAGCTTCGAGGAGGAGAACAAGCTGGAGCCGGAGCGCAAGAGCGAGCTTGCTAAGAAATTAGGGCTACAGCCGAGGCAGGTGGCGGTGTGGTTCCAGAACCGTCGTGCCCGGTGGAAGAACAAGCAGGTGGAGCATGACTACGATCGTCTGAAGGCCTCTTATGATGCGCTCGTCCTCGACCATGATGCCGTTCGCAAGGACAACGATCGCTTGCGTTGTCAGGTGAACCATTCCTCTCTCGCATCAGTTTCAGTTCATTCAGCTTGTACTTTACAACTTGTTAACATGTTTGCTTAAATTGTTAATTTCATTGGTAAATTCATGAGAGACAAGGTCAAACCACTATAATGATCACAAATCAAATCATACATCATTCGTTATGGCCTTATTTTGTCAACTTAGAAACTTTTTTTTTAATCTTTTTTGGTAGGTAGAAAATGGATGCCTGGTCAACTGATTGGTTGCTCCGCCCTAAGTTCTGTATATACACGGCAACAAGTATGAAATTTAGAAACAGTAGGACTCGTCACCATATTTGGTAACTAAAAAAAATCTAGGATTTAGTCAAGGTCATAACTTATTATCTAGTGATGATAATTTATTCTGTTGACACTGTATTTGAAAATAGAAAAAAGTCGACTTGTCATATTATTGAATTAGCAAATAATAGTGAATCACAAAATTCAATATCCCAAAAGAAATGGCTGGCACTTCCATCTTCTGTATTTAATGTGTGAATGTTGGATCTACTCTTGATGGTCTAATTCCAGCTTCACCCCTGTTGATCATTAGTTAGAGACAAAAATCCTTGGTGCTCGATTTTGTCTAAAACGACTTTCCAATTGCTGATCTGGACACTTGGCAAACAAAAATCTATCTTTTCCTCATTGCTTGATTGAGCAGAGCTCTATCTTCCTTTGGATTTAGGATGACTTTTTGATCTATTTGACGGGACTCGGCATCAATCTTGTTGATTATAGTGTCCTCTAGGGATAAAATATCGATATGTGCTCTGGGGACATAGTTGAGTTGGTTACTACGGGACAGACTTACTGAAGTGGGCAAGGGTCGAATCTCGACGAAGCCAAGGTAATGCTCTTCCTCGTAGTGGTTAATTGTAGCTTTCCGATTTAACTTCTCACAGCTGGTCATGGGACCGTTGGGGTGGCATATTCCCCCTTTTACTTAAGAAAAGATAAAATATCACCTCTCTGAAAGGGGAAATAAAGACCCACCACCAGTGACATAACATACCTAAGTTGAATTCTTTTAAACTGAGAATACAAATCCCTCCCAAGCTAGTCACTCGACTCACAGAGGACCAAGCTGCTAAGTTGCAAATCATAGAGACTCTCCTTTGATGCTAAAAGAAACCTGGGCCAGATGCAATCTGGTCGATCTTGTACCCAGTAGGCCTAAAGTAAACTAAGCACCAATAGCATAGCACCTTGGAGCAAGAGGATGTGCTCCAAAGCCTCTCAACTGTAATTGTCAAAAGTCTACTCTCAATTCAGTTAATTATGCTTCCAATGATTAGTCGAACTAACAAAAAGGAAATTTCGATGATATATAGACATTTTTCATCTCGCATAACTTGCAGGTGAACTTTCTGCTGGAAAAGTTGCAAGCCAATGATCAGCAAGGGGCATCTGGAGTCACCGTGCTGTCGCCTGATGATCAGGCGGCATTGGGTGCTGATCCGATGGCCCTGAATATCCAGAAGAAGGTGGACGACCTCCTGAGCACGGGAAGTGGTGCACACGCTGTGGCGGCAGCCATGGGAGAGCCTCATCTCTTCGTGGAAGAGCCCTTCCTCCCAGAAAGCGACCACCCTGTTGGACTGTCAGACGCTGGCACCCACTCTGAGGACGACATTAGCAATGAGGGCTGCAACTACTATCCCGATGGCGTCTTTACAAATCATCAGCAACTGCAACAGCAAGAAGTGCAGTTGAATGAATGGCTGGATTGCGTGGAAAGCATTTTCTTCCACTAGGAAATACGATCGTATTCAGTCATGATTACTGTCGATAAGTCGATCGGTGTTGGACGTGTGTAATAATAGCTGTAGTACAATGCGTGGGGATCGTTATATGTTTGGACTGCATGCAACTCAGTGCATAAGACTTGTAGTTTGGCTGGTTGTGTTGAACATTTGTCCTAATAAGGTTGCTTTGCCACTGTTGGTTACTGATTGTTGTCCATTATGATTTACAATCTTTGTTCTTTTGTCAAATTGGTTAGAGTGGATTCATCAATTAGTTGTTACAAAGAATCTGAAGGAACAAAAGCATACTTTCTTCTATTGAGAATTAGTGAAACCACATTCAAAACAAGGAGGATAGAAATCAAATGCAGCATCTGATATGGATTTGGCACATTAACTAAATTAGCCAACAGAAAGAAATATAACAGACATATGAAGTTCATGTATCCCTACTACTTCTAATCCATGACAAGTACCCAGCAGGCGAACTAGTATCCAAAGACACTGGGAGTTTTCCTTTATTGTTAGTCCACTGCCAGATTTTTGACTCTGAGAAACTCTCACCTCTACTTCCTAAACCCAGTTTATTCCTCTCTAAAACCTTCATGATGTCTGTATGATTCTCATTCAGTCGCCTGGATCCCTTCGCATAGCCATTCGCGGCATGTACGCTGTTTAGAGAAACTTGGAGATTCGTATCGACGACCACATACTGATAAGAGCCCATGGAAAAGCACCTCCTGGTAGCATTGCTGCTGGTCTCTCCTTCCTCCGTCCCTACGGTGCCAACAGCAATGGCACCACCATCAACAATACCTCTAGTGCCAAAGTTCTTGAATTTTCCTAGCCTCACTGAAAACACCCTCTTTTCCATATTGGTATCAGGGGCTTCTGATTCTTGTGGAAATCCATCCTCTTCCCCTGGCAACTCAAAATCAAAAATTGGGTTTTCGATCGGGAGGCTGGGCGCGAAGAGTGCCCCTCGGCACAATGGGCAAGTAGAATTAGACAGTAGCCAAGTGTCTATGCAGTTGATGTGGAAAGCATGGCCACACATCGGCAAAAGCCTGAGCTTGTCTTCCTGAGCAAATTCACAGAGGCATACGGCACAATCAAATGGCTCCTTGGAGCCAATGATCTCCCTGCAGAAAAAGACTGGCAGTGCATCAATGTAGGCCTGGTCAAGGCCTGAGTCATGGAGGTGGAAGAGTTGCCGGAGCTGCCGCTGGAGTGCATCGGATCCAGCGACTTCTGTGCCGTCTGGTTGCCCGCTCGAGTGCTGGAAGGAGCTGGGGAAAGGGTGCTTCTTGATGACGAATTTCAACAGGAGGTGGAGAAGACCAGCAATGAAGAATACAAGGGCGACGATGACTATGATGAAGAGGAGTACTGGGCTTATCCTACTGTCCGGTGAAGATGGTGCCGGTGAGGATTCCGATGATGCAACTGGCAGTGAATCTCTCAGAAAGGCACTGAGATGCGAAGATTGGTTCTTGGCTTCAGAGACGAGATCAGGAGCTCTTATTGATCTATGGGAGACAGGCATTCTCCTTCCCCAATCTTGGACCAAATCCAAGTCATTTCACCACTTTCTCGAGACTAGAAAGACCATAACCTGTTGAAATCAGAAGGTAATTCATAAACCAAAACTCCAATAACCAAATTCACAAAATTAGGAAAGAAAAAGAGAGAGAAGGGAATTCGGAAAGGAGTCGAAAGCGGATCCGCTCCTTCATCGAAAGAAAAAGGCACTATTTTGTTGTAAAGTAGCCCAATCGATCGAAAGGAAAACAAAAACAAAATTTTTGCAAGCAAACAAAGCACGAAAGATTAAGCACTTTCGAACCTTTCGAGGTCAGATCCAGTCACGGCATCCGAAGAACGAACCCCCGGTCGCTGCTACTCCAGGAGAAGAAAAAAAAAAATTCAAACTATCGCTGCCGCAACTCCGCGAGGAAGGCGAGATCCGGGGAGGCAAAGGACCAAACTTGGATGCGAGAGTAACCTCCAGATTGGCTTCTATTGCATCACGCGGTGGAAGGAACAGATTTGCTTAGGGTTGCAGATTGTCTTCTGCGCCTCGCGTCGCGTCGCGTTGATCTCCACCGGCTCCTTTTTGGATTCAGAAAAGAACAGCTGTCTCTCTCTGATTGGCATTTTCCAAATCTTTCCTGCGCAGTTTTGGAAATGGCCCCACAAATTTTATTTATCGTTATTAAGGGCCTATTTTGATAAACATGCTCGAGCATCAATTTGCCTGTCTTTTTGTTAACAAGCCTAAAAGTTGTGTTTTGCAACATGAACTTTTCATGCTTCTCTTTAAATTTTCTAGCTATAAGAACAAATAACTCCAATTGCCGATTTCGATTTCAAACGCTAAAAAAATTGGCTACATAATAGTGAACTCGAGCTCGCTTAGCCCATCGCAATAGACGAACAATTTATCGGCCAAATTAATTAATTTTTTATCAAAAGAATACCTGCATCCCTTGTAAAATGATATAACTATCCTCTAGTATTATTTTCATCATTTCTCCCATCTAAATCGAATGCTTTGTAGCAGCTACGATTTCGTAACTATACATCAGAGCTGTCACATAGTGTAACAATTACGATTTTTTAACTGTTACATAGTTGTAGCAGATATGAAATCTTAATTGCTACAATATATTTTTTTAAGATTAAAATTGTTTGAAATCTTCTAAAATGATTTAAACGATATTTTTTAGCCTGAAATTGGGCCATTACGAGTTCCACCCTGTAATCAATTGTAGATCTTTAAACGAGATTGATTTGATATATTATGTGTCCTGTGGTTTAATTCGAGTTAAAAGTTATACTCTCTTAAAATTTAAGAATTAACATCTACGAAACTGTAGCCGGTACAACGTAAATGTTAAACCACTTTGAAATATCATAACTTTTAACTCGGATTGAACCACACGATGCATAATATATCAAATCCAAGCTCGTTCAAAAATCTACAAATGATTATTAGATGGAATCCATAATAATCCAATTTCAGGTCTAAAAAAAATTATTTAAAGCTTTTTTTAGGTTTTAAATAATTTATCTTAAAAAAATCATATTATAGCAGCTATGATTTGTAGTTGCTACAATTGTATAACAGCTACGGTTTTGTAGTTGTTATAATACGTCCGACCAGTTCAAAAATTAGGTGGGAGATATAAGTAGGATAATAATGAGAATCATATTGAATGACAATTATGTCTTTTACAAATAAACTCCTTTTAACTTTTACCCATATTTTTTTAATAATAATTTCTTTTTCTCCTTTGGCCTAATTTTAGAACAAATAGAACATAAAACTAAACTAACTCATATAAATTGAAAAGCAAAACTCACAATATGATTAAAAAACATATTTGATGCGACAAAAATGAACTAATATCACAAATTTTGAGAAATGCTAAATGATCCAAATACATTATTTACCCCGTTTAGACACCAAAACAATCCAAAATTCATAGCCGAATTCGATCTACTGGAGCTGGACATGAGTGCCTGTGGACTGCCACTGCAGACAATTATGGGATGGAATCTCTCACCAACCTATTAATGTGCAAGAAATTGAATTGTAGGGCCAGGGGAGCAGCTATCCAGTTCATCACCAACACACACAATCATTGAGCTGTAGTGAGAGTGAGTTGTGATTGTGAATCTGAATTTGAGAATTCTCCTGCAGAATGATGATCTTAGAGTTTTTTTTAATGTTAATGATTAGTAAATGAAACCATAAGAATGAAAAATTCCCCTATTAGTAATGATATCAGCAGCAGAGATTCTTCTTACTCAATAATTCTTTAATGATAGCTAAACTAAAAGAGACAAACTAAAAGTATTCCTTTGAAGAGACCAAAAATTCTGATAAAACAAACTGAAAGTAAAAGACTCTATAACCTAAAAGTTAGTTTCAATTCCTAGCCAGTCACAGTAGTGTTGATTATGAGAGGAACTTTCAGTTCCTGATCTTTAAACATCTCGTCCAATTTTTCGCTAATCACTACAAGGCATGAATGTTTCAGTTTCATTTCTTATCAGGTAATCACTAATGGAAAATTGTTTAAGTTTGATGTAGTTTCAGTTCCACACTTCCAAGTAATCAACTAACAAGTTTCTTATTTCTATAGAATTGCAATTAGTTGTTAAGAGTTTTTATGTCTACCATCTGAACACATGAAGCATTTGGCACCTTGGATTTAATTCCTTGTAGCATCACTTCATAAAAGCACTGGACTAGAATACGATACTATCGATAGATCATGATGCATCTATAGCAAGCAACATTTTTCTAGTTGAGTATCAATAACAAGAAAGACTAGTAGGAACTGCTATACAACACTGTGTAATGGTCGCGACCCAAGTCTACTTGATTCGGGCCAGGCTTAAAGGCTAAACTTAGATTTGTTGTTGGTTCAGACTTCAGACTGAGAATAGCCCAAGAAGAATCTTCTTAACTTGAGGATATTATGATCATTTGGTCATAAATTAACAATCTTGAGTTAATTTGATCAGAGTGATTTTACTAGTTGGATTAGATTGCCCTCTCATTTACGATCTAATCGAGTCAGAGCTGTCGGGCCGGTCGGATTCTGAAAACACTAACTAAAGAGGCTAAAAGCCACTGAAAGTCGATCTTCAAATCACATTGTCCTCCTCTGTGCCAGCATAATGTGCTGTTTGCCATTGTAGAATCATGAATCATCACTTCTAACTATTACCTGATGCTTCTTCAGTCAAATCCAAGCAGGAACCAATCAAGTAGGTATCCATACGTAAGACTGCATCATCCAACATTTCTTCAATTTAGTCCAATAAATAGAGTTCTTATAAAGCTTAATTTAATCTTCTGATGAAGAAAGAAAAGTTGCTTTTATGTATCTGTAGATATCATAACATAATCCTGGCTAACTTTACATGGCCTTTGCCATCATTTGGTATCCAATTGCTTTCATCACTAGCAATGGACTTGGTGTGTTGCCATCTACCAGTCTTCTGAACTTGCCATTCCCCACAGCCATCAAACTGTCTTCTCCATTTGCACACCATCATCATGCCAGAAATTTTTAGGGGGAAAAAAACTGAAAAGCTAAAAGAAAAGAGCAGTGATGAGGGATAATGATGATTATGCCCTGTTAGGAGAGTGAGTGGCACTGGGTCTTTGGCTTTTGGGCTTACTCTTGGGATTCCCTGCATGCTTGATGGACAAAGAGACTGCAGAACGCAGTGGAGGATATATATAGCAAAGCAAAACAAAGCATTAACATCTCTCTCTCTCTTTTTTCAAGAACATGAGAATGAAAAAAAAAACTACTCTTCTTTCACTAATTTGGAAACATGTCAGGCACGAGGGAATCTAACAGGGTTGGGTTCCTTCTCATTCTCTACCAACTTCCCTGGTTGTAAGTGTTCCCCATTGATAAGGAGCTTAGAAGCACACTGGAGTCCCCGGGGCAATGGTGCAACGGTAGACATCCGGGTTGTGACCAAGGGACCCGCGGTTCGATTCCCAGCTACGGCGTATTTGCAGGAATTTTCCTCCAAATGGGAAACGCAATCAAAAGATGCTGGGCATCTGGATTGACCGCCGTATGCGCTTCCCGATTTACCCTGATGGTCGGTGGGAAACTTCCATGGGACCGGGCCGACCACCCCCAGAGATGTGACTACTGGGATTATCATTTTTTTTAGAAGCACACTGGACATGACTAAAGAGGACAGAGACAGATAACCTTAATTTTCTTCTTTTCCTCCTCAAAGGACTCTTCTTCTCCTCTTCCAAAGATAGATATTTATCCAAAAAAACATACATTATCTATTTTAAATTTTTTATATCCTAACTTTTAAGTGCAATATTGATAGAATTTTATAATTTTTTATCCAAAACATAAATAAGGTTGAGAATTTGAAAAAGACAAAGAAGATACAATTTTTCTCATAGACTTTTATTGACAGCAAATAGTTTATTAAATATGCACTAATTCAGTAATTCCATAATAGATAATGAAGATTAACCCACTAACTCCATAACACATACAGTAACACACTAACTCCTTAATTAGATTAGCATCCACTAATTAACCTTTAATCGTCGAACATGCTCCAGACCACTAATAACTCTTTAACTAAACAGGCCATGCTATTGAGTTGCAGACTGTCTTCCAACCATGGCTTCTCTTCACTCGGCTGTCTCCTTTGAGTTGCAACGACAGAGCATCCGGCATTTCCTGCAAGTAAATGAGACAAGGAGAGGGAAGCTTATGCACACCTTCAATTCTCGCCAGACCTCCGCAGCGGCAAAGATGCAACGCACACAGGCTCGGCAAAGCATCTTCCTCCACCTCCAACTCACGCAGACACTGAAGCGCCTCGATGTTGAGTGATTTCAGGCGCCGAAACTGTTGCGCGACGAAGCAGAGACGGCTCCCGTCGTACGCCCTTCGAAGCGTCAAGTGCAATAAATTGTCTAATTCCCCGAGAAGAGGAAGGGGATTCGACTCTTCATCGCCCAGTTGAGAATCAATCAAGTAGAGGTGTGTGAGGCTAGTTAGGACGCCGAACCACGTTGGGAGCTTCTTCATGCGTCCATCCACTACGAGCTTCTGGAGTTGAGGAGGCGGCGAAGACAGTGATTCCAACATCAGTGCGTCGGCCGGTGCAGCTTTTATACTGAGGGAGAGAAGTTCCTGCATCACGCTTAAGGACTTGCAAAGATCAGACCCCTGTTTTTCTTCAAGGTTCGCAAGTCCGAGACGCCTGAGATGGATCAGTGCTGCCATGTCCTCGATGATTGAAGAATCTACTTGGACTGTTTTCAGAGTCAACAAGCCTTTCAGTTGCCACACCCACGAATGATCTGTGACGAAATCAATTAGGACGACGTCCTTGGTGTGGAGCCTCGGTTGGTCCATTAGCAGGTGCCGCAGTCTCGTAAGCTTTCTGATCCTTCGGGGAATGTATGCAACTCTCGTTCCCTTCACATCCAAGGTCTCGAGCATCTGTAGTTTGTCGATGTGCTTGGGGAGGTTTTCCACATTAGTTCGCCTCAAGCTCAAGTACCTCAAATTAAATAGATCAGCCACTTCATCTGGGACACGGGCGATAGGAAGATCCCTCAATTCCAATACCTTCAAGAGCATGAAATTGGGGGACATTTTCACAAAAGAAGCAGCAGAGTCCTCGTCACCTGAAAAGAAGAACAAAGATCGAAGGCGGGAGACGACGTTGTCTCCCACTGTTGTCTTTTTGCCTTTTGGAAGGGAAACAGGGGATTCCTTGATGCTCTTCTGGATAGATAGGCGACGTGTGGTGTCATCTACTGCAGTTCTTTGCTCGTCTAATACGGTGAAGAGCTTATCTCTGGTTGCAGCGAGTGATATTTCTCTCATCAAGACATGGACTCGACAAGCTTTTGTTCTTCCCATTTCATCTGCAACTGCTACTTGAATAAGGTTAGCTCTGACCAGCTCATCCAAGTAATCCTCTGCGATTTCCTCCATTGTCATTCCTTGTGTTTCCTCCACGAATTCTTCTGCCACCCACAACCTTATTAGCCAATTTTTCTTGATAAGGTAGTTGTCGGGGAAGATGCTACAGCAATACAGGTAGCACAGCTTGAGATTGGATGGTAGACCAGCAAAGTCGAGCATCAAAACACGAGACATGGTGGCGAGTTTCTCATTGTCGTAGAACTTTGCGCCCATGCTATTGTAGAATTGCTTCCAGGTTAAAGTTGTTCGATCTCTGGTTGACATGACGCTTCCAAGTGTCACAATAGCTAAGGGCAACCCTCCACACTTTGCCACAATCTTCCGAGCCCAATCCTCCAAATCCTTCGGGCAAGGGTTTGATCGGAAAGCCTTGTTGCAGAAAAGAGACCAAGCTTCTTTCTCCGGCAGAAGTTGGAGGTTCAAGACGTACCTCTCCTCAGTCGAGAGGGAGGATGCTATCCGGCGGTCTCTGGTTGTCAGGAGAACCCTGCTTCCTGGGGCGCCATTCTGTAGCAGGAAGTGAGAAAGTTCGTCGCATGCATTTCTGCTGCTCACGCCATCTAGGACGATCACATACCTCTTGCCATGAAGGGAGTTTTGTAGCAAGGTTACCAGATCTTCCCTGCTTCTGTTGTGCAGATTGTCGTCTGGGCCGACGGCATGGTCGTCCACTTGCCTTATGATGCTTCCCATAAGCTGGTCGAGGCTGCAAGATCTGGACATGGAAACCCAAGCAGAGCAATCAAAGCACTCCTTGATTCCTGATTTGTTGTAGACTTTCATCGCGAGGGCTGTCTTGCCCAGACCGCCCATGCCGCAAATGGAGATCGCTATGTTCCTCAGAATGTCGACGTTGGTCTCGTGCAGGAGCCACCCAGTTAACATGTCTTCGTGTTTCTCCACCCCTACGAGCTCATCGTCGACGCTGTGGCTCTGAGGGAACTGCCACGGATCACGAAGCGTTGCATCGTCTTCCCGGGGCGCCATTTTTTGACCTTGATATCGCTTCCTTCTCTCTGGAATTTCATGTTTAAATTCCTTCTTGATATTCTCCAAATGGGTGGCCATGTAGTTCTGAGCTATCGATCTCCAGGATTTATCCCAGACTTGGCCGCGTCCGCAGTAGACCATTTGCTCAAACATGTCCTCCACCTTCCACGACGTTTCTTGCACCTGCTCTGCCCAAGCGGTGAGAGCGCCGCCGGGTGTGTTTTGCTCCACCTCTCTTAGAAATGAGTGCATACTCTTCAGCTCCTTGCGCAACTCTTCCAGTTCATACTCGATATCGATTTCGGAGCCTCCGACGTCTTTGATAGCTCGTTGGAACCCGAGGGAGGACCAATTGGCCAGCGTATTCGCCAAGTAGCCTTCTAAAACGGACACTGCGGAATCGGTCAGAGAATCCATTTTATTTATCTGCGCTCTCGTTCAGCTCGATCTCTGCAACAAGTTTCTCTAATTAACTCTAGCTCAGATATCCACCAAAAGATTTAATACAAATTTATAGTTTTCTTCTTTGAAGATAGATATAGATCAAATGAAGAAAACTAGGAGAAATTTTCAAACTATATATTGCTTTGTAAAGTAGTTTGTGGTTTAGAAATCATAAAATTACAATGCCCTGAGATGTAAAAGAACATTTTTGAGTGTTTCATATATGAAGGAACTCCAAAAAAATTGCTTTAAAAGTTCATTATGATATGGGGAGGTCGAATCTTTCAACATATTTGATAAGTAGCAAGTAACTCACTAAAATGTTCATATGTCTTTGTTATATCTTAAATTTTTTAAAAAAGAGACTTAGTTATAAATTTTAAAAATTGGTTGGATCTTTATAAAAAATATAAATAAAGGGTTTGAACCTGACTTTTGTTTTTCTTCCTTTCTTTAAAACCTCTATAACCCTAAATCTTAATATCTCCAGAAATAATTTCTTTTCTCACCCTCAAACTCCTTACTCCGCCATTGTCATCCTTGCTTCCTGTCGTCATCGCCGTCGCCGTCCTTGCTTCCTGTCATCGTCGTCATCGTTGCCGTTGCATGTTATCGCAGCACCGCCAACATTTCATAGCATCAAACATGATGAGATATTTAATTGAGGTGGAGTTTTCTTACTTGATCTCTTTAGATCTCTTTTCCTATATGAATAAACAATTTAATTGGATCCCTTTATCTTGATCATTCTATGGATTCGGAACTCAACCAACAATCCAAATTCTCTTAGCTCTTCGTGTTGTTACTTTCTTTGATATTATAGAATGAAAATCAATTATCTGTAGCATACAAACTATTGTTGATTTTATTCGGATTCCAACCTATGAAAATATTATTCTTTTATTCTTGTTTGGTCTAAGATGTTATTTCACATGCAGCTTTTTATTATAAATCAATTTAAGTTTTTTTCTTGATAATAAATATCACTAATTTCATTCCGTTAGAAAATAATAATATGTTGTATGTTTCTATATATATTCTTATGGTTATGATCTATTGTTGTTTGTCCATAAATTTGATCATGAAAGGAAAAAAAAAAAAGAATAACCTGAATGATTACAAGGAAATAAATAGTAGATGAATATCAAAAATGAATTTTGTTCATGAAATTCTTATAACTGAAGTAAGTCATATAATCATACGAGAGAGCTTCGGCTCAATACTCGTAAGAAGATATATAACTTTTCAACTAAGTTAATAAAGAATTAAGTAATTTTCTATACATATAGAACGCTTTACTTCACAGCCTGAAAGGAGCCTTCGAATCGTTCTACGTGTACATAAATTTCGATCAAATTGAGATAAAATTTTTCTCACAGGGTGGATTGCAGGTCATTCATCATATTTTTGTTATGTGAGGTATTTTTTGGGTGGACTGCGGATCGTTCACTCTATGTATGTGTTTGTATATATGCATTCACATATATAATGTATTATATATTAAGGTGGATTGCGGGTTGTTCACTCCTTACATATTCGATACATCTTTCTTGAGTAAATTGTGGGTCATTCACTCGAGCTATGTATGCATAAATGCATACTTACGATGCAATTTTATTATGAGTGGATTGCAGGTCATTCACTCGGTTATACGATGCATCTTTTTCAAGTGAGTTGCAGGTCGCTCACTTTGATATTTTTTTATTTATACATAATGTGTTTGTATTAAGTGGAATGTAGGTCGTTCTCTTTTTCCTAAATGACATATTCCAAATAAGTAGATTGTATGTCATTTACTAACTCAAAAAATCATATTGAGTAGTCAAATAAAATAAGACAATAATGAGAATTGAGAATATTAATTAAAAAGAAAATAAAAGATAAATGACATAGAAAAGATAAATAATAATAGATGGTGTTGCCCTCTTTAAGTTTATTTCATTTGCAGCTACTTATACATTTTATTGTTTCGGTATTGTTCATTTCATTATCTGCACGAGGTTAGTTGTTAGTCATGTCATGACATAGTAGATTCAGATTTTGGGATCGAACAGTGTCTACATCATTGAATAAAGTATTGCATATTTATATTTATACAGTTTGTGTATCCTTGTTGGGTTATTTATAGATTTTGATACAGGAATGAATATTATCCAAGAAAGGAGGCTAACTTCCATATAGGGATGGAGGTCTCGGGATGTGATATCTTCTCTAGCTATTAATGTTCTTACCATCTTTAACAAATTAATACACTAAAAATTAAAAGGGCACTCTTTATTATCATTTTCATAAAAAATATATATTGATTTTTTTAAAATGTCAAAACAATGTTTTAACATATTTCTCATATAAAAATACCCTTAGTCAAATATTTTCATAGCATCTATCTATGATGTAGTTGATACAATATAAAGCAAAATTACTACATATAGAACACTTTTTTAACAATTTTTTTTTATCAATTTAGTAAAAAAAAAAATTTAAACTCGATCAAAATTATTGTAGCAAAAATACTATATATATAGTTGCTATAACAGTGTATTGATTATGTCATAATTGTTATAAGGCACTATTTTTATTTTTACCCAATTTAATACACTGAGAGTTTCCATTTGTGATCATCTGAAGTGCTTTTGTAAATGGAGTCTTGATTTCTTGACAGTATTCATGTAAGAATTCACATAAATTTTCATTAATGAATATAAATAAGAGGAAAATCTTCCTAAGACATAAATTGTTGACGAGCAATAATGAGTATAACTTAACGTACCTTCACTACTTAAGACTTTTCGGCTTCGATTGCCTTCTGTCTTAACTCTCGATACTCGATACTTCCTTTCCTCTTGCTTCCTCTGTTTATAGATGGTGATGGAGAAGGATTGCTAACAACTTCATACACATAATTAAACCGTTGACTGACTCTCAACCAATGGGGCTATGCTATGCCTGGGTCTTTAGATATTTTTTATAGAAAAAGAGTTGACCTACAAGGAGTCAATTAGCAATGTCTCAAGCAACTAAAAATAAAAGACGAATTTGTTTTCCATTCTTCTGATAATCTTGTGCATATTAAATGGCTCTTATACCAAGTCGTTCCTCCACTTGTTGTGTGTCTGTAATAAATAGGTTATTATACACACATCATCCTCTGGTTTAGATTCAAACTGAAATGGATTGCATAGGTGGAATAGTTCAAGAGAATCAAGTGAGGTTGCTTTCTGCACTCATTTTTCTTCTTAAATGAAAACATCATTTTGGTTGGTTGCTGAAGCTCTTAAATCGCCATTTGTTTTTTCCATTTCTCCCTTGTAGTCGTATCTTGTCCCTCCCAAGTGGGTGCTCCCGTGTCTGAATCAAGAGGATCAGACACAAAGCAGAAAGTCCTAGTTGCGGCTAGGCAGGAAGTCCTAGTAAGTCGGATGGACCGAGGGGCAGGAAGTCCTGATGGATCGAGGATTCGAACATCAAACGGAGGCTTTCTGTTTGAGAGGGGTCTGTGGTCCTTTGTTTGAGGGGGGATTGTTGGTGCAAACATAGTCCCATATCTAAAACACATGAAAAAGATCATGGAAGATATCTCCATTAATACGAAGCCTTTTGGGAAGAGCCCAATAACAAAATCATGAGGGTTTAGGTCCAAAGTGGTCAATATCATATCATTGTAGAGATATTTTGATTCATCGGTTCTAACAAGATATAGGTAGGATAATAATGAGAACCATATTGAATGACAATTATGTCATTTTACAAGAGAGTAAGATTTTATTTTCATAAAAAAGTCAACTCCTTTTTAACTTTTACTCATTTTTTAAAATATTAATTTCTTTTTTTCTTTGGGCCTAATTTTAGAACAAATAGAACATAAAACTAAACTAACTCATATAAATTGAAAAACAAAACTCACAATATGATTAAAAAACATATTTGATGCGACAAAAATGAACTAATATCACAAATTTTGAGAAATGCTAAATGATCCAAATACATTATTTACCCGTTTAGACACCAAAACAATCCAAAATTCATAGCCGAATTCGACCTACGTACTGGAGCTGGAAATGAGTGCCTGTGGACTGCCACTGCAGACAATTATGGGATGGAATCTCTCACCAACCTATTAATGTGCGAAATTGAATTGTAGGGCCAGGGGAGCAGCTATCCAGTTCATCACCAACACACACAATCATTGAGCTGTAGTGAGAGTGAGTTGTGATTGTGAATCTGAATTTGAGAATTCTCCTGCAGAATGATGATCTTAGAGTTTTTTTTTAATGTTAATGATTAGTAAGTGAAACCATAAGAATGAAAAATTCCCCTATTAGGAATGATATCAGCAGGATTCTCAGCAAAATATCACCAGAGATTCTTCTGTTGGCGATCTGGATCTCCGTCCTGCGTTCCGAATTCTATCCGCTCCGAAAAGCATAGAACCCCACCGGACAAAAATTTCTATCCCGCCTGGATCAATTGACAAAGTCTACAAAAGACCAAGTCAATCGATCCTTCAGGATCGCCGATTCCTAAATTATTATCTACGGTTTACAATACTAGTTCTAGTAAAATTAAAAACTGCGGAAATAAAATTTTACCTGAACCTTTTTAAACAACCTCGCTGCCTTCCGCTGTATTCCTATCTCCTTGTTGGACGTTGGGTGGACAACGATCCTCCAGGACCAAAGGAACTGCAACCTCTGGATGATGAAGCCTTGGATCACGTCTCTTCTTCTTGCTGCAACTTCGCCTTGTCTCGTTCCCTTGCTTAGATCCGGCCACCACCTTGGACAAGGAGGTTCGGCCACCTCAAGAGAAGAAGAAGAAGGGGCGGTGGAAGAAGAGAAAAAAGAAAAAGAGAAGGAGAAGGAAGAAGGGGCGGCGGCACCAAGGGGAAAGAGGAAGAGAGGCTTTCGAATCGTTTCGATCTCTCTTCTCTTGTTCTGTTCATCTTCTGCCGCCCACCCCTTGCCCTCTTTTATAGCTTCACGCCCAAGACCATGCACCCTTTGTCAATTCTTTAAGAATTATTCCAATTTGGATTAATTCAATGAACCAATTTCAAATTATAGAAACATCTTAAATTTAAACTCTTGGATTAGATTGTTTGGTTTCCAACCGTTAGATCTTTTTGGAATTATTTTTAATAAAATTATTCCAACCTTATCTATTATGGCCGACCACTTTAATTAATTCCTTGAATTAATTCTATATTAAAAAGAAAATAAAACTGAACCGAAGAGATCTCATCCATCGGATGCAACTTAATCTCATCTAACGGTTAAGATATAATCTTCTTTAATATAACTTAATTGCTCCGATCCAACGGCTGCAATTTGATGGCTTGGGCGTGTGGTCTATTTGAACCATGTCTGGTTCACCTCGTGAACCGGTTCTTCCTTCCAAAGAGAATTAAAATCGAACTGGAAAGATTTCGTCCATCGGACGCGACTTAATCTCATCCAACGGTTCTAATCTATTCTCTTCTATTTTTCTTTATTTATTTCGATCCAATGGATGCAACTTGATCTAATCCCACGGATACAAGTTGATCTCATCCATTAACTCATCCTACGGTCGAGAACCAATCTCATCCAACGGTCGAGATTAAATCTCATCCGACGGCTAAGAACTAATCTCATCCGTTTGATTGCATCCTTTTGAAGATGTCTTTAGGCTACAGTGGGGACCTCGAGGAGGTATTAGATCTGGCCTTCTGATGGATTTCGGATCCCGTATTCAACCCCGAATACACACCTACATCCATCAATAACGATCCATTCCACTAGAGGATCATTATTGCACTACCAATCCAATCCCCAAATTATGTTATGGGTTCCTTCTTATTATTTTATGCATTGCTCCCCGTGTTTAAGATATCGTATGTCCGTCAATTATCTGAGTTCACTGACAACTCAATAATCGACATCTAAGACCTTGAATAGTACCACTCAACCTTATTGTCAGCCGGACCAAGTCCACTTGCAAGATTTGACTTGACAATCCTTATGAGCTCTCCAAGGGGACATCATCAGCCCTACTGGGACACGGATTCCTTTTATAATTAATGGCACACCGTATAGATAGCAACATCACCCAACTTACCGAGAATATTTGATCTGACGGAAAGATCTCACCCTTTGGTAAATCAAAGCAATGACTACTAACTATAGGTGCTCATTTATTACATCGGGATTAAGAGTGCATAATTATAATAACAGAGGTCTTGTTCAATTTGCGAGTCAGTGTAAATTGAACAACCTCAATGGTCCTACTCAATACACACAAAGTGCACTAGTGTAATTCTACAGTCAAGACAGACAGTCACCGAATTACACTACAACCGTTCCCGATGGGTTGTCCAACGCCATCTTGGTTGTGAGCCTTAGTTTATAATTCACAAGGGACTGATAATCATGGTCTTCTGTGTCTCACAGACACCAAGTTATCTACAATGTGAATTAAGAGGACTTTATTGCAAAATAAACTATTGCAATCATTTGACCAAAACATGATTCTTTATTTCATAAATGTTTATATACAAAAGACCTAGTCTAGTCTTTTCAATAATTATTTAATGATAGCTAAACTAAAAGAGACAAACTAAAAGTATTCCTAACAAAAACCAGTCACAGTAGTGTTGATTATGAGAGGAACTTTCAGTTCCTGATCTTTAAACATCTCGTCCAATTTTTCGCTAATCACTACAAGGCAAGAATGTTTCAGTTTCATTTGTCATCAGGTAATCACTAATGGAAAATTGTATAAGTTTGATGTAGTTTCAGTTCCACACTTCCAAGTAATCAACTAACAAGTTTCTTATTTCTATAGAATTGCAATTAGTTGTTAAGAGTTTTTATGTCTACCATCTGAACACATGAAGCATTTGGCACCTTGGATTCAATTCCTTGTAGCATCACTTCATAAAAGCACTGGACGAGAATACGATACTATCGATCATGATGCATCTATAGCAAGCAACATTTTTCTAGTTGAGTGCCAATAACAAAGGAAGGCCAGTAGGAACTGCTATACAACACTGTGTAATGGTCGCGACCCAAGTCTACTTGATTCGGGCCAGGCTTAAAGGTGAACTTAGATTTGTTGTTGGTTCAGACTGAGAATAGCCCAAGAACAATCTTCTTAACTTGAGGATATTATGATCATTTGGTCATAAATTAACAATCTTGAGTTAATTTGATCAGAGTGCTTTTACTAGTTGGATTAGATTGCCCTCTCATTTACGATCTAATTGAGTCAGAGCTGTCGGGCCGGTCGGATTCTGAAAACACTAACTAAAGAGGCTAAAAGCCACTGAAAATTGATCTTCAAATCGCATTGTCCTCCTCTGTGCCAGCATAATGTGCTGTTTGCCATTGTAGAATCATGAATCATCACTTACTATTACCTGATGCTTCTTCAGTCAAATCCAAGCAGGAACCAATCAAGTAGGTATCCATACGTAAGACTGCATCATCCAACATTTCTTCAATTTAGTCCAATAAATAGAGTTCTTATAAAGCTTAATTTAATCTTCTGATGAAGAAAGAAAAGTTGCTTTTATGCATCTGTAGATATCATAACATAATCCTGGCTAACTTTACATGGCCTTTGCCATCATTTGGTATCCAATTGCTTTCATCACTAACAATGGACTTGGTGTGTTGCCATCTAACAGTCCTCTGAACTTGCCATTCCCCACAGCCATCAAACTGTCTTCTCCATTTGCACACCATCATCATGCCAGAAATTTTTAGGGGGAAAAAACTGAAAAGCTAACAGAAAAGAGCAGTGATGAGGGATATTGATGATTATGCACTGTTCAGTATTGTGTTATAATGCCAACTTTTGCCTCCATTATTTCAGGACATACTGCAACATTACACCATGAGCATGAAGTAGAGAGATCCTGCAGAGAGAACCAAAGTTGAAGCACCCTTTATCAAATCATGCTCGCCTTTAAGAAAGAAGACTAAGGAGAGTGAGTGGCATTGGGTCTTTGGCTTTTGGGCTTACTCTTGGGATTCCCTGCATGCTTGATGGACAAAGAGACTGCAGAACGCAGTGGAGGGCATATATAGCAAAGCAAAACAAAGCATTAACATCTCTCTCCCTCTCTCTTTTCAAGAACATGAGAAGGAAATAAAACTACTCTTCTTTCACTAATTTGGAAACATGTCAGGCACGAGGGAATCTAACAGGGTTGG
Organism: Curcuma longa; assembly: GCF_044706935.1. NCBI lineage: Eukaryota > Viridiplantae > Streptophyta > Magnoliopsida > Zingiberales > Zingiberaceae > Curcuma > Curcuma longa. Next base: position 3,446,550 of record NC_133875.1, read on the forward strand.
GTTCCTTCTCATTCTCTACCAACTTCCCTGGTTGAAAGTGTTCCCCATTGATAAGGAGCTTAGAAGCACACTGGAGAATGCGTAATGAACAAGTAGATACAGAAGGGGATGAAACAAACAGAAACACACAAATCACATCATTGGAGAATACAAGAGACAAACTGTATAAGAATGAATTAAAGGCATGGCCCCTAATGCACAGAGATGTGTGTGTTTTTTAGGAGTATCTCCAAGTTCGTTAGCAGATTGGAATCGATCTAGCTAACGATCCCGTTTAAAATGACTAGTTGCTTGACCTCCTAACTTTCACAAGTGGTCCAGAATCCAGCTCCCCACAATCTTCAGTAGATTACCTGTTTCACATGTTTATGTTCTTTCAGATGGCCAATGGAAGCATTTGCAGTAGCTTTAGGAACAACCTCAAGATCACTGCCAAGCATGCAGAAAGTGAAAAACACATGCATGAGATACATAATTCATGCTGCTCGAGCAACGAGACCTAAGCAAAACAACAAAAAGAAAACTCTCATCAATGGCAGAGAAGCTTGACCAGAAGCAATGCAACAGTGTGAGATCTGGAACTCGCCGTCAGTTACTTTCTACCCCTGCTCGAATGTAGAACTTACTGCTTTTACCGCAGCCCCACCAAAACCCACCAGCTCACTCTATCCCTTTCCACACTCAATGCAATGAAACAAAGCCCCTCAAATGAATCAACTTTTTCAAGGGCCAAAAAGAAACAAGACATACTGAAGAATCTGCATATTGGTAGAGATACATAATCTAAGGCTCCTCGTTTTCATTTTATTTCTAGCAAGGTCTCTCCCTCACTAGCCACTCAATCACAACTGTGGCTGCTATGCTTCCTTCTCTTGTTTGGTAGAGACGTGGAAGAAGACGATGAGGTTCCTGAGTCCCTTTTGGCCGGACTAGTTACTTTGTGCTGTGAGAGAATGACTGGAGACTTTCTGAGCCTTCTTTCTACGACAATTCTTCGCATCGTTCGGTAGCAATTTGAAATCCTCTCCTAAAAGGCCAAATTTCTACGCTGAGCCTAGAGCCATCCATCGATTAATTACAAATTATGGACCATATCTATTAGTTACCTCTGTTAGCCCAGCGAACCATGATGCTGCGATCGTAGGACCAACAATGGCTAGATCTTGCGTCTCGTCGACTGCACAGATTATTGCAGCTGCTGCAAGTTCCGATGGGGAATGACTCGTGATGTCAATCTCTGTTCCAACAAAGACTTCAGATCAAAAAAGCACTGCAGATTCTATTGCTGAGGTTAGCTCAGTTATTACCCTGCATCGAAGATAATATGATTTGTGCAGCCTTAGAAACTAAGGTTTTTGCTCTTTTACTCGTTGGGTCAACCTGGAGAGCAAAGAAGTTGATAAAGGTGAAGGGAGTCACGGCACGAAGCCTCCAATCTAACGCAGCGAGCACGAGAAGCTCCATGCGAAGCACAGTGCGAGGCTCGAAGATGAACTTTGCACCTTCAACCTATACGATTAACACAGCTTAATTCACGCATGCATGCTTGGTGAAGTAGATCGTAGCAGCGATCTTAGTCCTTAGCTCAATCACCTGGAGGTCCAGAAGGGTCGGGACTAGTGTTTCCTCCATTTTTACAGCAAGGGAGAGGCAGGCCACTGACAAGAGCTGCAGTGCCCATCCATTTTGCTGGCACAGAACCACCGTTAGCAATTGCAGGCCACGCAGAAGTTTACATTCGATCATTCATGACTTCCATATCGTAAAATTTTACTGGGAAAATTTTTGCGGAATTCTAATGCATCAACAGCACTACAGCAGCAAGAGTTCTGCTTATTTCTTTACTCTGATTAGAATGGAGACCTTCTAATCGGAATCAGATGGAGAAGAATTGGGTGAAGGGAGATTGATCTACCTGTAGGCGATGGAAGGAGAGGAAGCGATTCAGGTAGATAACGGCGAGGTAGGCTGTCAGTGGGCTGAACCGATAGTAAGCACGAACCTACGAAAAGCAACCAAACGTACGCCAAGACGATGGTGGCCGGCGCAGGCGCATGTTAGCAAGTGGGGGAGAAGAGAGTTCTAAGATGAACGGAGCGCCGGTGAGAGAAGAGATCAGAACCTTGAGAATCCATTCGACGGTGGCGCGCCGGGCGGAGTGGTCAACGGAGTCGGCGGGGAACCTGGTCGAATCGACTTCCGGCTCGCCGTCTACGAATACGGCGAGGGAGTCGGCGAGTTCGCCGGCGTCGTCCTCGCAGAGGAGGTTGAAGTAGCTGGATGAGGCTGGCGGCGATGGAGGCATGGTGGGAGGAGAAAGAGCCAGCTAGTCATTGATTTTCCATCACCGCGGAGCACCAGAACCCGGTGGAGACGGAGAAGAAGAGAAGACCCGAGAGACTCAAACGGTAAGTATAAGCAATGGTTCACGTGTCCTTAAATAGGGAGAAGGGTTTTATTTAACCTTGAAGCAATTCCCATTAATATTATTATTTAAAATTTTTACATATTATTTAATATAAATTAATTTTATTCAAAAAAATATGACATGATAATTTATTATTATAATATATTTGATTTTAAAACCGATTGACAAGCTCTTTGAAGTTCCTTAAAACCACAAAAGATTGACAAGAATAACATATTCAGAAACAACTGAAACAAACATATTCAACAAAAAGCTGAGAATTCTGAAATAAGTAGCATAATTAAACAATCTCATATCTGATACAGTTGTTGTTTAGCTCCATTCACAATCAAAATATCTGAACTCTCAAGGGTTACTGAAAGCATAATTTAATTAGGTCAGTATCAACATGCATGCATGTTACGTGATTCCAAACAAATAACAATACTTAAGTTTGTGTTTATCTTCTGTAATTAATTGACCTCTCAAACATCTTTTTTCAGTTATTGTTTGAAGGAATGCAACACCACGTACGATTCTCCTATGCTTAGCCACCCATGCATCGTCGACGTCCCTCTCGATCGATGTTTACGTGCATCCGAAGATAGATATTTATGCTGCATGGCTGCTTTATCCATGTGGCTGATAGATATTTCAGAGGTCATAATATCTTCTTCCTCTTCCAATGCCTTGAGCATTCGCCCCTCGATCGAGGTTCCAAACCCTGCAACCATGGCCATAAGTCCCTCACCCTTTTGGAATCCTCTTTTCCTTTTATTTTTTTGTCTTCTTTCTTTCTTTCTCACTGGCCATAAAGCCATGGCATTTATATCAAGATCGTGAGAGAATTTAATGAGTCAACACTCTCTCACTTATTTTGGCTTTTGGTTGGATGCCCAAATCCCTCAATCTACGCGACCATGGATTCCAAAAGGAGAAAGCCTGCGGGCCCTGCGGTGGAGCCCACCTTGGAGCTCGGCCGACCACTAGGCCGAGCCTCGCCCTCTCCCTGCGTTCCACGTGTCGATCGTTAGATTCTCCTTTTTTTCTGTCGTCGCAGTGTTATTAGGAGGCGAAGGCCGCCGCCAGTGCAAATCCAAATCCAGTCCCGCGAGTGTCTTCTCCCATGAGCACGAGAGGTTGTGCAATCGCGAGCGCGCCGCGTGTCTCCGCCGTCGTTCTCGCTCGATGATGGCTGGCTTCGGCGGACCTGGCGGCCGCAGCGCGCGGGCGTGCGACGCGTGCCGGACGGCGGCGAGTGCGGTGTACTGCCGGGCGGACGCGGCGTTCCTGTGCGGCGGGTGCGACGCGAGGGTGCACACGGCGAACCGCGTGGCGTCGCGGCACGAGCGCGTGTGGGTGTGCGAGGCGTGCGCGGTCGCCCCCGCCGCGCTCGCCTGCCGCGCCGACGACGCCGCGCTCTGCGCCGCCTGCGACGCCGAGGTCCACTCCGCCAACCCCCTCGCCCGCCGCCACCACCGCGTCCCCATCCTCCCCCTCGCCGGAACCCCCTTCCTCTCCCCGACAGAGGAGGAGCACCGCCACGCCCTCGAGGACGAGGCAGAGTCGTGGCTATTGATCAATAGCAAGAACTGCGACAACCCTGCGGCCTTATTCGGCGTCGATCTGGTGGATGAGTACTTGGACCTCGTCGGCTACGACAACAACGCCTGTAACGAGATCCACGATCAAGAACAACAACAACTCCATCATCATCTGAGCGAGGGCGTCGTTCCTTCGCCTCTTTGCTTACTAACTGTCCAAGATCATCAAGAATTGCAGCAGCAGCAGCAAGAGGAAGGTTATGGATTGGAGTTGGAATACGAGGTGTCGAATTGCATTGCCGGATTCAGCTGCCCTGACAATTCCCTCAGCCACAGCGTGAGTCATTCTTATCAAATTATAGTAGAAATCATAATCAAGTTTCAGAAACCTTCTCCTGTAGTAGATGATGATTGAATTGAGCTAAAATTTCACTGTGTAAATAACTGTGTTCGATACAATGGAGTCCTCTTTTGATGTTGCTATTCTAAAGCTCATTCTCAGGTATCCTTTGCATCCATGGATGCGAGTATCGTGCCGGACACTACAATAACAGACATCTCGAACTCACACGGACCGATCAAGCTCCTTCCTTGCTCTCCACTGCCGCAAATGGCACCCCAGTTTCCCATGTACAGGGAGGCCAAAGTGCTCAAGTACAGAGAGAAGAGGAAGGCTAGGAAATTCGAGAAGACCATAAGGTATGCATCAAGAAAGGCATATGCCGAGATGAGACCGAGGATCAAGGGCCGGTTCGTGAAGCGGCCGGATGCAGAGCACAAGCCATCAGATGGAAGCTACGGCATTGTGCCTTCTTTCTAGTGTTTGTTGAACTAGCAGAAGAGTTTCAGTCAGTGTTATTGGCCAAATCTAAGAAATGGATAGAGATATTGCTAGATATACATAGTTAGATAGATGTAAGTAGCTATGAAATTTGAGTTTATGTAAGATTTTCTATTGACTTAGCCTGCTTTTTTTGTTGAAACATCGTAAGTATCCCAAAACTGTATGTGAAAAAGGAAGAAGAGGGAAAGAAAAGAATGTGGTTGCTAGCCAAAGACATTAAACAAGAAAAAACTCGTGCCAAGCAACCAAAGAAGAAGGATTGTGTACTTGCATCCTTCCTCTGTGATTGCTAGCCACCAAATTGAAAAACAAGGGAGCATATGTGCCAAGAACTCAAAAGGTAAAGCTTAAAGGCAATCCTTTTTCATGGTGCAAAAACTATTCTCTCTTCTCCTTTGGCCCCCTTCTTTCATGAAAACGACAAAAGGAGAGCATAAAGCCCACTGAGAAAATCGACACTGCAATGGAACAGTAAGTAGTAAGAGACAGCTGAAGAGTTAGACAAATTTAGCAATTTAATCAAAATTATTTTAAATTGAGCTCATCTATCGTAAGGCCAAGCACAAGGGAAGGACAAGATACGACTACAAGGGAGAAATGGAAAAGACAAATGGCGATTTAAGAGCTTCAGCAACCAACCAAAATGATGCTTTCATTTAAGAAGAAAAATGAGTGCAGAAAGCAACCTCACTTGATTCTCTTGAACTATTCCACCTATGCAATCCATTTCAGTTTGAACCTAAACCAGAGGATGATGTGTGTCTGTAATAAATAGGTTATTATACACACAACAAGTGGAGGAACGACTTGGTATGAGAGCCATTCAATATGCACAAGATTATCAGAAGAATGGAAAACAAATTCGTCTTTTAGTTTTAGTTGCGTGAGACATTGCAAATTGACTCCTTGTAGGTCAACTCTTTTTCTAAAAGAAATATCTAAAGACCCAGGCATAGCAAAGCCCCATTGGTTCTCCAGCACCATCTATAAACAGAGGAAGCAAGAGGAAAGGAAGTATCGAGCATTGAGAGTTAAGACAGAAGGCAATCGAGGCCGAAAAGTCTTTAAGTAGTGAAGGTACGTTAAGTTATACTCAGTATTGCTCGACAACTTATCTCTTAGGAAGATTTTCCTCTTATTTATATTCATTAATGAAAATTTATGTGCATTCTTACATGAATACTGTCAAGAAATCAAGAAAAGCACTTCAGATGATCACAAATATAATGGAAACTCTTAGTGTATTAAATTGGGTAAAAATAAAAATAGTGCCTTATAACAATTATGACATAATCAATACACTGTTATAGCAACTATGTATATATAGTATTTTTGCTACAATAATTTTGATCGAGTTTAATTTTTTCTTTGACTAAATTGATAAAAAAAAAAATTTGTTAAAAAAGTGTTATATATGTAGTAATTTTGCTTTTCATAGATGCTATGAAAATACTTGAAGAAGGGTATTTTTAGATGAGAAATATGTGTTAAAACGTTGTTTTGACATTTAAAAAAAATCAATATATATTTTTATGAAAATGATAATAAAGAGTGCCTTTTTTAATTTTTGATGTATTAATTTGTTAAAGATGGTAAGAACATTAATAGCTAGGAAAGATATTGTTGGGATTCTAATATTGGAAATACATAAAAAAAATCTTGAGATTATAAGATTGAGATATCTATATTGGTATGAGAATTTTTGGATAAAGTCCAAAAATAAAACCAGTAGAATATGAGTCTAAAATGAACAATATTATATCGTTTTGGAGATATACGTAAATTCCATTGGATCTAACGAATCTAATAGACATATGAACATTTTAGTGAGTTACTTGCTACTTATAAAATGTGTTGAAAGATTCGACCTCCCCATATCATAATGAACTTTTAAAGCAATTTTTTTTGGAGTTCCTTCATATATGAAACACTCAAAAATGTTCTTTTACATCTCAGGGCACTGTAATTTTATGATTTGTAAACCACAAACTACTTTGCAAAGCAATATATAGTTTGAAAATTTCTACTAGTTTTCTTCATTTGATCTATATCTATCTTCAAAGAAGAAAACTAAAAATTTGTATTAAATCTTTTGGTGGATATCTGAGCTAGAGTTCATTTACTCGATCCAGTTTTTTCAATCATGAATTATCTATCGATCACAAGCAGAGAAACTTATGCATTAATTAAACTTGTTGCAGAGATCGGAGCTGAACGAGAGCGCAGATAAATAAAATGGATTCTCTGATCGATTCCGCAGTGTCCGTTTTAGAAGGCTACTTGTCGAATATGCTGGCCAATTGGTCCTCCCTCGGGTTCCAACGAGCTATCAAAGACCTCACGCTGGCCAATCGGTCCTCCCTCGGGTTCCAACGAGCTATCAAAGACGTCGGAGGCTCCGAAATCGATATCGAGTATGAACTGGAAGAGTTGGGCAAGGAGCTGAAGAGCATGCACTCATTTCTAAGAGAGGTGGAGCAAAACACAACCGGCGGCGCTCTCACCGCTTGGGCAGAGCAGGTGCAAGAAACGTCGTGGAAGGTGGAGGACATGTTTGAACAAATGGTCTACTGCGGACGCGGCCAAGTCTGGGATAAATCCTGGAGATCGATAGCTCAGAACTACATGGCCACCCATTTGGAGAATATCAAGAAGGAATTTAAACATGAAATTCCAGAGAGAAGGAAGCGATATCAAGGTCAAAAAATGGCGCCACGAAGACATGTTAACTGGGTGGCTCCTGCACGAGACCAACGTCGACGTCCTGAGGAACATAGCGATCTCCATTTGCGGCATGGGCGGTCTGGGCAAGACGGCCCTCGCGATGAATGTCTACAACAAATCAGGAATCAAGGAGTGCTTTGATTGCTCTGCTTGGGTTTCCGTATCCAAATCTTGCAGCCTCGACCAGCTTATGGGAAGCATCGTAAGGCAAGTGACCAACGATGACATCGGCCCAGACAGAAGCAGGGAAGATATGCTAAGCTTGCTGCAAAACTCCCTTCACCGTATTAGACGAGCGAATAACTGCAGTAGATGACACCACACGTCGCCTATCTATCCAGAAGAGCATCAAGGAATCCCCTGTTTCCCTTCCAAAAGGCAAAAAGACAACAGTGGGAGACAACGTCATCTCCCGCCTTCGATCTTTGTTCTTCTTTTCAGGTGACGAGGACTCTGCTGCTGCTTTTGTGAAAATGTCCCCCAATTTCATGCTCTTGAAGGTATTGGAATTGAGGAATCTTCCTATTGCCCATGTTCCAGATGAAGTGGCTGATCTTTTTAATTTGAGGTACTTGAGCTTGAGGCGAACTAAGGTGGAAAACCTCCCCAAGCACATCGACAAACTACAGATGCTTGAGACCTTGGATGTGAAGGGAACGAGAGTTGCATACATTCCCCGAAGGATCAGAAAGCTTACGAGACTACGGCACCTGCTAATGGACCAACCGAGGCTCCACACCAAGGACGGCATCCTAATTGATTTCGTCACAGATCATTCGTGGGTGTGGCAACTGAAAGACTTGTTGACTCTGAAAACAGTCCGACTAGATTCTTCAATCATCGAGGACATGGCAGAACTGATCCATCTCAGGCGTCTTGCGCTTGCGAACCTTAAAGAAAAACAGTGGTCTGATCTTTGCAAGTCCTTAAGCGCGATGCGGGAACTTCTCTCCCTCAGTATAAAAGCTGCACCGGCCGACGCATTGAAGTTGGAATCACTGTCTTCCCTGCCTCCTCAACTCCAGAAGCTCGTAGTGGATGGACGCATGCAGAAGCTCCCAATGTGGTTCGGCTTCCTAACTAGCCTCACACACCTCTACTTGATTGATTCTCAACTGGGCGATGAAGAGTCGAATCCCCTTCCTCTTCTCGGGGAATTAGATAATTTATTGCACTTGACGCTTCGAAGGGCGTACGACGGGAGCCGTCTCTGCTTCGTCGCGCAACAGTTTCGGGGCCTGAAATCACTCAACATCGAGGAGCTTGAGTGTCTGCGTGAGTTGGAGGTGGAGGAAGATGCTTTGCCGAGCCTGTGTGCGTTGCATCTTTGCCGCTGCAGAGGTCTGGCGAGAATTGAAGGTGTGCATAAGCTTCCCTCTCCTTGTCTCATTTACTTGCAGGAAATGCCGGATGAACTTTCGTCGCAACTCGGAGGAGACAGCCGAGTGAAGAGAAGCCATGGTTGGAAGTCAGTCTGCAACTCAATAGCATGGCCTGTTTAGTTAAAGAGTTATTAGTGGTCTGGAGCATGTTCGACAATTAAAGGTTAATTAGTGGATGCTAATCTCATTAAGGAGTATGTATTATGGAGTTAATTAGAGGGTTAATCTTCATTATCTATTATGGAATTACTGAATTAGTGCATATCTAGTCATTGAGGAGTTAACGGGTTAGTGGCTAAGTTATTTTCAGTCATGTATTAGTCTATTAATAAACTATTTGCTGTCAATAAAAGTCTATGAGAAAATTCTATCTTCTTTGTCTTTTTCAAATTCTTAACCTTCTATTATTACATTTTGTTTGGATTGGATGAGAGAAGGTTAAAGAGGAAGAAAGAAAAAAATAAAATATGTATGTTCTTCTTATTTATAAGCGATGAAAGATTTATTAATGTGTTATCTTATTTGGAAAGAAAGGAAGAAGAGGAATAAAAGTTAAATAAATAAAATTATAAAAATAACTTCATTTTTTAAAAAAGATAACGCGTGTAGAAAATAGAAAAAAAATTATAAAATTCTATTAATATTACACGTAAAAATTAGGATATAAAAAATTTAAAATAAATAATATATGTTGTTTGGATAAATATCTATTTTGGAAGAGAAGAAGAAGAGTCCTTGAGGAGGAAAAGAAGAAAATTAAGACTATCTGTCTCTATCCTCTTTAGTCTTGTCTTCAGAGAAATATGTGGCAAGGATCGACATCGACTTCGTGGAGTGCAAGTGATTAGACACTAAACGATAACGACGTGTGTTGTATAAAGAGCAACGGCGTAAAAATGAAACATCTTAAAATATAAATAAAATGAGTATAAAATATTTTTAAATTTCTTTTTCCTTTTTTTACATTTCAAATTGGAATGTAAGATATTGCAATGATTAAGAGTATGCAAAGGTGAAGCTTGCGCTTCTCTTCCTTTCTCCTTCTTAACTCATTTCATCCCAAACAAAGATCAAAATTATCTTTCCTTCTTCTTCCCTCACCTCCTCTCAAACAGAGAGTTGTTGTATGAGTGTATAAAACTTTATATATTTTTATTATCAGTGATGTCAAGAGTTAAAGTTTTGAATTGAGTAAAAATGAAATTAATGACTTCTAATAATTTCATGCAATTAATCCTCCCACGCTTTGATGGATACTATGATCATTAGAACATGCTCACGGAGAACTTCCAAAGTATAGTAAGAACAAAGAAGTAGAAGCTTCAAACATATTCGTTTCAAGTTCGAAATGTTTTAATGAAATAAAGAGAATCAATTACACTATCGTTAACAAAATACAGTTCCTTAGTGACAATTAAGATAGAAATGTTCTCATTGTTGACAGTGAAAATCCCAACAAATTAAGGTTATAGATCTTCCCCATGCAAGCGTTTCAACCCGATCGATATTCAAGAAAGGAACACAGTGTCAAATTTCTTTGCTAATTAACCTTTTTAAAAATATTAGTTTCAACCAGGAGTTAGATCATCTTGGATTTTACCATATGATAAAGATTATTATCGTAAATAAAACAAACGGCTATTTCGCATTATTAAATTATTTTTTCAAATTAAAAAAAATGAGAGGAATTTTTCAACTTGGATAAAGATCGACAAGCCATGGAATCATGGATTTGGGGGAGAAATTATTCATCAAACAAAGATAAATTTTTGTTTTTTCACTGAATTATCCAGAATAAATATCCATATCGGGAACAAATTCCATCTTTCAACCAGATATCCACATTCCACAGATCAAACCGAAGAAGAAGAATCGATCTCAAATCCGAACCGATAAGAAACATCAAATCGATTAAAAGGAAAGAAATCTATAAACCCTAGAATCTACCAATCCGAAACTCCCCTGCCGAAGTCCAATGTAAGCATGCGAAATGATCCAGAGAATGAGGGGAATCAAGGAAAGAGTAAGAGCGTGCCTCTCAGAAAGAAGGCGGTGCAGCGCCGGCGAGGAAGGGCCGGCCGTTGAGGGATCCGGGCGTAGGCGGCTCCTGGAGGTGTAGAGCGTCCCGGATCTTGTGGAAGCCGTGGGAGAAGATCCCGAACCCGAAGACGAAGCCGACGACGATGATCGCCAGCAAGAGGAGGAAGCAGAGGCAGCAGCACCTGCTCGGGCAGCACATGGCGCAGTGTCGATGGATCGAGTTGTCGAGGATGAAAAAGGGGCAAGCTTTGTGGATCTCTAGGAGGCTACAACGATGAAGAGAGTTTATACATAATTTTTAATTTTAATAATTTAATTTTTATCTTTTTATAATCCATATATTTAGGATTCGATATTATGTATATTTAACGATCGATTTTTAAATAATAATCTTTAATCAAATTTTTATTTATTTTTTAAATATTTTGCAATTTTAATAAGTTTATGAATGTTCATATTGTTGTTTTCTAATATTTTATAATTTAATTATGCTAACACTATTAAAATAAAGCTACTTGTCACAATAGATTTCCGTCACAAATTTTATGACGGGAATCTGGACCGTTCGATTTTAAAATTAAGATTAAATCCAGGCCGTAGATTGAATGGATGATTGCGATGACCTGGATTTAATCTTCTATTTTAAAATCGAATGATCCAGATTCCTGTCACAAATTTGTGACGGGAATATGTTGTGACAAGGATTACCTCTCTTTGCATAAAACAGCAAAAAATACTATAGACATTTCTGAAAAAGGAAAATAGAAAAATAATGGTTTTTATGTGTGCGCTAAATTAAATATACCGGACCGGAAAAAAAAACTAGTGATTGTTGATGTATTAATGCACCTAATTAAATTAATTAAATCTCTTAATTAGATTATCGCAGAGTAGCTGAAAAATATTATATTAATTTTTTAAAGAGGTAAAATATTAAAGATAATTAATAATTCTTTATAACAATTTAGGGAGGGAGAGCATAAATAATTAATCTTGAGTGATGCAGAATAATAGAATAAATTTTTAAAGATAGATATCAAAATATGATATTTTATATGTCAAATCGAAATTTATTCTGATTAATTAAATATTATACGTGTCAAATCGAAATTCATTAAGAATCTATAACATGTCAATTTCAAGCCCAAAATACGTTGTTTAAAATTTTTTCAAAGGTCCGAAAGAATTTTAGCCCATTTGTAATCTTTTGTATTGGAGATAGAATTTGAAGGCTTTTTCATCATCTGAATATTTAGGATTTGAATATTTAAACACCTGTTGAATTAATTTGGATGAATTTGGATCCATTATAATTTTCAATCGTCATCTTTTTCTTTGGGAACAATGTATTTATTTTTCTATTTTTTTATATTATATTAATATTATTTTCGACAAATTAATGAGACCAATAACTTTTCGCTACGTCAATAAGCCATAAAGGAGACCAAAGTCAACCACCATCTACCCGCCAACAAAGTCAACGATCCTAGCCCAATGTCAACGTCTTCCCAGCTACTCAATTATGCCTTGCGGCTCTCGTCTTGCGAAGCCGTTCTTAATTCCAGGCTTCTTTAGCTGACGAAAATGCTTTCATCTCGCCTGAAAAGCAATATTTAAGTTTGATTAAACTGAAATGATGTTGAAAAATTCTAAATTGCTATACGAAGATGTGATGGGAATCCACCTAATTTGTCGCCCTGATAAATGTCAGCACTGTGCTGCCCCGATCGCGATTCCTGGGAAGGGAAGCCAATCCCCATCAACATTGATTAAGCTTGCAGCAGAGCTTATCGCTCCTGTTCCTTAAACCTTAAGCAAATTAACATCAACGATATAGCGTCTGCATCGTCCTCTTCCTATAAATTCTGAGCAACGGAGGAGATGGAGAGATACAGAGCCATGGAGATCATGGAAAAGATCGGAACGATCCAAGGCCTCGGGGGAGAAGCCATGTACTGCGTCATCGTCGCGTGGCTCTCCATCGTCTCCTGGATCATATTCTACTGCGTCGACGACGACGACGCCGGACGGCGGCGCCGGAAGCGCCGGCCACCTTCGCCGCCGGCAGTGACTAAAAGCTCGCCCCTGTTTTAAATGCTTTATAGCGAATACTACAAGTTGATAATGTTTATCTGTAATTAATTCTGCAATCTGCGCTGTATGGTGAGAACGATCGATCGAGCTCTTCTTCTGAAATTTTCTGAAAAAATACAATTGCGAACTGGTCAGATGATTGCTGAAAGCTGAACTGTAAAAATAGCATGTTCTTTTATTAGCTCTAGCGATCGATCATGGCCTCCTCTGTTCCCCGACTTGTGCGGCCGCAGCAAGTCCCCTCCTCTTCTATTCCCATTCCTCCGCTTCTCTCGTTGCTTCCCCGTCTATCTCTTCCTTTCCCCCTCTGTCTGGCGATAGGAAGAGATGGATTTCGTTCTGAAGGTTTTCCTCCCCACTGTTCTTCTCGTCGTCGTAGCGCGATCGGCGGCCGCTTCTACCTTCATCTCAGGTATGAATTGTCACCATGGTTCGTGATTTCGTCCTTCTGTTCCGAGCTTACCAATTGGCTCGCCTTTGCATAGATAATGCTCTCGAATCGCGCGGCTCTGCGGGGAGAAGTTTGCTTCAGGCTCAATCGAGTAATAAATTGTGCAACATTTCCCTCTTCTGATCGTCGATGAGCTTGCTTCAGATACATTAATTTCTGCTCATGCTTATTTAGGTTGCTCTATCGACTTTGAGAACCTGAACTACACGGTGATCACCAGCCAGTGCAAAGGGCCACAGTACCCTGCCAAGCTCTGCTGCACTGCGTTCAAGGAATTCGCGTGCCCTCACGCTGATCAGTTGAACGACGGCAGAAATGACTGCGCCACCACCATGTTCAGTTACATTAACCTCTACGGAAAGTACCCGCCTGGACTTTTTGCCAGCGAGTGTCGCGAAGGCGCTGAAGGTCTCGCTTGCGATGCTCTTCCACCGGCTTCAGACAATGCGGATGCAAGCACTGGCTCGACGATTCAAAGCTTATTCTCCCTCGCAGTGCAGCTCGTTCTCTTTCTTGGAAGTGTAGAGTTTCTTTGTTGACGAAACTTGGGATTCATATAACATTTCTCTAATAATATATTTCTTTTTACTGAAACTGTCTAATTCTGTTATGCTTCTGGTTAATCCTAAAAATTACTGGAGGAAATTTATGGCGTCTCTCACTGCAATTGTTCTGCACCTACAGAGAAAGCTTTGTCCTGTATGTTTACTCCCTACTGTTGCAGACTGCACGCATGAGACAGCTCCAAAGAACATTTATTTCCGTGAAGACAATCCCATGGCTGAACATTGCTTTTGAGCTCTTGGAGCAGAATCTAAACACAGTAATCACAAGCAATACAAGTTTCAGAGTATCAACTATCATATCAGCGAGAGAGAGAGAGAGAGAGGGGAAGTTGACTGGTCCTTGCTCCAAATACCACGGCATGGGATTTGGAGCCACACCTGTCTTCTTCTGCTCCACTGAATCCCTCTGCCAATAATGTCTGAGCCCTGGTTCCCCTCCCAATGTCTCCCGCCACTTGCCAAGACTTGGCGTGCAGCCCTGCGACGTGAATTGAAGGAACCCCCACCCAACGCATAGAACAAGGCCAAGAACAGTATCTTTGTATTGTTTATTCCAATGATTTTTATTTCAAACCTGAGCCATGTGAGCAATACAGAGAAGACGGACCAGATTCATGTATCTCGAGCCTTGCCGTGCCCTTGTGCTTTGGTGAGGAAATGGAATTGGATCTTCGAATTTTGAGCTTTAGAGCATGAAATCAGCCTTCTTTGTAAGTTCTTACTTCAGCTTATGATCTTTTCTTCCTTTTCTTCGATCTTATTCTGCTTTAGTGGTGAAGAAAGGGAGAGCTGTGGCTACCCATGGATGAATCAGCTTCTCATTCCTCCGAACAATGCACATCTACGCTGACCATTAGAATAGCTGGGCCTTCGTCGGAGAATGGAGAGAAATCTGTGCCAATCTCTCCGGCCATCTCTCTCTCCCCACACCTGAACTCACCTTCTCCTCCATCGTCTGCATTCGTTTCGGCTCTGCAATCTCCGTATATTTCTCCGAGAGCGTTGGAACCTCTGAATGGGAATCACAGCTACTCCACAGCTACGATGCCGTCGACCACATCAAACTCCGCTTCGCATTCCGATGACATCCCGAGCACTTCCTACACTCCTCCTTCGGAAAGGTCTGATTTTGTTGCAGACCAAATCGAGCAAAAGCCCAAGTTTTCCGATGCCGTGTTGCCTCGCATATCGTTCTCCTTCCCGGTTCCTCGCACCTCGCTCACAAGAGGCTCGGTGTCTCCTCCTTCCAACCTGAAGCTCCATGGCTGTGATGTCTATATTGGGTACAACGGACACAACCACGTCCTCGTTCGCTTCTGTAGGTGGCTAAAGACCGAGCTTGAGCTCCAGGGAATAGCATCGTTTGTTGCTGACCGGGCGAAGTACTCGGATTCTCAGAGCCATGAAATCGCAGACCGGATAATATGCTCTGCTGCCTTTGGCGTCATCGTGGTGACTCCATCAAGCTTTCTAAATCGTCTCAGTGTTGAGGAAATTAGGTTCTTTGCTCAGAAGAAAAATCTGATTTCAGTTCTGTTCGACACCGAGCTCTCTGAGATTGTTCAGCCTTTCAAATGAGAGGATGGAGGGTAAGGAAAGCAGAGAAGCATTGGAAGGTTTTACAAACTGCAACGAGTTCAAGATTGAAACAAATGGTAGCAATTGGAGAAGCTGCATATCCAAGGTTGTGGCCATTCTAAAATCAAGGCTTGGAAGGAGGAGCATTGCAGAGGTAGAAACTGATTTTGTTGAGGAATTGCCCTTTCCTCGAAATGACCATTTTGTGGGTAGAGAGAAGGAGGTGGCAGAGATTGAAGCTGCTTTCTTTGGGTGCATCGAAGCTCATGAAATGGAATGCCCAAAGCCTTCCCTGACAAGGGGCAGCTCGAGTGATGGATTTGCTGACGAGGAAATTGATACAGTTAGAACAAGTAAAAAGTATATAAGTTTGGAGATGAGGAAGTGCAAAGAGCCTACTTTAGAGGCTTGGATTGAACCAGTAATTGAACTACCAAGCAAAGGAAGAAGCCTTCAGAAGCAGCGATCGAAGCACAAGAAATCGCGATGCGGTGCTAACAAAGGCCATGGAAATGCTAGTGTGTTCTGTGTCAATGGGAGCTCGGGCATTGGTAAGACAGAGCTTGCCTTGGAATTTGCCTACAGGTATGCTCAGAGATACAGGATGGTGCTGTGGATCGGTGGTGAAACAAGGTACTTGAGGCAAAACATCTTGAACCTGTCCTTGAAATTGGGATTGGACCTCAGTGCAGAGGCAGAGAAGGAAAGAGGGAGGATAAGGAGCTTCGATGAACAAGAGTTCGACGCATTCCTACGGGTAAAGAGGGAGCTCTTCAGAGATATCCCTTACTTGCTGGTTATTGACAACCTTGAGACGGAGAAAGAATGGTGGGAAGGGAAAGATTTGCATGATCTCATTCCAAGGAACACTGGAGCTACCCATGTCATCATCACCACTAGGCTACCAAGGTCATGAGCTTTGAACCCATGCAACTTCCGCCACTCTCACTCGCAGAGTCGCTGTTGCTCCTCAAAGGGAGGAGGAAGAAGGACTACACCAGTGAGGAAAGTCAAGTGCTGAAAAAATTTGATGAGAGGTTGGAGAGATTGAGCTTTGGGTTGTCAGTGGTTGGATCACTTCTTTCAGAGCTTCCCATTTCACCATTGGAACTGCTTGAAGCAATTGATAGGATCTCAGTCAACGATGGCAATTGTTTGTCGTGGGGAAATGAGGATGGCTTCTGGAGGAGCAACAGTTTCTTGATGAAAACCCTGGTGTTCTGCTTTGCAGTGGTGGATCAAGCTACAGGAAGAAGCCTTGCGTCAAAAATGGCCCAAACTGGTGCATGGTTTGCTTCCGTTCCAGTTTCTTCAAATCTATTAGCGGCCGCCTCCAACAACTTGCCTACAAAAGGAAGCTTTTGTCAATGGGGGAAAGATCTCACTGATGCGTTCCTTTGTGCCTCCAGGTGCTGTTTAGCAGCTAGTCAAGCAAGAAAGAGCTGAAGTAGACTCTGCTATGCTGCTGGTGAATCTCGGCCTGGCAAAGAGAAGCACGAGACAGCCAGGTTGCTGGATCCAACTCCATCCAATCACCCAAGTGTTTGCCAAAAGGAAGGGCGGGCTGCCGCCGGCGAAGGCTGCAGTGCACGGAGCCATGAGGGCTGGCAATGCTGCAATGAACTTGGATCACCTGTGGGCTTCAGCATTCCTCGTCTTCGGCTTCAAACAAGAGCCACCTCTCGTGCAGCTCAGTGCAGGACATGGTCTTCTTCATCAAAAAGACTGCCCTTCCTTTGAAGGGGAAGCAACTCAGCCCTGGACTCTGCGAGGAAGAGAAACTTGTGTTAGCATTAGGACCGTGATGCTAGGCCATAACCATGCTCATGACCTTGGCGGCACAGGAAACACTGGCCAAGCTGGTCAGATTTCGACGAAAGATGTGAAAAAAAAAAAGAAGATTAGAATTGAGATTTGATAACAAATTTTCTCACTATAGAGTGGAATTCTCTGTCACCATGTATCTGCTGTTCTTCGAGGTTGTCTTTGGTAACTTTTTTTTTCTTTTTCAGGAGAATCTCTTATCGATCACCTCACCACTCACTGCTAATTCTGCTCGACTCGTTTATGATCCTGAAAGCTTATGGAGCTTGAATTATGTCATCATTAACACTGGCTAAGCAGATAGATTTCTCAAAGATTTATGTGAAGGTCCTTTTATAGCCATTAAATTCCTCGCCTGGTTTGAGAGGAGGCACGAACCAGCTTTGCATGGCCTTCCACATGGCCTTCCCTCGAACCGCGTCCATCCTCACAACAATGGCGTTGTCCTTCCAACCCTACCTCCTATAAATCTCCCCCTTTCCCCCCTTCCCTTCCCTCAGGCCTGCAAATCTGCAATAGCAAAGGAGAGGAAGAATCCCTCCAAGACTATCTTTCTCATTTCTTCCCCTGCCACAGCCATCACCATGGAGATGAGGAAGATCGCCTGCGCCGCCCTGGTGGCTACCGTCGCCACCACCGCCCTCGCCGCCGAGGCCCCCGCCCCAGGACCCGCCAGCTCCTCCTTCGCCATCACCCCCGCCGTCGGAGCCGCCATCGCCGCCTCCTTCCTCTCCTTCTTCGCCTTCTACTTGCAGTAACTTCATCAAGGCGAAACCTTGCAGCTTGATGAGTCAATAATTCCTTCTGCACTGTGTTCAATTTCTACGGATTGTGAGATTTTGAATGATAAATGTAATGTGATAAAAAGAGTTTTTTTATTTATTACTTGTCTTGCTTTTTCACCATCATTATAAATTCAAACAACAAGATAGTGTATTGCAATACAATTTACAGTGCTAGTTGGTTTTGGATTCTGATCCATACTTGTGGCCAGACAAGAGGCTCTTTGTCAACCAGATTGCCGTCTCCCTGGATGACACTGCCTCCTCTCCAAATGGCTTCAGAACACCAGCCAATTCCTCGAGCCTCTCTTGCTGCAGCAGCTGTGCACACAGCTCCAGCAGGGACTCCAGGGCATTGGCCCTTTGTTGGATTATGCTCAAGCTCTCCCATTCACCTCTTGTGTTGTTGTCTCCATGAGGTGGAGCCACACTGCTGGTGGCTGATGCTTCTTCCCCAGCAGAAGTTTGCCTCATCTGCATTCTTAATATCTTTCTTGTGGTCGCTTGCTCCTGCTGTTTCATCATCCACTGTCATATCCTTTGCTCCATCTAAGGATATCTCTTGCCCAATATCAGTGTGGAGTGTAGTCCTAGAGCTCCCTGGATCAATCCTCTTGATCTCATCATCACGATTCAAGCAAAGTCGACTCATGATCATTAGCAGACCCGTTCGATGGGCAAAAATCTTCCAGGTGCACCTTCTGATACCTGGATATTCAATCTTTCAACTTCGCCATTGTGCAACTCTTGGTGTCTTTGCCTTCTTCCCGGTTTCTCTTGTGGAATGTTGCTGTTTGATTGTACTGGAAGGTAGAGAGGTGAAGGATTGAAGGATGCTGCAAGATACTTCTGCAGGTAGGGATCCCTTAACAGTTCTGAAGCCTGAAATGCAAGGCAAGCATAACCGATACAAGATATCGAATTGAGACGATATAAGAAGTCTGGAGTGTATGTGAATATTACTGTAGGTCTATGTTCAGGGCTTTTCCTCAGCATACACTTGATCAATCTCTTCCTGTCACTCACAGGAGTCATTACATACTCTCAAAAACTAAAGCAAAAAACTTTGGCTCCTTGGCATTCGAAATAGAAAACAATGATTCCAAGGAAAACTCACAGAGAAGAGGAGTAAATGGGGGGCATTGGAGCTATGGATGATTTGTTGATTTTGTTGATCAATCCTTGCATATCCTGTTTGAAGAATTCAATGAATCATTTGCATTTCAAGAAGTCTAGATATGGTATCAAATACTTACTGCAGCTTTGTAGGCTGGTCGATGAGCTGCTATCTCGAACATGCAGCAACCTGATTCAGTTCATAGATAGCAAAATTCATCATCATATCGATAGGAACTATGTGATAAATTCTTTTTGGAGGATCTTACCAAGGGACCATATATCTGATTTGTAGCCATATGGTATGTCTGCCAAAATTTCTGGGCACATGTAGTTTGGAGTTCCTACAATCTACACATGCAGAGCAAACTCACATGAATAATGATCAGTATGCGAGTTTTGATAAGCAAAGCCTATGAATTACTTTCTGTCAATGTTTCCAAGCTCATATTTCTCTTTTGTGACAGTGCTCAAGAACTTCATATTTTGGCACCTTAGTCTTTCTTTTCACAATTCGAAGACATACATTTAGAGTTGTTCTTAGGTTGCTTATGAAGGCAAAATTATTTGATAACTAGGAAATGAAATGGATTATACCGATGAAACAAGGTCTTCTGAGTTCAGTAATTTTGCGAGTCCAAAATCACCTACACCCAAACTAGATGACAATGAACAAGCTAGTCTTATCATAGAACATTTTAACTGATGAAAGTTGATATCATCTCACCAAGTCTAACATCATCATCCTTGGTAAGAAATATATTGGAACACTGAAACCAAAATGCAGAGGAATCAGACACATATAGTATGATCTTCGTCAAAATTTAAGGCTTGAATCATCTACCTTGAGATCTCGATGCAGAACACGGTTAGAATGGAGGTAGTCCACAGCCAAGAGCAACTGTGTAAGCCATTTGCACACCCTCTGCAGTAACATGCAATCAACTAACATGACCCTGTTTTAGCTGTAAGACTTACACAGTACTCACATCCTCTGAGAAGAACCCTTCCTCTGGCCCTCTTTATTTTGCAGCCCTGTTTCATTTCAGTTTGGATTGGAACTTTAATGGGAAACAAAGAAACAACACTAAAAGATGAATCTGAAAATGGTAATGCTTACATGTCTCCTCCTTCACAGTATCCTGTCACAATGCATACAGAGTTCCCCTGCAAACACAGAGCATCAATGTTTGCTTGCTGCCATGATGACAAGTGTGTGTGTGTGTGTGTGGTGTACCTTCTCCACCCATCCATCTTGTACTCCACGATGTAGGGATTGCTCAAGCTCGCGATCAGAGCCATCTGTTCGATGCAGAGAAAGCGTATCAATCGGAGGCAGAACTGATCCAATTGGTTCGAGCATGAATTCTATAGGTACCTCCTGGTAAGCGGTGCGATGGAATTTCTCCGTCTGCTTCATCAGGCGTATCCTCTTCATCACGTACCTGCAACGCAAACCACCACGACCTCAGGTGATGTCACCGGCGGCCGACAACGCGCCATGCAGGGCAGACGGGCACGTACCTCTTCCGCTCGGCCTTGTGGACGACGAGGAAGGCGGCGCCGAAGGACCCTCGCCCGATTTGCTCCACCACCTCGTAGCTCTCCTCTCCACCGCCGCCGCCGCCGCCTGCTTCCATCGTTCCTGTTCCGCGGTAATCGACTCGAAGCACACAGAGCCGTGGCGAAGAAGCGACTCCAAGTCCTCCTTTGTATGCTGATAGAGTTAATCATCGCTGCGCCACCATGATCACGTTTTTGGTGGGCACGCGGGGGGGGGGGGGGGGGGGGGGGGGGGGGGGGGGGGGGCGGGGCGGGGTCGGCTCTGGCGGGGCCTGCGGTGGTTGGCTGGCCGTCGGATAAGGGAATGGCGCCGGTTAAACGTCAGCTGTCACGGTGACGCGTCTGTCGCAACTCTGCTCTGCTTTAACAATTAGGCCTTTTTTTTCCCTCAGAAAAAAATAATTAAAAAATTGATTAAAAATCAGCCGGTTCATTTATATTTCGTAGATTGACTCGAACCGAGCCGGTTCATTTCGTCACTAGGTTACCCTTTCTTCCGTCCCGCTTCTACGCCGCCGCCTCCGTCGCCGCCGGCTTGCAAGATCGGAGTGTCTGATGGAGCTTGAGGAGAGGAGGTGTGGTTCGAGCAGGTGGGTTCGGAAGCCTCCTTTGTGTTTTACCACGTCCTCGATGGCCGGAGGCCTTGCCCTGCTTCCGGCGGCTTCCACCCTGCTCGATCCTTTGAAGTCGCGATCGCCGCGGTTTCGTTTGTCTTTTTGGATGGCAGCGCATGGTGCAGATCACGAATCTTTTCTCCTATCATGGAAGGATTTGTTGGAGGGATTCTGGTGATTAATGGTGAGGATTCCAAACTTAATGAACTTTCCGAAAATGGATCTCTTGTTCTTATTTGATCTCCGCCTTTTCGCTCATTGCGATTTGTAGCAACTGCCCTTGATTTGATCCTTCATCCAGCTCTCTTTATACATGGCGTCGGAGATTGTCCGGAAATCGGCGGAGGAGGGAAAGAGGAAGGATAAGCCGTCGAGGGCTTACGTTACATTTCTCGCCGGCGATGGTGACTACGTTAAGGGTACTGTGGGGCTTGCCAAGGGGTTGAAGAAAGTAGATTCCGCTTACCCGCTGGTGGTGGCAACGCTCCCTAACGTGCCGGAGAGTCACCGCCAGATCCTCGTGTCACAGGGCTGCATAGTCCGTGACATTGAACCTGTGTACCCCCCGGAGAACCAGACAGAGTTCGCCAAGGCTTACTATGCCATCAACTACTCCAAGCTTCGCATCTGGGGGGTAATCCAACTCTTTATCTTCCTTTCGTCCTGGCAATTTGATTCAAAATCGATTCTTTCTGCCATTGGGATGAGAATAGAAGGTGTTCGATCATTTTCCAGTTCGTCGAGTACCAGAAAATTGTGTACCTGGATGCGGATATACAAGTTTACGAGAATGTTGATCATCTGTTTGACTTACCCGACGGTTACTTCTACGCCGTTATGGACTGCTTCTGCGAGAAGACGTGGAGCCACACGCCGCAGTTCAAGATTGGTTACTGTCAGCAATGCCCTGACCGTGTGACCTGGCCTGCCGGCGAGCTCAGCCCGCCTCCCTCCCTCTACTTCAATGCCGGCATGTTCTTGCACGAACCGTGTCTCACCACCTGCGAGTCTCTACTTGCCGCTGTCAAGATAGCCGCCCCCTCCCCCTTTGCTGAGCAGGTGCATGGTGAGTTTATTACTCTTTTTCTGGAGATTGCACTAAAAGAACTAAATTTTTTCTGTAGGATTTCTTGAACATGTTCTTTAAGGACATCTACAAGCCGATCCCTTTGGTCTACAACCTGATAATTTCTATGCTATGGAGGCATCCAGAGAAGGTGGATCTTGAGAAAGTGAAGCTCGTCCACTATTGTAATGCCGTATGTACTACTTTGCACTCGTCTATCCCTGGGAGCATATCAGTTGTGTTGCTGTGAAATTAAATGTGGGAATTTATTCAGTGGTCGAAGCCATGGAGGTACACGGGGAAAGAAGCAAACATGGACCGGGAGGACGTCAAGATGCTTGTGGGCAAGTGGTGGAATGTGTACAACGATGAGAGCCTCGACTACAAGGGCCTTCCATTTGCATTGAAGGAGGGGGAGGTCAGAGAGTTGCCAGTATCAACACTATCGGCAGCTGGAGCTGTAGAGTACGTGATGACTCCCTCCGCAGCGTGACTTTCTATCTAGTGTTCAGGTATATTGCTTTCTAAAGTTTAGGATGGGCTGGTGTTGCATGTTATTTGAAAATTGTTTTTTTTGTTCGCTGCATTTTGGCTTGTTTATACTGTGATATAACACATGTATATATATCTATAATGTACTTTTCTGTTCATCATTAGTATTTTTTTTCTTTTTTAAAGAAAATGAAACTGAAGATAAAAAAGAAAAATTAATTATCTTTCTTGGTAGACATGTAGCATTATATAATAATTGAATGCTTGATCATTTTATTGATTTCAAATATAAAGTTGGTTGTATTCATTTTTTTCTTCAACATCGTCATAAAGTCATTCATCCAACTGTTTAGACATGGTCTCGATTTCTGTGGGCGCACAGCCAGATAATCTTCAAACTAATCTCCACAACTAAAAAGGCAACTATTTTCTGCCTATTAATTTGACCATGGAATTTGATCAATGGGATATTAAGGTTTTGCTCCCCTTTTGTACTAGTCTATTTGGGTCCAATAATGGTTGGAATTTCAATCCATATTGCAAACATTTCCTAAAGGAACACAATTATAATTTCCCTATTTAAGTCAGAAATTGACTTTGATATGCTAGATGTTTTATATCATGCCTTTGACAAAACTCAAGCATTCTCGCATAGTTGAGTTGTCAATTGTGCCTCCCTGCCCCTTTTTCCTTTTTATAGTTGAGTCCAACATAGTTAGGTGTTGGTTAATGAAGGAGATTTATAGACTTATTAGGTGAGTGGATTATCAATATCTTGTGCTTCATTTATTATGATTAATAAGCAAATTAGCTAATTCTCATTTATTGTAACTCTCTAATTTAGTCTCACATGGTATGTTTTGACTAATAGAGGAGCTTTACAAACTTAGATGAGGTTGGATATTAATGCCAATTGAGAGTGTTGATACCACCAGCGGAGGGCATTTATAGACTTTCTTTTTAGTTTTTTGAATGAATCTCATGAATATTATTAAACTTGGTTATAGTTCTTGAACATTGTTCACAAGTCGTTCCATACTCTAGGCTAGAATTGTATTTATATATTCTTGTATTCACTATTGGATCTGTATTTACACTAGTTCACAAGTCTATATTGCTTTTAAAGGTTTGTTATGAGTATTATAACATTAGAGTTATTATCGAACTTGTTAGCTACCCACTTTAACTTATCTCTAGTTGTTTCAATTTGTTTGCATCATGTTTATCACATTTGGCAATGAATTTAAATTTGAACCTGTTTATGAGTATGAATCCAATTATATATTTCTACTTATTTTTGCAACAACTAACTTAACTATTGTTTCCTCATCCATTGTCTATCACACTCTAAGATTGTTTGCTCTATAAATCTATTGCAACTACATATTGGTCTCCTTAAATTCTTATGAATTTTCTTTGTCCTTCTTTGTGTAAGCAATAGAATGTGTAGCCAAAAGTCTCTTTGACAAACTATTTTGCTGCTTGGGTTACTTATTTGCATTCCTATTTTTTCGTTTTTTTGGCTCTGATTTAGATTGGATTTCTGGAGGGCTACTTCAACCATCATACAGACTAGGAGATGATCGAGATGTCAACTGTCAGTTTGCTAGTGACCTACCAATAATGAGTGTAGTATATCAAATCTGGCAACAAGTATGAAATTTTAATGGAATAAAACATGCATTTCTGAGTTTCTTTATTCTATTTTGCATAATATACCTGTTGCCTGTCTACTGAATTTTATTTTAGCCTGAAGGTTTGACTTTGGAAGATGCCACTGCCTTCATTTTCTCAATTTTAATGTTTGACCTCTAGAAGCAGATCCTTTAGGACAAAAGAGTTAAAGGTTTTTTGTGCTTGATCTCCTTTTTTATGTTTTGGCAAGAACCACAGAGATGTTCTTTGTTCATGAACATGGCTGATGATTGAAGACGATGGAATGAACAGAACCATTCTCTTACAGACAAGTGAAGAAAGTTTATTCTTCTCCACTGAAATGTCAACCAATCCACCATTGAGGGATGCTACTTATTGATGGAATCTATCTTAAAGTGAATCAGTTGAGGTATCTCGATAATAATTGGGCAAAAGTGATGACACTTTTCTGCAAAGTGAAAGCTATCTTTGGATGAATCTAGTGATCGTTTATATGATCAGGATGAGGCTTGTTGTGAGCTGATTTAACTGTTAACTAATGAAATTTATTTCACTTTTTTTTTGTTTCTCATTTTCAGTTGTTAAATTGCTTTTAATGCTCTCCTGTAATGTGAGCTTGATTTCTTGAAATCTCCCCATTAAATCATGTGTCTTTTGTTTATGATTTTTTTAGGGCAAAAATCAAGAGAGCACATTTAATGAATTGTCAAATGAGCATTTCTTTTGTAAACGATATGAAGTAAGCATCCCATTATATGTTTTATCTCGAGAATATTTTTTATTTTAGTATTGTTATATTATTGTAAAAGATGATATCATTCTAAGATATTACGAAAGCGAGGTAAATTACGATATCGAGTGACCTCCTAGATAGGAGGAATTAATTCTCCAAAAATATATAATCATGAGAATTCGAATTTTACTCTATTAATTCTCCAAAAATAAGTAATTGTTATAATTATAGAATAATATAACTATTTAAGTAGTTATTATAATAATTTTAAAATGATTTTAAATAATTTTAATAAAATTGATTAAGAAATATTTTGATATAGTAGTATTTAGGATTTAAAATTTTAATTTTTTTTTTTTAAAAAAAAATGTCTAAATGTCGAACGTTTTTTTTATTTTTATCTTTTTTTTTATGTATGTTAATCTATGGGTGCAAGTGGACAAGATTTGACATAATGATGACGTAATCATATGTAATAAAATTTAGAATTTATTTATCCAATTTGAATTTTATCGAACCTGCTAGCGTATCGCAAGTTGCCACTTGCAATATGGCAATTTACAGAAGTACCCTTGTGGCAGAAAGATTTCACAAGCGACTAAGGGCATTTTGGTAATTTAAGGAAATTGAAACGTGTGGTCTTTTGTATTGTACAATGATACGAATGGGTATTTACGACACTTGGCCTCTATAAATGGCGGCCTCGAAGAACACTGTGGTTCATCTCAAACTCCGGTGTTGTTTCCGTGGACTTGGAGAGAAATCTGGCGCTGCACCCACTTTTATTTTTTTGTTTATCATATAATTCTGTGATTGCAGCTGCAAAAATTCAGTTGAGGTGGAGTTCATCGTTGGTCGGACGACTTCGAGCAGAGAAAGTTGTTCTTTCGAAGCTTCTTCGGCGTCGACGAGGTTTGGATTCCTTCTCTGCTTCCAATCTGATCTTTTTAAGGTTTTGCGGATTCAATCTCCCGAGGTATCTTGTGGATTACAATCAAAAAGAGATTTTTTTTTGGCTAAAAAATGGAGTGATTGGGGCGGCGGAGAAGGAAGAGTGGTTGATGGGCAGAACTCCGTCGAAGGAACCTCAATCGGAACTCCTCCGCGGACAACCACAGATGAGCTCCGGCCTCGAGCGTTTCCAGTCCGCTCCGAGCTCGTTTCTCGGAGAAATCTGCGGCGAGTTCTTCCCCGTCCGGCCCGAGACAGATACCATGTTCCCCCGATTCTCGGCCCCAAAGATCCCGGAAAACCAGTCGCGGCCGCCGGCTTTGTCGGAGATCCTCATCCCCCATCATAAGGTTGCATTCCCCACTACTCCGCTGACGATGTATCATCTCTGTCCCAGTTTCACTCGCCCGGCGAGCTCTCCTGCTGTCGCCTCATTTCCCCACTCGAATGCAGATAATGGTAACGATCAATTTCTTCCAATTTCTGCAAGAAACAATAAAGCTGAGATTTTTATGCTTCATTCGTCGGTAGGCTACACTGTGATAAGTTCGAGCAGTCTCAGAAACAAGGATCTTCCGCCCATTAGCTGCCCACCGAGGCAAAACTTCCTAATGCCTCAGATCTCTGAAAGTGGTCATGGCAAGGAATCAGAAACTCAGGTACTTGACATCAGATTCACGCAATTACAATGATTAGCTAGCTTGTCTAATTATACTTCTCTGTGTGATTTGGGCACAGCAGACGAGCTTGCCGAAGAACTGTGCAATTGACAGATTCCTACAGTTCGAGGATGCAGTAACTTGCAGGGCCCGAGCTAAACGGGGTTTCGCTACCCACCCGCGAAGTGTTGCTGAAAGGGTTATCAATCTCCTTCCGATCTATGTTCGTATAGTTTGCTTGAGTCAAATAACTGAATTGAGCATGGATTCGATTAGGTGAGGAGGAGCAAAATTAGTGAAAGAATGAGGAAGCTACAAGAACTCGTTCCTAACATGGATAAGGTAACTCTATCAGTCACTAACACAAACACGAAATGGCCTAGCTTTGCTGAAAATGTGGTAAATTTGCAGCAAATCAACACAGCCGCTATGCTCGATTTAGCAGTCATTTATATCAAGGATCTTCAGAAACAAGTCAAGGTATTGCTCTAGCTGCTCTCTCAAGATTTCCGCTTTGCATCCCTCTGATTTCTTTCGCCTTGTTTTCGCTGCTGTTTGAAGGTGCTCGCGGAGGGACAGGCGAAGTGCACCTGCTCATCTAGCGAGAAGAGCAAGTACCTGAGCAATGGAGCGGGTGAATGCTAAAGAATTGGAGATGCTGGTAATTGGTAATAGTATTAGTTATGCTAGATTTTAGCTGGAGGAAGCTCCATCGAAGCAGATGAGCAGAGCAAGAAAAGCATTGTCTGTGACTGTGTGTAGCTCCTATCAATTACTGGAATCAGTAAAGCATTAGTGTTGTTCTCGTCTCAAGGACAAACTCATACCATATTCCTCCACTTGCATCGATCGGGACAAGTTTACCTCTGTCAAGAACCCTAGTACTTATACGAATAATTGATCTTGAAACCAGGAAAGAAAGAGTGCTCTGTGAGGAAGGCAGCTGGCTCCAACGAAGAGAAAGAGGCAACTCCACTGTTGAAAGCCCACTTTTGAACAGAAGGTGGAGCATTATATTACCATGGCTGCAAGCAACTCTGGAAAACGATCGAGTAGCAGCAGGCTGCGCATTGGCATTGCCTGGGTTATTCGTGGACGGTGGTGGAATGGACTGTGATGAAGGTGGCTTGGTGCAGGGTCTGATGTTGTAATTATCAAAGAAACAATTGAATTGCTAACACTGTTTAGATGCATCAGTTTAGTTTCTCAGCACACAGATTACTTTTTCAAACATGGAAAAAGCAACTTGCTATTCGAGTAGAGACAGCCTTTGTTCTTCCTGTCAAAAACTGCTTAGTACTTCAATCAGCTTTAAATAGTGAAATCATTATTGTTTGCCACTAGAAGACAACAGAAAAAGAACGTTTGCTTTGAAGTTTCCAAGGAGCAAACTTTTGGACTGCAATGACTACTCAGAGTTAATTGTTCTTGTATCATTCTGATTAAGCAAAAGTCATGAAATAGCAAAAATCATGATCCAATCTGTCCCACAAACAGTGCAACACTTTACCAGCTTCAACAAAGTTAAAAGCAGATTATGCTCGTTTAACTATTCTCTTTGCCTGACACAAGTTCTGCCCGTGAAGAAGTCTATCAAACTTATATTTACTATTAAGAATGCTGCATGTGATTTGTTTTGGGTCAGAAACGTGTGCTTACACTGCAAGACATCGTATAGTTGCCACCTAATCCGTCGGAAGTATCTGTCTGATTTGGCTGCTCTTCCATGAACCAAAGCAATTTGATTGTTTGAATGAGTCTGAAACGAATCAAGTTTGATCGTCCACCCGTCAGAAATTTTTCTGCAGCTGCAGAAACCATCATGATGTAACAAGGAACCAAACTCTTTATCATCAAGTTCCAGTAAATGAGAATTATCTCAGACAAACCAAAAGATCATTATGGTTTGATAATCAAAACATGTAAATAAAGGGATCAAAATCTGTGAATCATTTGGGTCGAGTTTTTAATGGAAAGTTTTTAACTCCAGAGAGATGGAGTCCTCTCTCAGCTACTGTCTGACCAGTTTGAACCAACAGAAACAAAGGGATCAAAACAATGTTGAATCTAACAAGATGTAGGGAGATCCTAGGGTACTTTTATGGTCGATAAACTGTTTGGAATCAAGTTAAAAGTGACAGAGCAAGAAGGAAAAGGGGAAATTGATGAGTGTAGTGTTCTTCTTTCATTTCAGACTAATCAGCATTGCCCAGAGTAGTTTATCCTAATACTTGGTACAAAGTAGAAACAAAATTCCACAGAGAAGAGAAGCATGTAATAAACAAGACACTATCTGTTCCTAAGAGTGTACCAACCGACACGAGCGAGCACGAAATGTCAGACAAACATTTGATAACCTAACTGCTGCATCAAATATCTACAGTATGAAAACAATCAGAGGTAACAGACAAGAGGTGAATTGCAACATCAACGCACATATGTGACATATAAGAATTGAGCAATTGCAAAACGTTCCAGGCAAATAAACCAAGACAATAATAAGTGTTCAATCAATGGTAAAGAAGACAATTATATGAAACAGATCACAAGAAGGAAAAAAAGTTCATTTTTGAGATTCTCAGGAAAAAAGCACACAACACTCAAGTAAAGTTTGCATCCAGCTCTATTAGCTTGGAAGATTACAAAGTATAGCTAGTATTTAAAATCAAGTTATCATTAACAGCATAAAACTTAAAATGTGGGAAAAAAAGTGAACCATGGATCATAACTCTCAGCCACATTTGAAACTGGAACAATACAAGGTCTCAGTAGAAATTCTCACTTGCACTCAACTCCAGCTTCAGCAGCCCTATGAGGCTTACTTTTCCGCCGGCTCCCAACACGTCGAAAACCATTAGAACTAGCTGAGTGTTCCTTAGATTCGGATCCAGTTCCATTTTCTGTTTTCAGCAAATCAGAGTTCTCTTTTGCTTTTGAAATCCTCTTTCTCTTCTTCCCATTCACCACTGTTAGGACCTTAACCTCTTTATTTAGTGCACTAAGCTTTGAATCATCTTCTACTTCTTCATTTTGTTCAAGATCTTCTTCATCCATGTCATCCTTCAAAGGCTTTTGAGGCCTTCCTTTCCTCTTATAGGAAGGGAGAACCTCTTCACCACCACTTTTTGATTCCTCATTATAAGTGGACAGAGTCAATTTCTTACCCTTTCCCCTACCTCTACCCATCAACCCTAAACCAGCAACACTTGGACTTTATGATTTTCTGCAAAAGAGAAAAAAAAGATTGAGAAAGCAATCAGATGCAGTTATCTAAGAGCTCTTTTGTTTCCTAGCAACAGTTTAGTCAAGCAATTAATTTGCATTTACACAATAGCTGGTAAGAAAGTCTATAAACTGATAGAAGATGCAGCAGAGATGATACAGAATCCAATCTCCACCAAGTAAGAGAATATAAGATTTTGGCGGACGATCTTTACCCAGATCAAACATCTAAAAGTCAACTTAAGCTTCAAAGAGGTAAACTGCAGACGGATCGCTGAGATTTGATTCATACGAATGAACAATCAGGAACTGAAGATGGATCGCAGGAATTACAAAATGAACTGATCAACAAAGTGATAATATCGATCAGATTCCATTCATGTCAATCAGTAAACAAAAGCAAAGACTAATACCGATACACAGATTGGTCGAAATCTATGAAAGCCGATGACAAAGAAAAAGGCGAAATCATTCAACGACGACCATCTTATATGATTCCGTGATCTCATCAATCTTCGGAAGCAAAAAGAACATTTAAAACTAACATTAATCATGGAAATCGACAAAGGAGAAACAAAACGACATTTTTAGTTCAGAAAACTGACCTTATACGAGCATCAGGTCTCCGCCACTACAATCTCGCGCCCATTTCCTCCATATCCGACGATGAAATAAGAAAAGGAGGAAGAGGGCATCAAAAGATCGGATTTTTAGGCTCCTGCCTGCACAAAGTCGAAGATTTGAAGATTTGATAGCCAACAAAGAGTGATTCTTGAACAGAAGAATGAGAACCAAAAATGGAGTGCGGTTTCAAACAGAAGTGCGATGCAGCTCTAGAAACGAGAGTATCAGGCTGCTGTCATGATCAAATCCCTACAAGAAGCTAAAAAGATGAGCAGAGAAACCGGATGGAAAGAAGAAAGAGGCGAGCGTAGATTGGATACCTTGTTGGGTTGGTTCTGTTGGCCAAAACCTACAGAAAGATATATGGTACTGCCTCAGTCATGCCCTTCCATTTTTACTTTTTAGCACAAAAAACAATAAAATTGACAAATTGGTCCCAGATGGCGTTCAGATTCTATTAATGGCAATTTCGATTGAAACAAACAAGCCGATGATGAATATCCGATCCCATCAAAAAAATTATTTGTATATTTATTAATTAATTTCAAGTTATAAATTAATTAGTTTTGATCATTAATTACTAGAAGTAACATAAAAGATCTATGACTTTAGATTCTGTGCTTAAAAAATTTACTATAAAGAGCAACGACGCAAGAACTGGCAGTCCTTCTCAGTTCTCCCTCTCCTCGACGGCGACGACGTCGAGGAAGAGATTGAAGAACCGTTTCCTACTCCGGTGCTACTGTTTTGGAGGATTCTGAATCTGCCATTTGCCGACGGGAAAACGCTTCTTGAAGCAGATCATCCCGTTGGGACTGTAAATGGCGAGCGCGCAGAAGCAATCGATCGAACATTCTCTCATCCGCGCTCGTAATCAGCACCACCGGGAAATCCGGCTTGCGCGCAACCTTCGCACTTGTAGTTGGAATTGAGGACGGAGTAGTTTGGTGGGCCGCAGGGGCTCGTCGGAATCCAACGTCGCCTGCAGGTAAAAAATCGCCAGCGAGACCGGCAGCGGCAGTTGACGCAGGTGTTTTTTTTCTTCTTTTCTCTCAAATCAACACACACGCTTCTGTTTGTTTGGTCGAACACGAGTCGGCTGCCATCGTCTCCGGTGTCGGCCGCCCAGCACGCGGAAGCTGGCGGCACGGCGGCGGCGTGCAAGATTAGGTCGCCGTCTCCCACACTTTTATATTCAAACGACGACGACGACTACGGCCTCATTAAGACTGGGCCGGGCCGGGCCGGGCCGGACCGGGCCTCCGAATCTTTTACTAAAATCAGTGCGGTCTATTGCACGTCGAAGCGACGAAAACATTCTCTATAAAGAATTAATTAGTTAATTAATTATTGAATGATGTGATTTTGATAAAATTTAATTTACATCGATTACTTTTGAAATGGACGGTGCGATTGAATTGAATTAGTCTCCTTGATAAAGCAAAATATAAATATTCATCCAACACTAATTAATTAAGTTCGTGCCCAAAGGAAATAAAATAAAATAAAAATAAAAATAAAATAAAGTTATTTATGGGAGGGCGCGAAATTGTGAGTGTGCGTCATTGGAACCTGCAATGAGCCCTGCAGTTGCTCTGGCAATCGTAGAAACAGGGGCCGTCGCAGTGCATGGGGCAGAGAAGCTTCATCCCGCCGCACCGCCCCCGGCCGGAGCACCGCGCGTACTCCCCGACCCTGTACAAGCTCGAGCTGTAGTTATGGCGCCGCGGCCGCCCCCCACCGCCGTAGGCCGCCGCCATTCCCACTCTTCCTTCGCTGCTCTGCTTACTCCTCCTGGTTTCCCCTCCACCACCTCCCCCGCCTCCTCCTCCTCCGCCTCCGCCGCCTGCAGTGCCCCATCCCCAACCATACCCCCATCCCCATCCCCATCCCCAACTACTTATACGACCTCCGCCGCCTCCTCCTCCACCGCCGCCGCTACCATTGCCGCCGCCACCACCCCCGCCTCCTCCTCCTCTCTCCCCACCTCCGCCGCCGCCGCCGCCGCCGCCTTCGTCAATTGGCCGTTGCCTGCGCTCGTCGCCTTCTATGACATTATACCGGAGCCGCGGAGCTAGGCTACTGCTTCTGTCGACGATGCCCGAGTCGTCGACGGCCAAGCAAAGCGCCATGGCAGAGACCGCGAAGGTAGAAAGGATCATAAACCCCCGCCATGGAGTTGTTCCTCCAGTCGGTATCCTCATCGAGCACCTTGCCCGGTCACTTCCAATCCATTTGCACTTCTCGTTGAGCTACACTTTTGTACCAGCGATTGCGAAGCTAATGATGGTGACAGTCAAGCGACAAGAGACAGACGAGAATCGATTGTTTGCATTCTACTCTTCCCCAACACTTCATCTTCTTACCATTCATCATTGCCTGCTTAATACTCGAATTCCTTTTTTTTGTAAAATATATTTGTATTCTCGAAATCAATGATTCTGAATAAGGATGGATATGCAGCAAGTAAATCGGCTTAATTGTGTGTGTGTGCCTTGAGTGGTTCCTCGCAGACTTTCTTGCTGCCATGCCATCGCTCATGAAAGACGAGCTAGCGACCTTCATTTCCAGTTCACTTGCAGATGCCAATGGCAAGCAAGTGGTAGCTTTTCCTTCAAAGACAAGGAAAATGATAAGAAAAATCTCAGTCCGCCATGAGTTAAAGCAACTCGAATGTGCACAGGTTTTATCGATTGTTTTTCACATGATCAAAACTGTCGAAGAAGAAAATTCATTAGGGTTACTAGTCTTCACCAATTAAGTAGCTCATGGCAATTACCAAGAAGGAACAAACAGATGCCAAACCTTGCCTTCTACTGAACTAATTAACTTAATAAGAAGAACTGTAAACAGCATTCGAGCTCCTCCTCCTCCTCATCATCACACTGTGCGTTTGCTGAATCATTTGATAGGTTCATGAATCGAAAGCAGTGATCTTTTCCTTCATGTCTGCTCGTGCCATGGGTCACATGGAATGCAACAGGTCCAGCAAAGACTCCTCCAAACTTGTCTCCTAAGGGTCTGTGTCAGACGAGAGGAAGAACAGTTTACTTAAACAGTTTGCTGGGTGAGAAAATTAAGAATCCTACAGCTTTAATTTCTCATTCATGCCCATGCTTGTTCTTGTTCAGAATTAATTTCATTAAATGAAGGACATGATCACTGAGCATCGCATTCCTTAAGAGCTCTGATTAACACAGAATTAAAGATGCTGCCTTTAATATCCTCTCTTAGTTAATGTGAAAGGCCACCTTCTTTGCCATCAGCATCTGGTTAAAGGATTGGCTTTGGCCATTAAACATATATAATTATGCATCACTATGAGATTAGCTGATGGATTAAGGCAAGTAAAGCATGGACCTGCAAGTTGCAATCATTCCTATCCACATGCAACAAATTAAAGCTATGCATCAGTATTGAATATCTATATATATATATATATTTATATATATGTGGATAATTAATTAAAAAGCGTGCTTGGTGTTCAAAGTCATAGTGGTTAATGATTAATTAATGGGAGGTGGTGTTTAATTGGATGCATGCAGTGGATCAGATCGCCGGAGGAGGAGGAGGAGGAGGAGGAGGAGGAGGAGGAGCCAATGGCCTCCCACCGCCGGCGACAAGGCAGCGCCGCCACGATCAATATGATAATTAAACATATTCTATATATTGTATTAATTATATATTTCATGCCTTTCACTTTGTCAAACTTTTCCTATAATTAAATGAAAAAAATCCTTGTTTAAGCTTATTTATTTTATATATTCTCTTATAATTAAATGAATATTTCGCCCTTTTTAAAAAATCATAATTATTAAAGAAAATGAAAAGTCATACCTTTAAAGCTTTAAGAACACTAAAAGACTTAGAAAAGAAACCTCTATGACCTCTTAATTTTATTTCAATTGTTATGAAGTTGTAAACTCTTAATTAAGAAACTCTAGAGTATTTAGCAATATCATTAATTTGGTCTCAACCTTTTTTTGGCCTAACATCACACTAATCACTCCACATAATAATGTTGGATTACATCATTCTCCATTAATAAACAAGTGATGAGCTCAAGTCCACTTAGAAACCTAAAAAGATTAACACCTAACAAACTTATCCTAATTACTTATCCTTACACTCACAAATGAGATGAGATTTTCTTCGTTCTAGTCTTATTGTTCCGACAATATTCAATCGCAAGCATCAAGTCATTGGCTACCGACACCGCAAAAAATGCTATCTATTTCGGAGAAAGACAAACGTTCTATCTCGAAATAATATATGTTTAATTTCAATCTTGAAAGTGCAAATCACTAATTTTTCAAAAAAAATACTCTTGTTTTTTCTTTCTTTCTAGAGGGTAAGTAACAAAGTAATAATTGATTAATCATCTTCGAGTCGAGTCATGTTACTTACATTGTGATTTGTGACCGTACTTAGCGATAACCCCAAATGAGATTAGTCTTAATTAATTCACAAAAGAACAAAGAACACAACTGGTAGTGAGAGGTTTAGGGACAATTTTAAGGTGCGCATGAGGAGGACAGCATCTCTTAACACTGCCTCATTAATTTAATCCCCTCTTGCTTTTTGCCTTTTTCTATGTGCTTTGGCATCCATTAACCTAATTAATTAATTATACTCTTAAGCATCTCAACCGGCTTCTTGCTAATTAATTAATTTGTTTAATTAAGTAGCTCCTCGATCATACAAGCTAAGAGAGCAAGAAGGATATGCTTAATGTTTATATTAGAGAGCTTGCACTCGTTAATAAGTGAACTAAAATGATTGATTCTAATTTTATAGCGAAATAAGGATGTCAAAAATTAAATAGAACCTGATTATAGTAAAAATGTCATTGTCTCAGTGTCCTCTATGAAATCCGGAGATCTTGTAAAGATGATCTTCCATAGGGTGTTAGTGGAAAGCGTAGAGATCTGTCAAAATATCTAATTCTAACAAAACGGACTAATGGTTCTATAAATTACGTGAGGGTGTCATTTTTGCACAAAGAGATACCTCACTCAATGATAATATATAATCAAGATAACTATGAAATATCTTAAAATTTTTATTTATATTATTTTTATTATATATAAGGAAAATTATATGAATAAAATAACAGACGAAACAAAGTGTACATACAACAAAATATAATTAAGAATCAAGCATTAATAGGTTAAGATTACCAAACAACTCTAGATAAAAGTTGACACCGACTATAATATCAATAGGATACTTTGCAAAACTGAAGGTCAAAGGGAGCGGACAGTAAACCAAATAACTAAGTGGGTAATCAAAATAAATATACATGAATTTAATCTTATTTTCATTGATTTCTTTAGATTTGCTTGATCTTTTATATTCTATATTGTTGATATTTGCCCCTTTACTTTTAAACATTACGATGAGACCTTAAGGAATTATCATGATTCATATTAAAAGTTGACTTGGGTTAGTTGATTAGACTAATCAATAAGATATAAATTTAGAATTGTCAATATTTAACACTACACGTATAAATCTATATCCAATAACTTAAATCTGTAAATGTTTTAATTAGATATGTTTGATCCAATATAACATAATCGAGTGTATTATTAAATTAACATAATCCTAAATGCTCATAATTTTTTATGAAATAAACTCTCGATTGGAAACAAATAGAAAGATTCTCCTTTGATTTGGAGTTTCTCAATTGGACTAGTCAAATAATAGATACAAAAGTTTGATGAATAGAATAATATTATAAATCATAGATTACATAATACACTATTAAAATCAATGGGTTCACTAGGCCAAACTCTATCGGATAAACCGATTAAACCGCATTCGATCTTTGCGACCGAACCGGTCGAACCCACCTAGGGTTTGAAAACCTAGTTTGTCCTACCCATGACAAAGTTGTCCACATGACCGTCGTGAAGTGCCACATGAACCCACGAACTCCATCCCCCTGGCCCTGAATTAAAATAAAACCCTAAACACATCATCTTGCTGGCTGTTGCACCATCAACTTAATTAATTATTTTCTTGACGTGATAGCAGCATTAAAATTTTCATAATTAATTAATTAATAATTAATTAGTATGTGCAGTTCTGTCCAAAATTCACAGTAAGAAAATGGTCAAATCCATTTATTTCTGGTTTCTACCGCATTAATTTCTTAAGCTAATTAAATATCATGTTTTTTTGGTTAATTAAAAAGTGTATATATATCTTCATATTAAACGAGAGCAGATGATGCCACTTGCTCATTGGCGACGACTTCTCTTTTCACTCTCTCCTTTCTTCTTCATCGTCTCCATCTCGCCTCGATCTTGTCAAGAAGGGATAGAAAGCGGGATCGAGATCTTTCTTTGAAACGATGGGTTTGGGATGGTAAAGATTTGATTTTTTGGAGTTCTTGCTGTCAAAGGAGCGATTTTTAGGTGGGAGATCGACGGAGAACAGAGAAGCTGGCGAACAAGTGGTGGGAACGGGTAGATGCGGCGGCCATGGGAGGAATGGACTCCGGAGGGGGTGGTGCTGGAGGTGGAGGCTCGTCGTCGGGCTATCTGCACCACCTTCTTGGGCCGCCGCAACCGCCGGCCGCGTCCTCGTCCGCGCACCTCCCTCCGCACGAGGAATCCAAGGCGTCGCAGGAGGAAAGCCCCGGGGCTGACCAAGGCGACGGAGACGGAGACCAACCGTCTTCCTCCGCCGCTGGCTCCGGCGGCCCTCTCCGGCGGCCCCGAGGGCGCCCCCTCGGTTCGAAGAACAAACCGAGGCCGCCGATCATCGTGACGCAGGACAGCCCCAACGCGCTCCACTCGCACGTGCTGGAGGTGGCCGCTGGCGCGGATGTGGTGGAGTGCGTGACCGAGTACGCGCGCCGCCGAGGCCGGGGCGTCTCCGTGCTCAGCGGCAGCGGCGCCGTCGCCAACGTGGTCCTGCGCCAGCCCGGAGCATCGCCGCCTGGGAGCTTGGTGGCGACCCTCCGGGGGCGGTTTGAGATCCTCTCGCTGACGGGGACAGTCCTGCCGCCCCCGGCCCCGCCTGGCGCTGGCGGCCTCACCGTGTTTCTGTCCGGAGGCCAGGGGCAGGTGATGGGAGGGAGCGTGGTGGGCCCGCTGATGGCTGTGGGGACGGTGGTGCTGATGGCGGCGTCGTTTTCCAATGCGATGTACGAGCGGCTTCCGCTGGAAGTCGAGGAGGAGGCAGCAGCGGCGGCGGCGGCGGCGGAGGGGGGACAGCAACAGGGCGTCGGCAGCCTGCAGTCGCCAGGAGGAGCTGTCACCGGCGAAGGCGGAGGCGCGACGGCCGGCGTCCCTTTCTACAATCTCGGGGAACCTA
This sequence comes from Curcuma longa, assembly GCF_044706935.1. NCBI lineage: Eukaryota > Viridiplantae > Streptophyta > Magnoliopsida > Zingiberales > Zingiberaceae > Curcuma > Curcuma longa. The sequence continues at coordinate 3,484,808 of NC_133875.1, forward strand.
CCAGCTTCAGGGCCAGGGCGATGGATTTGGCTCCGGTTGGGGAGGCGGCGGCGGCGGCGGAGGCAGCAGCATCCGGCCACCGTTCTGATTCCAGCAAAGAGTCCAATCAATTCCTAGTCACTTCCTCCACTGCCGAGATTCCCTCGTTTAATTTCACATTGGCGGTCGATCAATTTATCCATGTATTGGAGTAGTGCATCATCATCCCCTTTTGCTTTGCATGCAAATGTTGAAGCTGCAACATTGCCTTTAGTGTCGATTGCTTGCATTTGAGTTGCCCATGAGACAATAACAACGAATCATTAAACCTCTGCTGTTTCCTTTTCTTGATTCTTCTTCTTCTTCTTTCAATTCAAGTTCATGGTTGCATTGTGGAACAGAGAAGGGGAGGAAGAAGAAGATGGAGGATAGTCAAAGTCAAAGAAAGATAAATTGTCAGAGTGGCAGTTATCTTTGTCATTTACTCGCTCAACATGCATATGATTATGATATTGGATAGCTTCTAACTTCGCACCTGCTCAAATCGACCTGCGCCGTTTTCGTGGATGCTTCGTCGGTTCTTCAAATGGTGCCTGTTCTTGATTTTTCTCAATAAAATTAACTCTTTTAATGAAGGGGAAACTCAACCAGCCTAATTTCTCTGTTTCCATTCTGTTTCTTTGTAAGACGACAGTAATTTGCGATAAACTGTAAGAAGGATGCTTTTTTAACAGCAAACGAAATGAATATTCATTCCAAGATACATGGGGAATGCGTTTTAGTGCATGAAATCGACACCTTTAACACACATTGTGAGAATGTATCAATCGAATTCAAATATGACAATTGGAAAGTTCATTTTCAACAACAGAAACCAATAGAAATCCCAACAACAATCTTACTGCTCTTCGAAGCTTTTCCTTTCCTGGCTGAAAATAAGATCTTTGGAGATTTTTTCAGGGCATCTGAAGATGGTCATGCAGTCTTTGGCTCCTGAGCTCCAACCTCCTGCAAATAATGCTCTGCATCCAAAGCAGCCATGCGAATAGCACTAGATCAGCATCAGTGTGAAGTTGATTTAAAGGGGGAAAAGAGTTCCTCAAGGAGTGTACAAAAAGCCTACATTCTTCTCATATTACTCTCTTATGTGTGTACAAAAAGCTGTGTTGCCACCATCCCATATTCTTCTCCTCTGCATGTCTCTTCCTCCTCTCATTCATCTTCCTCCTCCACCTCACTCTAACACATGGTACACCAATTGGCACCATCTAATTCCAACCAAGATATGTTCACTACAATAGCTAGAGGTTTGCCTCTGATGCTAAACGATCTAAGGGATGCTACACAGTGGAAATCAATTCTTGCATGGAAGAAAAAAAAACATTTTATTGCATTCAACTGCAACATTTGTTTACTAGAGTTGTGAGGTATATCTATAAATGTATTATAAGTGCTATGCTAATTGCTTATCCAGGAATAAATCAAGCAGCATTGGCAAATTGGTAAAACCAAATACAATAGTAGTTTTTGATTTACACAATTACACCTCAAATCTTGTCAAGACTCACTTTCTAAGATGCATAAAACCAGCATTCAATTTACTTTTACCCTTTGGGAAAAGTATTAAAGAAGATCTTTAGTAACTGATATTGGTCAAAAGAAAAGGACAAGAGTCAAACCAACATGCCGCCAACACATTTAATCATTCCAATTTGAAGTCTAGGGGAGTTAATTGACCTCAAAACCACTCGGATATTTTGGGAATTCAAACTTTGGTCAATGTGACCAAAAGATAAACCATCATATGAAATTAAAGATCAACTTCCTAAACCTTGATAAACTTGTAAGAGAGGATAAAACAAAACAATCACCAAGGCATAAGAGCATTTGGTAAAATGATATATATATATATGAGTGACAATCAATACACATGAAGACAACAAATGGCTGACCAAAGAAGTATATCGAAAGAGAAACTTAAAATCCAAAAACAAGGCTCTAAAACATCCTAATAAAAAAATGATTGAATTAATTATTAGTTGCGATATAACTTTACATATAGTTCAGTGAAGATAAAATTCATGCATCCAACTTCAACTTGTTGGAACAAATATGACATCTTGATGATAATGCTTTGACTGATGCTTTATTTCTTTTGCCAGCACCATCATCTGTGTGCTACTTGTGGGTAGAAATTGCTTGATGTAGAATTTCAATGGCTAATTTGTGTACTATAGATAATTAAATTCACGTTTCAGAGGAATTGCTGCAATTTGTTAACCAATTGTTCCGTAGAATAAGGTTAGTCTTACACAAATCATTGAGAAAATATAACCATGAAACCTATATAATATAATAAAGATGTTGCTACATAGCAATGTCAAACTCATATGAGCTTCAATGAGAGAGTAAAAATAAATCTTCATAGTATATATACTATGACCAACCTAAGAGAAAGCACAAGGAGCACACAAAATATAAGAAAATTATAAGGATCTAAAACTCTTGTAACCAGCACGCAATCAAGTCATTCAACAGTGATCATAACATGGATTCCACTAGAACATCACCATGAAGGAACAATAAAAAGTTGTGACATGCATAAACACATTTCTTGTGCCTATCAACAAAGCAATCGGGAATCAATATCAAGCTAATGTTCATTGGGGTTCCTTCGGCAGTTAGTTAAACTTTTCGTGTGTTTAGATTAATATAATTGAAATGTGAAACAAAAGCAAAGAATAGTTCACCTGATCCAGCAGCTGTGATGGCCTGCCGGTACTTCTTATCCTGCACGTCCCCTGTGGCAAAGACACCCTTCACGCTGGTGTGAGTCGTCCCCGGCTTTGTTACAATGTACCCATCGGATCCTAGCTCTAGCTGCCCCTCAAGGAATTTGGTGGCCGGCTCATGGCCTATCGCGAAAAACAGACCAGAGACCTTGAGGTCAGACACCTCTCCACTGACCACGTTCCTCACCTTCACGCCAGAGAGAGTTCCCCGGCTCTCCCCGTAGGCCTCCACTACCTCCGAATTCCACAGCACCTGAATCTTTGGGTTTCCGAGCGCCCTCGCCTGCATGATCTTCGACGCCCTGAAAGCGTCCCGGCGATGCACAATGTAGACTTTGGATCCGTACTTGGTCAGGAAGTTGGCTTCTTCCATAGCTGAATCTCCGCCGCCGATCACTGCGATGGGGTGATTGCGAAAGAGAGGTGCCGCCCCGTCACAGACCGCACAGGCAGATATTCCCCTGTTCCAGAACTCCTCTGACCCAGGAAAGTGAAGCCGACGTGCGACGGCGCCAGTGGCGACGACAACAGCGTCCGCCTCGACGGCGGTGGAGGAGGTGAAAACACGAAAGGGGCGGACGCTCAAGTCGACTTTGGTCACGGTCTCCGTGAGGATCTCAGTTCCAAAGCGGAGAGACTGCGCGCGGCACCGGTCCATGAGCTCGAGCCCCATGATCCCCTCAGGAAACCCTGGGAAGTTCTCGACGTCGGTGGTGGTGGTAAGCTGGCCACCGGGGGCGATGTCGTTGGCCATCCACCCCTCGAAGAGGACAGGCTTGAGCTCCGCCCGCGCAGCGTAAATCGCCGCCGTGTGGGCGGCGGGGCCGCTCCCGATGATGCAGAGCCGGGTTCGAAGCGTCCTCACGGAACCGTCGGCCATGGCGGTCGACGCTGAGAACCGCCTATTCTGAGAAGAAGGGGAAGCAGCGCCCGCAGAGGTACCGGATGCGCCGGCAGAGGCGCCGGCGAAGGCAGTGGCTTTCTTGAGGAAGGCAGAGAGCTTGGAGCGGAGGCTCATGGGATTGAGAAAACCCTTCGCTCTGGCTCTCAGACTCCTCTTCTTGGACTGCTTCGGTGGGTGGTAACTGCGGTCCAATTGGGCCGGGCCTTCTAATTGGGCTTTACTCCATTCATCCATCGAATTCTTTGGAGTTCTTCAACTATCTTGTCGATCATTAATCGTTATGTGCAAAACTTGCTACATTGTAATTGAAATATTTGATCGTGTAGCTAAAGTATACTTTACATGGCTACTAAAGAATAAAGGATTGAGAAGAGTAAGAGTTGGTTTAGGATCTTTTGTTATTATTCTTTGTTTTTTCGGACAGATTGTTGCAATTGGAGTCTCTGCAGCAGAGAAAAAGGAAAAGAAAAGAAAGGGAACATCACCTTGAAACAAAAGGTTATTTGCTCATCGTGCAATTGCGACCTAAACAAAAGGGTGAATTTAGCTAGTTTCAATCGCTTCTGGTCCTTCCATGGCTCCAGCTTCGATGTTGTTTAATCCACAACTGGGACAAGTGCACTTCCTTGCCAAGTCTTCCCCGAGAGAAGCAACAGCCTTTTCCAGTTCAGGTGTCCGCTTGTTCCTAGTTAATGCCACAGTTGTGAAAAAAAAAGAGAAAATGATGGCATTCTACCATTTTTGAAATTATTATTGCATTTTAAATAGGAATATTTGAGAAAGGATATTCTGCTAGTTCCTGCAGCTGTTTTGTTTCTTCCATGATAGCCGTCGTGAGAAACCATCTTCTTTCAGCATGGGCAAGCCCTTCACAAGCCTGCACGAATGTGGATACCAGCAAATGGTTAATAATTCCGTTACTCATCAAATCCTAGAACAGATGCAAAGAAATGGAGGGCCTAGCTCAGTGGACAGGGTAATATAGAACATCTGTATAGAACATACTTGGAGGCAGACAATTGATATAGAAGATTACAATCTGACTAAAAACGAATTTGTCAAAAGTCATTACAGCAGAGCTCATGCGTGGTGTTAGAAAATGAATCGAGTTTCACTTAATAACTAAAACCAGAAATAGAATAACTTATAAATCATTATGCAGTTGCATAATTACTTTATAACTTGAGAAGCGAGCTTACAACAAGCAATGTGCCAAGTAGAGGCTACTATGGCACTATTTTTCAAATCTTGATCCCAGTAATGTATTCCTAACTTCATGGTCAATTTCGCTTTTTTTACTTTGAAAAGATAACTAATTTAGCTAAAATGCAATACAAAGTTTATATTAAAAACATTTATATGCTATAGCCAGCAGCAAAGGTGGAAAAAATATTGTAATACTCGAAGTTAAGTACACGCATTCAATGCAGTGCTTGAATTCAAGGTTAGACACTGCATTTTTTATATTTTCTTAATACATGTAATAGAGAAGACCTTGTTGGTGTTAAAGTGTGGGTGTCTAACATAAGTAGAGGAGGAATAGATGAAAAGTCCAAATATAAAAGGTATATAAATCATAATTAGATCTACTTCCTACCCCAACAATCAATCAAATCAGCATTTACAAATATGATGGATGGAATGCCAAGCCAAATGCGCACATCATCAACTAAAAACAATGAATTCATGGTACTCGGCTGGTACAATCACAAAAGTAATAGAACAAATCATTCTTTGATTTTCAGCATGTAATGTATAGATTGCTATGCAACAAATTCAAGTTCTACAATGTCTATACTTACACAGATGATGTTTGTTGCCGGTTGTGACATAACTGCAAAATAGTGTACCACTAGGAAAATTATCACAGATTATTTAGCAATAGGGGATGAATAAACTGAAGATGCATCTATTTCCCTTGCACTTAGAGGAAGATCAAATTACATGGAAACATTCACGTTATCTGAATGTAGAGCATCCACTGCATAGAGATCAATCTACAAACTCAGATTCCCAGAGCACAATTGTCGAAGACATTTTAGACAAATGGAAAGAATAAAAATATTGAAAATTTCTCTAGCACTAAGAAACAGGTTAAACATGAACAACTTTAAATTCTATATTTCTGAAACATGGGAATTGAAGCACATGCAAAATTAAAGAAATTGAAACTAACCTTGCTATGGTTGTGTTGTTCCTTCTGATATTCTTCTTCCAACTTTTGCATCTGATCTTTGAGATGAGCAATATTATCTTCAATACCTTTTAGTTTCAGCATATCTTGCTTGTCGGATACTTCTGATTTAGAAACTATTTTGTCTGTTTGAAGACGTACAAGAGTTAGATTAAAGAGCAACTTACCGAAAGTTACCTGTATATGATCATTCCAAACCTCTATTTAATCAAAAAGAAATCTGCATCACTATAGAAAAATGCAAATTCATTTCCTTGTACCTTAAGAGTCATTACAGGACGTAAGGAATGAAGCCAATTTTTAGGTAAACTCTCTATATAATACACTTATATACCCTGGCAAATAATCAACATCTGACAACGATAGAAGGAGAGAGAGATGAAAGAGAAATCAAATACCAAACCTTGAAAGTTAAGAAAAGAGGTTTATCAACATGGCTGAAGGATGTCAGGATGCTAAATCACTTATTTCAGCAGGAATTAAGCTACAGAGTTCTACTGTAAAGCTGAGTAATTTAAGATAGCTAGCAAATCATTAGAGAATTCATTAGGCTAGATTCTTTTATCTAGCGAGTGCCCAATTCTGAAAGATGACTTCTTTCAATAAATCATGTTAGTAAAAATTAGGAGCAAGTTGCAAAGCATAAATTAATTCATTGGAAGATTATGCACGATAAACAAAGTCTAAATCCACTAATATATCCAAGAAATGATAGTTTAATGAAACCTGTCTTGTGTACAGCTCAATGTAACTGGGACAAAATGACTTGCTGATGATCGTAGTTTAAGGAAACCTCATTTTCTAATCTAAACTTTAACATTTCTAATATAGAAGGAATTACCCACTAACAAAGGACATTATTGGGGTCCTAAATGCAGTACAAAGTTCAACCAGTAGCCCCATTAGTTCCACTATTCATTTCACTAAGTATATACTTTTAGTTCTTCTCATGATGCAAAGACTTTGTCATACACATTTGAAATTTTTGAAAAACTCGAAAAAAGAATTACATCTACCATGAAACTAATGACTCATTTTCACAGAGAAGAATGAGCAGAACTTTAATAAATCAAAACATTAATTGATTGCAACTGCATGTAAATTTTTTATTTGTCAATATTGGACACATTAATTGGCATAAGAGGCACTGAACGTTGCTATAGAAGCTCAAACTTAGATTCCTTACAAAACCATAACAGGATTCACCAATAAATCATGGAATCAAAGAAGATACATATCATGACTTAAATCACAATTATAGAAAATTCATGTGTACGGTAAATCAAAGCCACTTGCCATTTTCTTTTGAATATGGTCCGTGATGCTCATCCAGAAAAGCATTCGCAATCATCTCTTGCAAATGCCTGAACAAGTTCCATTATATAAACTAGAATTATTAAAATGGATAAATCAGTATCAAAAGAGGGGGTCTTAAAATGACCATTTTAGAACTACAGCATCACAGAGAGCATTGAGAAAGAGACAAACTGTGCAATTTAAGCATTGTTACAATTGTTAGTTTTCAGCAAGAAATATTAACAATTCCAACGCACTCATTCAAATACCACGTGAGTTATCTTATGTTAATCCAGATTGACCAATTTGCAGCCGGGTCATTTGTTACAAGTGACAACGCAGTATGACTTTGACTGCAAAATAATGTCAGATAAGCAAGGGGCAAGAAAATTTTCCAAAGGTTTTTAGAAATCTGTGTGCAGTATAAAATTTCTCCGCTCCATCCACCTATGCCCAAAGAAATTGGGGCCAAAAGATAAAATACAAGTATCGATAAAAAAAAAAGTAACAAGATTTAGCAAACCTTATCTTCTTGTTCAGCTCGCACATTGCCTTAATGAACTCGTCCCTGTCTCAGAAAAAAAAAGTGTGATTCAGTTTCCCGTCACACATCCCTTGGTATATAAAACACACACAAAATGACGTGAAGATGGGATTACCGGTCAGCCCCCTCTTCACTCTATTTTACACCACCAGTAGAACGAAAAGAAAAATAACTACGTTAATGTTTGAATAAACCAACTCAAGTTCATGAGAGAATGAGTCTGGCTCCGACCTTGAGTGCATCCACATTGGAACGTAACTTCAGTATCTCCTCCTGCAGCAGACCGATCCTGGCCTGCCAAAAAGCATCTTCTATTAGATCTTGAAATAAAAGACCAACGCACGACCTCGAAGGTTAAAAGAGGCACCTCCTGCGCTTGGATCGAGGCATCAATCATGGAAAGTTGGACCTGCGCCCCCCTGAGCTCCTGCTCAGCCATCTCCTTCGACTCCTTCAATCCCTCGAGATCAGCGTTCGCGGCAGTCAGTTCCCCCTGCAGTTGGGCGAATCGCTTCCTCAGATCCGACACCCTGTGCTCTGAGACGCGAAGACACGGATTGAGCGAGAGAATCGGCGAGGCAGGATAGCGGAGAGAGATTGAGAGAAACCGTCTTGGGATTTTTCGGAGGCGAAGTTTCTGATGAGAGCGAGAAGTTGCTTCTGCGATTCACCGCCGGCCATGGCTCAGCTCCAGCCTCCAGGCGAAATGAAGTTCGACTGGAGATTTAGGTATCGGCGACTTCTTCCCGCCCTTTTTCGGCTGCCAACGTGGACGGGCTGTCGCACGGACACTGCACGTGCACGGCATTTCTGGGTTGTTTCACTCGAATAGTTATAAATATCAAATTGCAAACCGAACCGGACCGCGCCGAGTCATTGGTTCAGTAGTTGAACCAGTTCTTTAGTTGTTAACCGATCCAAATCAAAACGTTTTTTATCCATATTCTTGTTTTATAGAATATAGGAATAGTTTTTCTTAGAAAAATTAAGAAATTTTGAAAAGGTATTTTTTTATTTAAAATTATGATAGTGTATTTAATTTGAAGAATGGTCGATAACAATAAGAATTAATCTCACTCACTAATTTGCATGAATCATTTGACCCAATTTACTCATTTAGTTGTAACTTTTATAATTGAATACTCCTTTATCTACATTATTTAAGAGATTTAGAACAAAGAAATAGTTCATATCCAACAAGACAATCTTTGAGAATAAAGTAGAGCTTTATTCTTAGCTTTGTTGCCGACTTTTGTTAGAGAACATTACAAATTCTCACAAAAGCAAAAGTGAAGTGAGACAATAACTTAGTGACTAAGGTTATGATAGAGAAAAGTTGATTAATTTTAAGATTAATATGCACATTTAAACATACAATAATTAGAAGCATAAGATGCAAACTTAACTAGTCATTATGTGACAAGTAATCATGGTTTAGCATTCATCTTAAGCGAAGATTAAAGTGCTAAATGTGCTAAGCAAAGGAGGAAAAGATCGGACCACCACCGGTCGACGTAAGGCCGCTTACCGCGGGACTGCCCCGAATCGTATGCCCGATCGGACCAGTAACTAACGTAGCACTTGCCCAGGTATGCGTCTCCGCCGTCGGTGACGCCGCAGACGTCCTTGAGCTCAGCCAGCGCCGCCGCCACGCACTGGCCGCACTGCTTCCCGCTCTGGTCCCCCACGCACTGGGCCAGCGCCCGCACGCGCCCCGCGGCGCCGACCCTGTAGCTCCCCCCGCCGGACGAGAGGTCGTCGAAGGCGGCGTCGCGCATGCCGAGGAGGGAGGCGGAGCTGGAGTCGCTGGGCGGCGCCCCGCACTTCCGGTACATGAGGTTGGTCTCGAGCTTTCCGAGGAAGGCGTCGTCGGAGTAGCGGATGAGGCAGCCCTTCAGCTGAACGGCGGCGCCGGTGGCGCTGGGGCAGAGGGAGGAGAGCTGATCGATGGCAGAGCGGACGCAGGAGGCGCAGTAGGCGACAGCGAGGTCGGTGCGGCACTGGAAGAGTCCGTAGGCGGGGTTGGCGGCGGAGGCGGCGGTGCAGGTGAAGGAATCGTAGGAGGAGATGGCGGCGCCGTTGGCGAGGGAGGCGAAGAGGGATTCGACGTTGGTGTTGTAGGGAGACTGGACGATGCGCTTTGACTCCGAGCAGCCGACGTAGACGAAGGCGGTGTAATCGTCGAAAGAAGCGATCGTCGTCGAAGAGAAAAGGTAGAGAAAGAAGAAGAAGTTGAAGCAGCAGCAGAATTGATGCATTTTGATCGGAAAGCGAAGGTGCAGAGTCTAGGAACGCAACATCGGAATTTAATCAAACATATTCTGAAACGGATTACACTCTTTTCAGAGCAAAAGAAAAAGTTCCAGTACGACCAGGTCCACCACCATGGCGATGGGCTTCTAAAATAAAAGCATTCGATCATGTTCTGCATAATCTCTGCTTAGATGCAATTATTGACCAAAAGTGTTTAAGATAAAGTTATTCGCCTGAAGCATCTCCGTCGACTTGACTCTTTAGATGATAATGTTTTCAGGAATCATAATCGAGTAGTAGTCTTGTTGTTGCGAAGGAGTCTCGTTGCCTTTTGCTTTTGAAGTTTTTTTTTTATCGAGGTTAAGTATGATTTGATGCAGTATATCGTGAAGGCTAACGTCAAACTGACGCCAAATTCTTCTGAAGCTCCAAAGCTCGAAGGAACAGCAAATCCAAAGAGCAAGGGAATTTATTCATGGATTCCCTTGTCGCCTTCCCCCGCGCATCAGAAGTATCGCCATGTCGAGGCGGCTGAAAACAATGCACGCCCTTTAAACGACAACCAAGGAGAGAAAACGGAGTTGAGGGAGTACTCGATCGATATTGCAGAGTAGCAGTATCTCCCCGGTGAGAAATTAATGGATCAACGCCGCTATAGGAGAGACGTCAATAGGAGCCTTGAGAGCCTCCTTGACCAGTCGTCGGCAATCGGCGGCCTCGGAAACGCGCCGCCTCAGCCGGCGGGGAGCTTCCCTGGCCAGGGACTCGAGTTCCGGGACCTGTCTTATAGCGTGATCAAGAAGCAGAAGAAGGACGGCGTGTGGATCAAGAAGGAGGCCTACCTGCTCAACGACATCTCCGGGCAAGCCCTCCGCGGTCAGGTCACGGCCATCTTAGGTCCCAGCGGCGCCGGCAAGTCCACGTTCCTCGATGCATTGGCCGGCAGGATCGCGCAGGGCAGCCTAGAAGGCTCCGTTAGCGTCGACGGAAAGCCGGTGAGTCTCATCGCCTCTTCTGAATCCAAATCAATCGATATAATAAAGATTGATTTGAGCAGGTGACGACCAGCTACATGAAGAAGGTTTCATCCTACGTGATGCAAGATGACCAGCTCTTCCCCATGCTGACGGTGATGGAGACGTTCATGTTCGCCGCCGAGGTCAGGCTTTCTCCTTCCATTTCGAAGCTCGAGAAGAGAAGAAGAGTCTCGGAGCTCCTTCACCAACTTGGTCTTCAGGTAAATCAATGGCACTAGGCTGTGTATTTCTAATTTGGAATTAGCAAGGTCATCAATGGATCAAAGGATGCCTTGTATGCATACAGACAACCGCGCATACTTACATAGGCGACGAAGGGCGGCGCGGCGTTTCCGGCGGCGAGCGGCGGAGGGTATCGATCGGGATCGACATCATCCACAAGCCATCTCTGTTATTCCTTGATGAGCCCACCTCGGGTCTCGACTCCTCCAGCGCTTACAGCGTCGTGGAAAAGGTGAAGGAAATCGCTAAAGAAGGAAGCATAGTTCTAATGACCATTCATCAGCCTTCTTTCCGAATCCAAATGCTTCTCGATCGAGTCGTCGTCCTTGCAAGGTTAACTGAAATCACGAAGATCTCAAGTAGAATTTATGGAACATTACTGATGATGAAGTGTATTAATTTGATACAGAGGGAGATTGATCTACCTTGGAAGCCCTACGGCTTTGCCGGCGCACCTCGCCGGATTCGGCCGCGAAGTCCCAGAGGGCGAGAACGTGATTGAGTACTTGCTCGACGTGATCAAGGAGTACGATGACTCCCATCTCGGGCTTGATCCTTTGGTTCTGTACCAGCGTGACGGGGTGAAGCCCAACCTGGCAGCGCGCACTCCGATTCCCAAGACGCCGCGGACGCCGTTCCAACAGTCGAGCCGCCGCACGCCTCGCCAAATCGCCCTGCGCAGCGACCAGTTCTCCACCACCGCCGGCGCCACACCGCGCGGGAACCCGAATCAGTCCTACATGTCCTACGATTACGACGACGAGGAGGTCGAGGAGGAGGACTTCGATAACTCACGGGAGAGGAAGAAGGTGGCGGCGACCCCGCTTCACAGCGGCGTGTACAACCCCCGGTTGGCTTCGCAGTTCTACAAGGACTTCTCGGTGTGGGTCTACCACGGTATCACCAACACGCCTCGCCGGCTTCCCAACTGGACTCCGGCACCGACTCCCGGCCGCACCCCCATCAAAACACCCTTCACCGGCCAGTACCGCTACCCCGGTCATCCCAGAACGCCCCACGCCCCCTCGCCCCTGCCTCCCCCAAAGACCCCTGTTTTCGTCGCCGCGCCTCCGCCGGTGTATGAGTACGAGGTGGAGGAGGTGCTCGACGCCGACGAGGGCTCCAAGTTCGCGAACCCGTGGTTCCGGGAGGTGATGGTGCTGTCTCATCGCACAGCGCTCAACGTGGTCCGCACGCCGGAACTGTTCCTGTCGCGCGAGATCGTGCTGACGGTGATGGCCGTCATACTCTCCACTCTGTTCCACCGGCTCAACAGTCACGACATCACGACCATCAACCGGCTTCTCAACTTCTACATCTTTGCAGTCTGCCTCGTCTTCTTCTCCTCCAACGACGCTGTGCCGACGTTCATCCAGGAGCGGTTCATCTTCATCCGCGAGACTTCGCACAACGCCTACCGCGCGTCGTCCTACGTGGTGTCGACTCTGCTGGTGTACCTGCCCTTCTTCGCAGTGCAGGGCTTCACCTTCGCCATCATCACTCGCCTGATGCTGAAGCTCAACAGCAGCGTGCTCTACTTCTGGATCATCCTCTACGCGTCGCTCATCACCACCAACGCCTACGTGATGCTGGTGAGCGCGCTGGTGCCCAGCTACATCACCGGCTACGCTGTGGTCATCGCCACCACCGCTCTCTTCTTCCTCACCTGCGGGTTTTTCCTGAAGCGATCACAGATCCCGGTGTACTGGCGGTGGCTCCACTACATCTCGGCGATCAAGTACCCGTTCGAGGCGCTGTTGACGAACGAGTTCAAGAACGGGCAGTGCTACATCGGCGACTTCGCCGAGCTATCCACCGGGCCGCTGGGAGATGTCAAGTTCAGCGAGCGGCACAAGCAGGAGGGCATCTTGCCGGCAGTGTGTCCCCTGATCGGGGAGGATGTCCTGAAGACGATGGACATAACGATGGAAAGCGTGTGGGGCGACGTCGCCATACTGCTCGCTTGGGGCGTGCTCTACAGGTTCTGCTTCTACGTGGTGCTCCGCTTCTACTCCAAGAACGAGAGGAAGTAACGATCGACATGGCGAAGGATGCTTCCAATAAATCCATGTGTAAACCAAACACTTTACTACAGAATTAAATTGTAATCTTGCATTAATTAATTAGAGATTAACTTTTCTTAAGTAATTAAATTGAGTAACAGCCGAAGGCGGTGCAAATCTCATTCCAGATATTCCGCTGACCACCGATGGCCGGCGCCGCCAACCACCGACCTCATCGCCACGTCGGCAAATCTAATCTACCTCCCGAGTCCGGACCCAACGGCTAGATTTCCCACCGTCCTGATCTCGCCACGTGTGACGGCCGACCACTGGTCACGCGGTTTCAAGGCGGGAAAGCCGAAACTTTAATCTCGGCGGCGATTCCAGCACTTTCCAGAATTTTCGCAAATTCTAAAACTTTCCTCCTTTATCTGCATATAAATACTAGGAGAAGAGCTCTATTTAGGGCTGCTGAAGTTGAACAGCTGATGAGCAAAAGGTTGAGTTCATTGGATCTGAAGCCCGATCAACTAGTTTAATTTCCGTAAGGTAAGTTCAACATCAGCATTCAGCGTTCTCATCGATCTCACAGTAGCCTTGTGTTATTTTCTTTGTGCATCTCTGAAGTTTTTTGTAACTGTTTTTTTCTGCATTTATAGGGTTCTTGCTATTGAATAGTTCAGAGTGAGCACTGCAGCAAAAGATGGCACTAGGAAATGTTCATCGCCAAGAATCAGTTTCGACTATCTTGAAATTTGTCCATAGCACAAACACATTGAGGAGAAAAAGAGTTGCATTATCCAACTCTGTGAACTTTCCCAATTTTGCATCTCCCGTGAAGCTCTGTGGAAGATCAAGGCTGGGGAAAACAAATCGATTGGAGAACTTGCCTCAAGATGTTTTGGTACTTTTTGCCTCACCAGATGCTCAAGAATTACAAAATTATTCTCCCTCGATTTCTAGCTTTTTAGAAAGAAACATGTTATTCTGCTTGCAGGTAAGAATATTGTGCAAGGTCGAGCACAGAGACTTGAAGCAACTCCTCTTGGTATCCAAGACAGTGAATGCAGCTGTAAGTCTCATAGATCTATTATGTCTACTGATCTTGTAGCAACCCTAATCTCTCAATTTGATTCAGACATCAGTGGCCAAGGACTTGCATTTTGCTTTTGCCACTCCAATCTCAAAGCCTGTCTTTCGGTATGAGATCGATGATCGCGAAGAGACTCCGAATGCACCTAAGCAACAAAGGATTGCGAAATCAAGGCTTCATGGCTCAAAGCTTTCAAGTATTGCCACAGCTCTTTTCACTTCATCAGAGGATGAATGAGCATGCTATAGAGATGTAAATATAAATAGTGTACACATGGATAGTTTTGCTAGTTTAGATTCTACATTGATACTTGTTAGTTCATCCTGTGTTTTGTGAAGACATGTAGTTATGTATATTCTCAAGCCATCTTCAAATCTTTCATTGAAGAGGATTGGCTCTCTGTAACTTATGTTTATATGCCACAACAGATTTGCAGTAATGGAACATTGGAAGAGATAGAACTTCTTAAGTAACCTAACTGTCATACTTGTTACTGGACATTTCAGTATCATTCTCCTCTTGCTCGACATCATCTGATATTAAGTTTGATCACTTAAATGCATGCATCAGGTGGAACAGCATATCGACAGAATAAATGAATCTCTGAATAAGATATGTCACAGTGGGAGAGATGCAATGAATGTAGCTGCTTTTAATCTCACAGTATCAGATGCAGATCAGATCATGACTCGACAACCAATTTTTTTTTGCATTATTGTTCAGCATCAAGACTGTCTCCACTTGATCTTCTGCAGCTACCAGATGAAAGATAAAGTAAAAGATTTCGTCTCGAGCTCTTACCTTTCGTTCTCCTCTTTCATTTCCCTTAACTTGTTTCTCTGAAGTGTTGAGCTAAAGGTTGGAGCTTTTTGATTGGCCATGGAGGCAGAAAAAGCAGAGGAGTCCCCTGCTTTCTTCTGGAGATGTCATCTTTTCTTCACTTCCAGCTCTTCCCACCCACTCTTCTCCGTCATCACGGCCGCCGCCCTCCTCGCAGCTCTCTACCTTCCTCGCCCGCTTCTTACTCTCCTCCTCTCACCTGTTCCCATATCCGCCGTTCTCCTCCTCGCCGCCTTCTTCCGGTTCGGATCTCCGCCGACCGAGATTCCCATTGCCGCAGTCGATCCACACGACGACGACGCTCTTGCGATGCTTCACCAGTAGGCCTTCCATAGCCATCCAAAGTTGAACGTTTTTGACAGAGACGGGCAATGGGGCCGCCTTGACAGCCCGCTTGAGGTTATATACGAAGATTACGACGAGGAGGAAGCTGGCGGTGGCGGCTCGCCGGAGTGGCTGGAGTGGCGATTCAACCATGGTGGTATAGTTTCGGAGAGATCGTGCAACTTGAAGTTTAACTACACTGATCGTGCAACTTGAAGTTTAACTACACTCCTTCGATTTTCAGATCCACCAGCCCTTCGAGAAGCCTTTGCAACTGCACCAGCCCTTCGATTTTCAGATCCACCGAACAAACTCAACAAATTAGGAACTCGATCGACGATTCACACAATAAACACGACAAATTCTGAGCAAATTCCGTTTGATTTTTCTTCTAGAACATACTTTCCTTGCTCTTAGAGCACATCAGTGTACAGTTTCACACCCAATTCATCTACAAGCTGCTTATTCGTGCCCTAAACGCAGCGGCGAGGCTCCACCTCCACCGGAGTAGGACGCAGGTCGGTAGTAAACCGCTCGGAAGGTGACGAGCTCAGCTGGGGGCCCAGCAGCTGAGGTACATCGCCCTCCTAAACGAGTCATCCGCCTGCTTCCTCCTGTCCTCGGCGCCCGCTCCGACCGCGGCTCGCCCGATCCCCAGCCCGGCGACGGCGGCCGCGGCCGCGGCCGCGGAGGCCGAGCGGAGCGCGATGGACTTGAGCCCGCCGTCCGCGCGGCCCTGCGCCACCGCCGTCCAGATTCTGCTCAGGTGATTCATCGTCAGTCACTCTTCACCCCCGGCGACGTCAGCTAACTTCGTAGAAGGTTCTCCCGTCGGCAAAGAGTCTGCCTTATAAAGAAACGGAAGGATTAGCGGTTTTTAGAAAACCATGGGCGCGTTGCTGGTTTCTGGTTTTATTCGCTTTCATCTGTGCTTCTCAAGACACCGCACAGAGTGTCCGGCTAATAAAATCCATCCACGGCGGTTCGATCTCTTGTTCTATTGGAGGCCGTGATGCGTCTGGGATCTGCTCCAAGCTGGAGATGTGACAGGCCATCTAATAATTAAATGGTGTTACGTATGGGGAGACGTGGCAGTCTTATCCATTAATTATGGGGGTGAATTTGTAATTTTACTTGGGAAACTACAAGGAAATGGCCGTGTACATGTACAGACATCAATTTGAAGCTTCTGTCGCTGATTCCATGGCGATTGCAGCCGTTTTTGATGCATTGATCGATTAATTTGGACCCCAACAGCTCAAAAACATGACCATTCTTAGCGCCTCCTCTTGATCGGCCGCATCGGAACTGTTCTTTCTATCTCTCGCCACGCTCGCAGGCCTCGATGGCACTCTTCCTCCTGCTGCAGATGCAGAAGACGAGTTCTTCATCCTCCTCCTCATGACCGACCTGTAGGGATTTGCTACATCATCTTTTAGCTCGAGAGCAGCGCCCAACATGCAAGCCTTGCATGCCAGCTTCATCACACCAGAACTTCAGGTAGCAGATTTGGAGATGCCATGGGCTTATTGTGCAGTTTCATATATAGGAGCAGCTTGCGTTGAGCTCGCGCTGGTGGAAAAAGAAGAGACAGAAGCCAGCCGTTTTATTTTGGATCCAATTAAACAACAGTATGGTATGGCACAGGAGTCCACTGGTTGCCGGAAACAGGTGGAGTTTTAACGTATGCAGGGCGTTGTGTGTGTGACGGCAGATGATGGGCTCGCATTTTGTTGCTAATCCTTGCGTCTTTTGTCGGGAATGACGGGAGCAGTACGTTTCAGCAACCGTCGTCTCAGCGAAGCCTACGTCTTGTACGGTGGAGCTTTGAGCTCTGTGTGAACTTTACTGCTTCTGCTCAGGAAGTTTGGTTCCCACCATTAGCAGCAGGTCCGCTGCCATGGATAGGAATGGATTTGATGGGTGGTTTCTGGGTCGCCATTAGATGATCTATGTTTGTGCCTCTGTGGGCAGAAACCTCCAGTTTGCGCCAATCGAAAACCCAAACAGCTAGCCCCCTGTTTCGTGCAGATGGAAACCCAAAAAAGGACCAAGCTGGGCTGTGCAGGTGGAACTACGGATTGAGGTCTCTGCAGCAGCGTGCCAAGAGCAACATGCGGTCGCTGTCGCAGGCGGTGACAATGTCGTCCTCCGTCTCTGATCAGAGAAGCAGAGAGCTAGCGGAGTGGTCGGAGGAGTCGTTGAGGAAGGTGATGTACCTCAGCTGCTGGGGATCTAATTAGCAGACTTTGGGAATGCGCAAGCATAGACAGAATCATGAGAAGAGAAATAGTTTTGGCGTTCAACACTTGAACTAACTGTGTGATTGTGAAGTTACAAAGTATAATTCTGTGATTGTGATACGGCCAGTCTCCTGATACATGATGTGGCAAAAAGGGAGTCAATAATCAATCCAATCTGACGGATCAATGGTCAACGGTCGAAACTCATACGATTGGTCGTATCTCGGCCACCTAGTCACTCGGTTATTTCAGCCACCCAGCTACTCAGCTCTCCCGGTCACTCGGCTATCTCAGCCACCTAGTCACTCGGATGTCTCGGCCACCGAGCTACTCAATTCTCCCGGTCACTCGGCTATCTCGGTCACCCAGTCACTCGACTATCTCAGCCACCCAACTACTCGGCTCTCCCAGTCACTTGACTGTCTCGACCACCCAGTCACTCGGCTGTCTTGGCCACCTAACTACTCGGCTCTCTCAGTCACTCGATTGTCTTGACCACCCAGTCACTCGGTTGTTTCGGCCACTCAACTACTCGACTCTCCCGGTCACTTGGCTGTCTCGGCCACCCTACTACTTAGCTATATCCGCACTTGGCTATCCTGACGGTCCGAAGACAGGCCCGACTCCTCTCTTTACTTACTCATCTTGTTCGGCTCTGCCTCGACGGATCCAATCACTTTGTGCCACTCCGACACCATTTTTCCTTATCACTTCCCTACCTAAAGGCAGCCCCGCGATGTCCTACCACCAGAGGGGGAAGGTTACTAGGTTACCAGGCTTCTATCTACTCATGTTTTCATTCTCAGCTAAAAGACAAGAATAACTCGTATGCTTAAGTCATAGGATGGTTGTTAGGTCCATAAACTTGGTCTCCTAGATGCTATCATGTCTGTTCACTTGTCAGAGATGTACAGAATTTGTCTCATCAGCTGCCTCGCCTTTCCTTACATTTATCCATTTCAATGAATATAAAAATTCCGAGGCAGCTATGAGAAAGTTCTCTGGAATCTTCTGCATTTTAAGCAATGCTTCTTCTTCGTCTTTGCCCTCCTTCTGACTTAAGCATCGGAGTGGCCTTGTCGGAAATCTCTGGCGCCCAGCTGATCCTCTTGTTTAGTGTTTATCTTCTCCAGGTTCTTTCGGTCGGCAAGGCTCGTCGCGGTCTGAGTGACATAATCCTTGACTAGTGGCTTGACCGTCTTTAGTGTTTAACCGGAATAGATTGAAACTGAATTTAGAAGAACAAAAGTTCAGAACAGTAGGTCCAAACCTTATTTCCTAAACAAAGGAACTAGATGATGTACAGCTTGTTAGAAGTTAAAGTGGCAGTTTCTGAATGCCAATAAATGTCAGTCCATAAAGTACAAACATAATCCAACTAAAGCACAGATCCCCCTTCCTGTATCAGCATGTGAAGAACAAGCGAAATTGCTACGTATCAACATCCTACTCTGTTCAGCTTTTGCCTTAATCTGCAGATATAGCAACAATTATCTACTGAAGCAAAGCCAAGTTTCACCATTACCTTACTGTATTAGATCAGTGTGACTTACTGGGGCTCTAATGGACTATCCTCTGTATGAATATTCTACCTTATGAAGGAATCAACTCGAAGACACACTAAGGTGGTTTGTTTCTGCTAGCAATCACCATAGTCTTTGCATGCATGCGTGCTCCCATGGCGCAGGCAACTTTACCAGCTGCTAGATTACGGTGTATTAATCTATTGGATTCTCTGATCTCACAACCTTCACTCAATAGATTTGCTTTACAAATTTCAGTATCCCGATCGTAATCACAACGACTCAGCTTGTACGAATACCATTGTTTACTATATCCTTCCTCGAGCTGTGATTATAAAATCAGACTACACAGATATAAATATGTTATCTTTTATGATCATGTAAACAAGGTGTGCTCCCATTCAATGGCGGCAAAGCTCCGGTCAGGAAGGGACGAGCATGCACACGTCAGGAACAGTACAAGCCTCAGCCGCCGACGCGTGTTCAGGTGTCCGATACGATACGATACGATCCGTATATAGATTTTGTCAAACACTACTTTATAACCCTCGGCGTACGTGCAGCTCCAATCATGGAGCAGGATCTGTGGGTTTGACTCTGAGGTTATGTCTCGGCAGCAGGTGATTGGTCCAACCACGGCCAAGGTCTTTCCTTTGACCATCGGCTGGTGCAATTCTAAGGGAAGAGGAAACAGAGCAAGAGCTCGATCGACGTCGCATGAACACAGCTTTCCAAGTGTCATTGAATCAAGGAACAACTGACCGTCCATCGATCAATGAAATACTGTGCACTCGAACAAAGGAATGGTGACAAAATATCAGTCAATGGATGTATACAAATGCGAAGAAAGCTGCTGCCTCTCCCATCTGCTTCATGTGTTTTGCCCCTCGTGCCTAAATGGCAATCGCCTGCTGTTTCAGATGCGAATTAGCAATGGAGGGAGAAGTCCTACGGCAGCATCGAGAACACCGTGAAGGTGAATATACATGTAACGTGTCACCAGTTGCGATGAGACACAGCAACAAGGGGGAAAAGAGATAAGGGTTTACTCTTTCCCTGCTTTTTGGCTGTTCCCCCTTCCAACTCAAGCTGTTAACCAGCTCGATGCCGGAGAGGAGAGGAGCAGAGAGAAAGAGAGACACGTCGCTGCGATAAACAAAGGACGGTACCGAATCCGTTTGACCTTTTCCCTCTGCTTTCACTCTATATAAACCACACGTACAGATCATCGTCTTCTCTGTCTCTCTGTTTCCTTCTTCTTCTGATCATCTCCATCGAGTCGACCAAGCTCGAACAAGTTTGTTGAGTTGTTTGTGATGGGGAGACAGCCTTGTTGTGAGAAAGAAGGTCTCAAGAGAGGTCCATGGACAGCTGAAGAGGACCAAAAGTTAATCGATTACATACAGAAGCACGGGCAAGGAAACTGGAGAACTCTTCCTAAGAAAGCAGGTTTGCAATCGTACTGAAAACTATAAGCTTTGTATGATTACTTGTTCATGGATGTTTATTCTATGACTTGTGTGATGATGATAGGGCTTGCGAGGTGCGGTAAGAGTTGCAGGCTCCGGTGGACGAACTACCTGCGGCCGGACATTAAGAGAGGGAGGTTCTCCTTCGAAGAGGAAGAAACGATCATCCACCTCCACAGCATGCTGGGTAACAAGTTAAGTGATAGCTCTCGATTCTCACTTTGATTTTCTCTCAAATTTGCTGGAGTTGATCAGTTCCATAACAATTTTGTACGTCAATTCAGATGGTCGGCGATCGCTGCCCGTTTACCGGGAAGGACCGATAATGAGATCAAGAACTACTGGAACACACACATTCGGAAGAGACTACTGAACATGGGGATCGACCCGGTGACTCATGCACCGCGACTCGATCTCCTCTTTGGAGCTTCCCCTTTCTGCAATTCGTTGCAGTCGACAAGCCTGCTAGGCCTCGACCATGAGCTCCTCTTCATGGCCACCAACCTCCTCTCCTCTCAGTCCCAGAACTCCAACACCGGCGTCCTTGATCAGGCACCACTCCAGGAGCAACAACTCCAACACCAATCTCATGATCTGTTCCTCGATGCGGCACAGATCATGCAAGCCAATGTGAACCAGAACCCATGGCAAGAAATCATCACGCAGGATAACTATTTGCACGAGAGCAGTAATTGGATGCCTACTGCGGCAATGGGAGTCAACTATGAAAGCTTAGGTCCTTCATGGCCGCAATTGGGCAACGAAGACTCCTTCGGCAGCAGTAATCTGTTCAACCATCAAATCCCTGATCTCTTGGATGTAAGCAATTGCATGTGAACAGAAACAAGAGAAATTAATGGGAAGATATAGAGAAGAAGATGATGATCACTTGCTTATTTTATATTCACAAAGCACAAGTCTTTTGCCATCTGTTTTTTCATTGTTTCCGTGGCTCTTCATGATAAACTTTGCTACAATTTCCCTTACAAAAAAGAGTCAGTCAGTGTTCTATGACAAAGGCCTCAAACAAACTAAAATCTCATCAAAACATGAACTTCCATAATCATTCTAATTGCTAACAGCACTCAACGTATATAATTCACAAAAATTTTATTACGTCCTTGTGCCAATGTCTGTGGCAATCTCCACAGATTGTTGAAAACTATCATGGAAAGTCTCACCTATTTGCGGCTCTAGCAGACTAATACTAAAATGACCAATCTTTTGGTTTTCAAGAAGAGAAGATGCACCATGGGTGTGAGTGTGTATGCTGTGAGGATGATCGCTGCTAAATGCAACCTCTTCCACAGTGCGGCTGGGATCGTTAGACCGACGAAAGGGTAAGTTACACCTTAGCTTAAGAAGACCTTTACCACAGCCTCCAGATTCCTTGGGTGGACAAGAAATGCTTCTCCAGTGGCTCTCCTTGGTATCAGATTCAATGGTGGACAAAGAGGAGTTATCTGGTTGCTCACCCACGGAGAGTCTCTGCCTTTTCCCTACAAGTTCACTGATGACATACTTCTTCGCCCTTTCTCTCCTGCCAGCCTTAGAGGAATCGATTGCAGGTGCCTGAGAAACACTTCCTTCTAGTATATTTCCGCAACAACCAAAGCAGAGTTTATAAGAGCACTTTGAGCAGCTTCTGTGAAAATCCACAAGTGAAGTCCTGCAGTATTACTGGTTCCAGAAAGACAGAGTCAAGTACCTTATTAATCAAACTGCAAAATTATTGAACAAGGTTTGAAGAAATCATCATCCACCAAACTTTTAAGAAACTTAAAAGCACAGTGTAAACTGTAAGTACGGTCATGCATAAAGAGAGGGTAACAAAGAACAGTAAACTGAACTTTCTAAAGCAAAAAAAAAAGAGGCAAACTAATAATGGTCGTCTAAGAAACATGGCCACCACACACATCATTTAGTTACAATGTACATGGTTTTGTAAATATAGTGGATCACTAATTTCTCTGAGGTGTTAAAAGATGTCCAGACATACCAGTTAAAAAGCTCATTGCCAGGCTCATCGACTCGAAGAAGTACACCAGAAAATTCACCTTCTGGATAATGGATAGATCAAGAGGATATCTAACTGAAGGATGAAACTGAGACATTGTTTCTAAGCTTACCTTGGTCTCTTTTCTTAATGTCCAGCTCATTTAATTGGTTCAGATAGATATTTTTCAGCAATGGAAACAGTTCAGATATCAAGTTATATGCATGCTCCTTGCAATTATTGTCTTGACCATTTGTCAGTTTCCGACAAGCCTACAAATTTCGTATTGCCATAAATATTATAAGGGTTATAAAGCTAAGTTACAGAACATTCTCTAATTATAACAAGAATTGGCAAGGAAGCCAACCTTATGTCTGTCTTCTATAGCTCCAAGTGGAGGACAACTTGTATAATCCAATTGTCCATGACAAATAGAGTAGACAGTCTTCACTTCGACCAGTGAAATCTCATCATTATTGGCATGCTTACTCTTCTTCTGAACTATTTCAAAATCCTGAAAATCACATAAACAAAAAGTTTCATGGAAAACTATTCTCAGAGTAAAAAATATTGATGACTTTGCATGTTAAAAGTAAGCCAACCTTACAACCATACTTAGCTGGTCTAGTAGAACATGCTTTGCAATCACAACACCCACGGCAAACAGGGCAGGAAATCTTTACCTCCTTTTCAAGCATACCAGAGTACCTTGACAAAACAAACTAAATCAGATAAACATAAGTACTTGAAAAATTTTTCAATCTACAAAGTCCAATATCACTGGATATCTAAAAAGGATATGCGACTTGTGTCACTTGTCCTGTTTTCATAATAATAGGAAAGTAAAATAAAAAAAAAGTGTGTTGCTAATATAGTCCAATTTTCTTACTGTAGATACTGCAGGACATTTAGAATTTGACTGCGAGCTGGGTGGACATAGAAACTAAATTATAGATCAAGCTGTTGGACGTGAATACAATAAGAACGGAAAGGTTCAAGAACCATTTAATGATTTTAACATCCATGGTAACTTTACCTTAACAAGCTAAGAACTATACAAGGATATGACTTGTCACTGTATGTACACTATCAGACAAATTATTTTACTTTCAGTAAGACTTCTCTCAACCATCAAACTTGAGCAAAGGAGCAACTGCATTCTCTTTGCCTGTTTATCAAACTAAGAAGAACATCGATCTAGTTAAACCACAATGAATCTCTTACTGAAATAACAAAAGGCAATCTTCTCAAACCCACAACAAAACTCTTATCTGTAAGACCATAGTAATTCACTAATATCAGACCTAGTCAAGACTAAGTTATAGAAAAAGCCTCATTAAGACACAAGATTAATGCAAACCAAACATTAAGTTGGACTCATCCTGCAAGAAAGCAAAGTTGATCAAAGAAATTCTACTGAAAATACTAAATGAAGTGCGTCTAAGAAAGCCTCCATAGTGATAATCCATTTGAATTAGAACTTCTCATTCCCACCACTAATGACCAAAAGTTTAATAATAATAAATAATCAAGCATACTATACAAATATAATGGTCTCTAATGTGGATTCAATTCATGCTCTATGTGTAGGGTGTAATAATTAGTTGACTAAGCATGTTTGATATCAGTATACCATATTGCTTCTAAACATAATTCTGAAAACCTAATATGTGAATTTGTGGTTTTATTATATCTGTATTGGGTTAAACATAGTATATTCTCCCTTGCTAAGCATTCTCAACTTCAAATATTCTCCCCCGCTAAGCATATTCGACTTCAAAAATCCTTTAAGAAAGAGTCATAGTTTGTATACAATGATATCAGTTTTATAGCTCAGTGACAGAGTCTCTTTTGATTTCTTATGATCCTTTGAATGATAATCAACAGGAAAGAAACTCTTTTTACATATAAGTAAAGCTAAATCTTAATAAATATATTTTATTTGTCATTAGCATAAGGTGAATGGGGTAATACAATTATAAATGCCACATATGCAAAGAATAGAACATTGATACCATAAACATGCTGGAATAAAGATCAAACAGTCCTGCTATTCTCTTAGAATCTATTATTTTATCTTTTTACAGGTGCCACCAATACATTGCAATTTCTTCACACTTTTTAATTTACTAAAGACAGAATAGCTAACAGCTTGTAAGACATTTTGCTATAGACTGATGCAGAGTCAATGAAAGAAGCTTTTGCCTTTGTACATGTTATGATTGGTTAACTTTTGAAAAATTCACAAGATTTTGTGCCAATGAGAAATGTATTTAAGTTAGGGAATCTGTTTTTATTTACTAAAACACACAATAGGTAATAGATTGTAAGATGCACTTATTCTGCTATTGACTGATGTAGTATCAACAGAAGAAGCTTTTCAAACTGTTGTGATTGATTAATGATTATCTTTTGAAAGTTCAAAGTATTCCCTTTCAGTTCCTGCACAATCTCCCAATTGCCAAAGGCTTAGATATTAGCCTACAAGCAGTAACCAGGATAACAGCATCAGTTTGCCAATGGAAAAACCATTTAGGTTAGGTAAATTAGGTAATAGCATTTAAGGCCCACATATTCTGCTATTGGCTGATGTTAGGAAAGAAGCTTTTGCCTGGGAAACTGTGATGATTGGTTATCATTTGAAAATTCACAGTACCTTTCAGTACCAGCATAACAGTTGCAGAAGGTTAGCTATACTTCAGTATCAATAACATGTCCCACTACTACCTAAGTCTGGTTCCAACACAGAATTACAAACTAACAAAAATTATTATGGACATAATTATTCACTGGTTGCTAAAAGCTCCTTTAGGAAGAAACAAAAGTTAGCTTAACAAAATAATCATACAGAAAAATATTAGACAATCCAAGAGTCTAATTGAGATTCTCCGGTTGGCAAGGTGCACTAAGATGAGCCAACTATTTGATACTCACCACTATCCAGACCAAAACCTTGAGTCTATAACAAAACGGATTACAAGCCTTTAACACGTTCTACCACGTCAAAGTAAAAGCTCCAGTAAGTAACCAATATCAAGAAGCAGGGATAGCATGCATTTTGCTTGTAGCTGAAGGGTGATGTGCCAGGTCATCCTTAACAAGAAGTCTTCCATTTTCTTATATTGAATTGGATTAGGAAACAAAAAGGAAAGGGTGTTCCCACCAATATTTCGACATTTTAAGCACATTGAACTACTATGTCAATATAGAATTTTGTCAAAGAAGAACCTTTTGATACACAAAGAAAAAAAACAACAAAATGGAGGCATTGGATGCACATTAGCTAATGTGGGATTCAAGAATACACACGAGCAAGTGAACGAGGAGAATACCTTTTGTCTATGCAACAAGAGCAAAAGAACCTCTTCCTACAGCTCAAACACCGGACCATGTTCACCACGTTCTTCTCCTTACAACTATGGCAGACCATCTTCCTTCCCATCCCCGAACCCCTTCCGCAAGGTATTTTCTGAAATCCAACATAACCGAAGAAGAAAGGAAGAGCAGAATAATGTGAGAGCCAGCCAGGAACACAATATGCATAGTAGAGAATGAACCAACAAAATTAGAAGGAGCTTAACCAAAAAGGTCAAACCTTTATTGTCGCAACGGGAATCGGCTCTGCGTTCTTGGACCGAATACACCGCCTGGTGAGCAAGCGGCCCTCCTCAAACCCTACCTTCCGATCTACGAAGCCTCCCTCGTCACGACAGCCGCCAACGGGAGGCGTTGTCGCGATGGTCATCAATCCATTAGGAAGAACCCTCGTTGTCCCAGCCTCCCCCTCCCCACTCTCCTCCTCCAGCGTCACCCTCCGCTTGAGGGCGATCGACTCCGCCGAGCGTTCCGCCTGCTTAGCGCGCTTCCTCGACGGAGGCGCCGCGGCACTTCGCTTGCATTTCCGGGCGGAAGCCTTGAGCTTTTCGATGTTGGCTCGTGTCTGGATGTAGTGGTACTCGCAGAAGACGAGGCCGTCCATGGCGCGCTTGTGGCAACGCCATTTGCGGCCGTCGCTACGGCGGCAGCGGGAGTCGTCTCCGGGCGAAGCGTCTAGGTCGTCGTAGAGGCGCCGAGGCCTCGGCATTTGCGGCGGGATTGGAAACCCGTCCGAGAGAGGGGGGGGGGGGGGGGGGGGGGGGGGGGGGGGGGGGGGGGGGGGGGGATCGAGGAGAGAGCAGCGAGCGAGGGCGCAGTTAATGGCAGGGAGGGAGCAGGAGGACGAAGACACTTTCTAGCTTTCTTTCGATCACAGCGCACGGAACAGGATTTCATTTTGCTCCCAGCTTTATCGAATATTCACTACTTCCCAAAGTAAATGTCGCTGTGAAAATTATGAAAACATTATGGACCAAATTAAAAATTCTCTCCCTCTCTTAATATTACGTCATTTTATTTATTTGCGAAATTAGAAAATACGAATCTCTCAAATATCGCCCCGTTGACGAGTGACGTGGCGCGCGGCCCCCGTCAGCCAATCACAACAAAGTCCGTGGATCCGCGGCGACTTAATTCGTGACCTGCTACTCGTTGATCCACGAAAGTGGGAAAGGATGAACATTAATATTTGGAAAGAAAAACAATGCTGAAGCAAAGTCACGAAATGACTATTATTTTTTTAAAGTAAGAATAAAAGAAGTCAATGGTAAAAATAAGATAGATTTTTTAGGACATATTATATTTAAAAATTTAAAAATATTTATGATGTTGATTCACCCAAGACATATTGATCGTCTCTGAGATTAATTGGATGTTACTCTAGCATTAGTCAGTTTTCTCTAATCTGAGGTGCTTATTCATCCCTATTTCTCTAATCTGATGTTGACAAATTGTTTAATCACTCGGGCATTCTGCAGTTTTCAAACTGCTTGCGTACTCAATCAATTTTTTCAAACTTCCACACAGTGACAATATTCAAAATCGAGACTTTTGAATGAACTAGAATCGACTATACGAAAGATCTACAGTAACAGATCGCAAGAGGAAGCAACGCAAGCCGAGATGCAGCTCTTCCTTTTCCGGCTTTTGGGAATAGTAGCAACAGCATGTGTTGTTCTTGGCCAATCCTCCTCTGGTACGTTTAAGAAACAAATCTTAGTCGATCTTCCATAGATCATCATCTTCTCAACTCAATTACTGATCATCAAGTGCTCGACTTTTGTGCAGGAGATGTAATGCGACCGAACAGCTCGCTTAGTAGCGACCAGACCTTGATATCGAGAGGAGGTGTGTTCCAGCTTGGTTTCTTCAGTCTCGTTAATGGTTCAGCGAGCGGATACCTAGGAATCAGGCACAACGATCTCCCAACCGAAGAGGCCAAAGTAGTTTGGCTCGCCAACAGGAACAAGTCCTTGGACAAATCTACGGCATCCTTGAACTTGACCTCCGATGGAAATCTAATCTTATTCGACGAACAAGCAATTGTTTGGTCGACGGGAACATCAACAGAGCTCAATTCTGCACGCTTGCAGCTTTTAGATTCAGGGAACTTGGTGTTGTTGACCGCTGGCAGCTCTAGCAGAACTCTCTGGCAGAGCTTTGACCACCCGAGCGATGTTCTTCTCCCTGGCATGAAGCTTGGATTTGACCTCCGGATCAACACTACATGGCAGCTCGTGTCATGGAGGAGCACCGTTGACCCCTCTCCCGGCGAGTACATCACAAGCATTTCCACTCGAGGGATTCCGGGACTGGTCACATGGGAAGGCGCCGCCAAGATCTATCGCACTGGGCCATGGAACGGGCAAGGATTCGTCCGCTTCCCTCCGACAAACAGCGGCTTGACGACGCAACTAAACTTCATCTTCGTATCCAACGAGAATGAGACCTACTACATGAACGAGTACAAGGACTCGTCGGCGCGGTCGTTGGGCATGTTGGACGCCGATGGCGTCTACAAGAGGTGGAGTTGGGAGAACGGAAGCTGGGAAGTTTTCTGGTCGGTGCCGCAGGACGAGTGCGACCACTACAATCGCTGCGGGAGCAGCAGCGTCTGCACCAAGGGCTACTACGACGTTTCCTGCAGTTGCTTGGAAGGGTTTGCGCCGGCGGCGAACGGGAGCGGTGGGTGCGTGAGGCAGAAGCCCTTGAGTTGCTCGTCGAGCCAGGTCTGGAAGGCGCAGAACGTGAAGCTCCCGGACTCCGAGAATGCCACGGCGCGAGGCCAGATGAGCGTGGACGCCTGCAGAGACCTGTGCCTGGGCGACTGCTCCTGCGTGGCGTACGCCGTGCAGGGCGGGCCGAACGGGTGCATGACTTGGCGGGGCGATCTGTTGGATCTCAGAGATTTTTCCGACGACGTAGGAGAGGATTTGTACGTTCGACTTGCAGGTGATCCATCAACGACGGAATCACCTGCTTCAAATCGCACGAAGATTGCGCGCGCGATAGCCATTCCTCTGTCGCTTGGATTTCTTCTACTCTGTTGTCTCCGCGTACTCATCCGGAGGAGAAGCAAAGGTGTCGATCATGGTGCATCACAGCCAAGATTGATCCCGATCGACTCTGAACACTCTGCTTCGCATAATAACCGAGGAATCAGTCAGTTCATTCTTCCCTTCATCACTGCTTCGCGTGTGACTGTCTCTGTTTGCTCTGTTCTTGATTGTTCATCGTCTTCTACTAATTTCTGTTACGATTTTTGCTCCAGGTTCGGCCAAAACATTGGGGTCGCTGTCTTCCTATGATTTGCATACAATAAAATTGGCGACCGATGATTTCTCCAACGTGAATAAACTCGGGGAAGGCGGATTTGGTGTAGTTTACAAGGTAAAAAGCTTCTGGTATCACCAAAGATCTTTCAGATCGATAAATATAGAAAATAATCTTGTGTTTTATCAGGGTCAATTGCAAGATGGATCGAAGATTGCTGTCAAGAAATTGTCCAACTACTCGTCACAGGGCCCAAATGAGTTCCACAATGAGCTCTCACTTATCGCCAAGTTGCAACATAGAAACCTTGTTCGTCTGTTGGGCTCCTGCATCGAAGGAGATGAGCGGCTTATTATCTTGGAATACATGGAAAATAAGAGCTTAGATGCTTTCCTTTTTGGTCAGTATGTTTGCTAGATTAATTCTTATATATTGTTAGATAAACGCGATGAAAAACTATTCAAAACTTGAAATCCAGACAAAACCAAAAGCATATTGCTAAATTGGCAAAAGCGTCTTGAGATCATAATGGGGATTGCTAGAGGCCTTCTATACTTGCATCAAGACTCCATCTTGAGGGTTATTCATCGTGATCTTAAACCGAATAATATCCTTTTAGACAAGGATATGATTCCAAAGATCTCAGATTTTGGCATTGCAAGAATAGTTGAAGGGGATGAAATCCTTGAGAATGCAACTACACGACCAATTGGAACATTGTAAGTTAAAATCATGATCATATTATTACTCCTATATAACATAAAATATTCAAGTTTTCTTAATTTGCAGTGGATATATGGCGCCAGAGTACTTAGCAGATGGATATTTTTCAT